>NC_060892.1:19233989-19833989 GCF_014805685.1 Silurus meridionalis
ACTGCATTGATATTATTGTGTCTGTGCTTCATTAAGACAGGTTATTATAGTTTATTTCAATAATCCACTGCCCTAATATACATTACTGCATGCATTACATTTTAAAGAAGCAACATAGCAGCCATTTCAAGCTTCATAGTTGCCATGTTAGCTGGCTAGCTCTGTTAGTTAGCAAATACAGTGCATGACATAATTATATATCGGGAAATGACTGTAGTTTAGGTTGAATAAAGAGTGCATAAGAGTCTGTGTATTTAATCAGATTTAGTGAAGTACCTTTTTGTGATCTGAGGTAAGATGAGTACTAGACATATTTCAAATCTAGTTATGTTTGCCTTGTGCAAAGAAGCCTGAAATTCAGTTCCAAATGTTGCAAACACAGCAGAACTGCCTCTGAAACCCTAGGATTTCTAAATAGTTGCACTCTCCAAGAAATAATTGCCAAAAAAAAAAAGCTATGGCAATTTGTTATTTCATGATAATGTTTTGTTTAGCATTTACATTGGCTACATGTAGACCATCAGCTAAATAAAGTCCGTAGTGCAACGTGGATACTAAAATAAATAAAACAGCACCGGCGTGTCTGCTTGACCCTTTGACCATCACAATACTATGTCACTCACTTGGCCCTTAGTGTATTCTATTTTTGACCTGAACATTTGAGATTATTTCAAAAAGATTTTATTGCTTGTACCTCCAATTAGCCTCCCATGGCATCATTTCATTGGCAAAAATTAACCTAATATGACTGAGAGGAAATATTAATGCTATATTTTTGCATATCTGCATTCGAAGTAAGTATATACAAACAGCTGTTTCTTTTAAATAGCTTCTTCTTTGATGACTCATAATGTTCAATGTTTTTTTTTTTTTATTTGTGATGGTGACAAAACATGAAATAGGCATGCTAAAATGTTGCAGTTGCAGTGTAACGTGAAGGCAGTGCAGTGTTCTGTTTGGTTTAGCTCAATTTCCATTGTGTCGAAAAAAGGGCAGTGATCGGTGTTAGATTTGTGACAACGTTCTGGCTCAATTACGAAAGTTGCAGTTGAACAACTTTGGCTTCCTGTGTGATCTTTAATACTGCAGGCTGATGAAACCAGTTCAACTAGGTAGGTTTGAAGACAGACACAAAATTGGATCTTTCTGCTGTTAAACTGCCCAAATTGGTTTTGTCTAGAAACTTGATCACAAAATTGTTTGTGATAAAACTTGATTTTTATCAATGTTAACATTTGAAAGCTTGGCTTGTGGCTAGAGTACATACACACTGCTACTTCACTAAAAATGTCTGAAGTAATGTTTTGTGTGCTGAATGATGGTTGGCTCCTATTAAGGTTTACTTTAAAAATTCTGAAATGCATATGACTGTAGACACTTTGCAGTACACAGTCAGCAAATGATTGCACATGTTTCAAGGTAGGATTGAGTTAGGGATGTTATGAAATACAAGCTATTTCAACAAATTGCCATATCAAATCGAATAAACCTGTCTGATGCAACATTGTTAAATGTGATGAGCTATAATAAAGCTGAAAGAGAAGCTACGTTTAACTTTGTAGCGTTTAATGCAAGTTGTTTTTTTTTTTTAAATTCTTACAAACATTAGAAATCCTGCTCACCGGCTCAAAGGTGGGCAACCTTTAAACTCATTGTTTATGATGTTGGACTTCTGATTGGAAGGACATGAGTTTAATTTCCTCCAAACACCAAGCTGCCACTGTGGAGCCTTACCCTTAAGCAAGGTCTTAAACCTTACCTGTTACAAATGAGGTAAGCGTGAGTCACTTTGGATAAGGGAATCTGCCAAATGACTGAAATGAAATGTATTGTAAATTAGAGGTTCACGAGTTTGATGTTGATGTTTGATGGCAGGCTTCAAAACAATGAATTAAACGGCAATGATTATGCCTTCATAACAAACATGGTGTATACATTCACACTTACTACGCAAGTTGTTACAACGGATGTCACACAAACCAAATTAAATTGGTGGTACTTATTGGGTTTCATTTTGTTTTGTTTTGTTCACCTACATTAAAAGGTTGTGTAAACAGTGAACAAATTGTGACTTTTGATGCATGAATAAAACCAAGGAAGATTTAATGTTTTTAACCTGTGTTGGTTTAAAAAAATCCCTTTGGGCTGTTTTCCAAGATTTTTGCAATCACAGAGACATCTGGCAAATTTTTCCAGATGTTCTACATATACATATATATGTGCACTAGACGCTATAGATACGTATCTTGGTACAGTATGATTAATGGTAGCAAAAATGGCTGATCAATAAGGCGTAATTCTGCCAGCTTTGTCTTACGAAAGCACACTAATTAAGTACTAATAATATGGAAGTCTTGGCAAACACACTATTTTTCAACAAAGTGGAGTTACATCTGCATCAACTTTGGAAATACATGGATGTAAAGTAGGAAAAATCGGTTGGCCTGAGCTTTTGGAATTGCTGTTAATGGTGGTCTTTGGAGTCTGATTTTCTTTTTAGGCCTGGTTCCTGGTCGAGCTAAGGCAAGAAAGTCATTTTCGGCTCTTAGCCAGCTGATGACTGTGAAGTTTCCATTGTAAAGGGAAGAAAATTCAAATAAAAGCCACTTTGGCTGTTCCATCGCTCTCAGAACAGACAAGGTTTGATGTATTGTTCTTTTCTTTCTGAAAACAATAGTGTAAGGTGTGTCCATTAAGTAATAAACATGTTGCATTTCCTCAGTCATACAATTATGTTCATCAATCCTTCTGCACGATTTTTTCTGCCAATCACAGTAGAGCAAGTTATTACTTTTCCATTTTTACTTACCTTTTAGTCCTTTCACAAAGTAAGAATGCAATGTATGCACATGCCCAAAATTATTATTGTTCCAACCAAATGACAGATTTACTATGATAACCGACTTTACCTGTTTCTGAGTATTTGCATGCACTTAAGAATTCTTTTAGATTATGCTTTTGTATTTGCCAGTTACTGCAACATTTCTGTTGCTGCTGTTGTAATTAAATTCATCTTCACTGGATCTACATTCTCCATTTTTCCTCAGGGCTCCCTTGCACGTGAGCGCTGCTAAGATTCTATCTTGTGTGACATTTCCTTTCCTTGCAGGGTTTAAAAATACATGAGCCATTACGTGAAAGGAATCTGACAGGATATTGGGGTGATTGGGGTTCTGCAATCTCAGACAAGGTGCATCATGGAAAGCCATCATTAATGTTAATTTATTGACAAACTGGTCTCTGGTGGTCTGAAAACACAGAGACAAGCGACAGAGGGAAAATGTGTGTGTGTGTGTGTGTGTGTGTGTGTGTGTGTGTGTGTTACCACCAGCCATGGATGCCAAGCAGCACATGGTGAGATATGTGTGGGCACAGAGGGACCAAGCTGGCCTGTGTATATCGGCAGATATTTTGAGGGCTTGGCTTAAGCCTGCCAAATTATAATTCACACTGTATTCGCCTGGTACACACACACACACACACATACACACACACACACACACACACGCACACACAGTTATGGTTTCTTATCCACTCACCCTCCCTACATTTATGAAATACTGTATTTATCTCAGCATTCCACTCATTGCACTTAAACCTTTGGGGATCTCAGGCTTGTCGAGGCAAGACACAGATCACAGAGCGATTGCTTCTGATGATTCTGAAACAGCAGGGGGGCTGCATTCAAATCAGTCTGCCTGATGGGGAGAGGAGAACTGAAGGAACCTTTTGAGAGAAATATATTCATACATGCTGCCACCAAGAATCAAGGAAATGTAAATCCAATGGAATGTCAAGAGCTTTTCAACCATACATTAGGTTTATAAATAAAGTCCTTTTTATATGTAGCTGTTGTGTTTTTAAATGTTCAACAGTGGGTTCATCCATTTGACTTTCTTCAACTCGTCACCAACGAAACTCTTGCCATGCTGGTGAGATCCTGCCTCTCCTTAACCTGACCCTCACAGCTTCATAATAAAACTGAAACCTAAGCTGCCACCTTGCTGCAAATTTAATAGCAAGTCAATCAGATTTGTTAAGTAGGTCTCGAGAGATGGCCCAGATAAAGGCTGAGATAAATGTAAGAGAAGATCAAAGGAAGATAGACTCCAAGATCTCTGTTCATTTATCTAAAAGATCCCAGAGCAGAGCTCCTCTCTGAAACTGAAACCTCATACTAAGAAAGACATTCTTCTACAACCAGAGATAAACACCAACTCCACAATGTCTTCGAAATTATAACAATAAAGGTAAACATGGGAAAGTAAATTAACTTGATTATGCTGCATAAAGTCAGACATGTACCCTTAAAAATACATTTGGTGATTTGGCAGAAATTAGCTGAAGCCTAATTTCAGTCTTAGATGATTATGCACAATTGGATGTAAGCATAAGACTCTTGAAGCTTCCAGTCTGTTTAGAAAGTTGCATTTCTGCACACATATCAATTGGGATCTTTTTGATATTTTGAGTGCCTAAAGACAAGATGTAGTCACTGGATTGGACAAAGCTAATTGTATTCCCCTAACCAGGTCTTTTTTTAAAGAAGCTAGTGTTGAGTTAAAGAGTTACCTCTCTTCTATTGAAAGTAGATTGTTCACGAAGAAGTGTTTTAAGGTAGAAGCTACCAAGATAACTAGATATCTTGTTATATTGTTATATTGTAAGACTAGCTAAAGCTAGTTGTTTTTGAAACGCAATACAACAACAGTATGTTCTTGATGCTCCATATCTGTATTCACATTTATACAAAAATATGGTTAGAAAAGCTTTATGTGTTTTATTTAATTTTTTAATTTACCCCCCGTGCTGAAACTGATACGGGGAGAAATCTGATGTAAATTCAGCTCAGTGAATTCTGGCTCTGACAGTTTCTCAAACTCAACTACTTAAGTTGGTGCCTATACTCAACTAGAGTTGTTTAGTAGTCGACTACTAAGGATGTTTACTAAGGATGTTAGATGAAGAGTATCTGACTACACACAGAGAGAAATACAAACCTCCTCCTTTGATGACTGTTTTGCTTATGTCCTGTAAATTCCCACTCCCCAAAAGCTTGCGTTTTAAAGGTTCCTGTCAAGAATTTGGCATAAAAAAAAAACAACAGGTTCATGTTCATGTTTGCATTTTTAACTCTCTAGAACATTTATGATGTATTTATATAAACATTCCTTACAGTTGTCCTCCCATTTTCCTATCTTCCTGTGCCTTTTGACCCGACTTCCATCATTTTAAGCCCCCTCCCAAGTCTGTTGTTCTAAAGCATATCTTTTTCCATTCCTTTTATGTCCTATCAGAATGCTTATACAATGCTGCAGTCCATGTGGTAGGACTGTACTGTGATGAGTTACCACAAGAGTTCAATACTTTTTTGTTATACTGTCATACTGTACTTTCTAGCATTTTTGTTTTTGTCCTTGAGATGTCTTTAAAACACACACACACACACACACACACACACACACACACACACACACACACACACACACACAAGTGTCTTTAAGCCTGAATAACAGGTTTATATGCTGTATTATTAAAAAAACAGTTTTACAGACAGACACACTGCCAACTGGTTCTTAATATTTATAAGCAGACCAATGAATTTCATGAATATTAATTAGTGTTCAACTGTAGGGTGGAAAGGAGTTGCAGCCTGCTGAGTTTATACTTCAGTGCACAAACATTAGTTTACTTATTTAATGTAGGATTTGGTGAGGTAGTTTTGTTTACTCCAGTAACTTAGTTACTTAATAACATGCCTAGTACTTTCTATTAAATATATATTTCAGCACAGTCTCACAGAATTTCGTGATATTGTCACAAACTTTAATCTGTTGATTCGTGTTCATGGACACAAATTTCCCTCTTTTTCGTGTCACTCAGCATGACTGCCTCTATCTGGCTACGTCTTGATAGCAACGGAGGCAGAGGATCATGGGTAATGCTGTCAGAAATGCCAAAGGTAATCTTTTCCCCCATTTTTATAAAATTATGGCCGAAAATACATGTTTAGTGTAAGGTTTAGGGTTATACTGTAATGAATGTGTATGTCTTTAAATAACACAGTCTCTTTAATTAGCAGGGAAAATATATTTACTGTATTTTGACTGGAAGGAACCACTGACTATGGTTTATAATAGTGAATAGCTTACTTAATATAAAGCAGGAAAAACAAGGATAAAATCTCCTGCTGAGTAATAGTGCTTGAAGATTAAAAAATCAATAACAAATGAGATAAAAACAGTATAGCATCTGTGGTATTGAGTGGCAGAAAGAAAACTTTGGCAGAGACAACAAAAATACTTCCTATTGAAATACATTACATAGAAAGTCGTCCTCAGTGACACAAAAAAGAGGGAAATTTGTGTCTACGAACACAAAATCAATAGATTGCGTGAGACTGGGCTGTGTAACCTACTACTGTTCCAAACACACTGATGAAATATTTAATGTAATCACTAGCAAAATCATTTGGTTGCCATTGGTCATGGTTCTTTGTGCTATCCTGAGAGAACTGTGTTATACACGATAGGCGAAGGGTTGGAAGACCTGTAAATATTAAATTTATTTACTGGTTATGGATACTTTCAGTATTAAAAACAAATATACACCTTGGGAGGTAAAGAAATATTGCCTTTTGCCAGGAATGCCTTGCCTGACTCTATTCATTCAGCGCAAACTTGCTAATTTGAAAAAAAAATATCTAAAAGTGTTTGAGTTACACTTGGACAGGTGCAAGCATTTGTCTGGCACAATAGAGTGTAAATGGATGTCTCTTGTGACATAAATGAAGTCTGTCTACAGATATCTATAGAAGGTGTAAAATCCACAGTAGGTACAGTGTTGGACTGTAGTGATCCAGAAACAAGATGATTAATAACAAGGCTCTGACTAGTGTAACCTCAAAGTTGTTGATTGATGCAATTCTCTGCAGTGAGAAATTGATAAACCTGCCAAGAGTAAGAATAAAATTCGAGTACATATTTGAACAAGTTTAACCCACCTGGAATTTGCTTGTGTTTGGAGAGACCTGAAAGTTTTAAGTAAATAGAGGCACAATTAGGATTCAACAAATGATTGACCCCTAAACGATGGTGCTTCACCAGGATGTGAGTTTATGAAAGATGTGGTTTATTTGCAATAATAGTCCAGCTATAATTAGCTCATTTGAACATCATTTGGTAAATTTGACCAACTGTATAAGAAATGTTGAAATACCACTCACCCCAGCTTAAAACCAAATTTTATTTTAGAACCAAGTCATTTGTCATGTACATACTGTATCTGTGTATCTGATCCTACTTTGTAGTAAATAATCTCCAGGCATGGCAATACATATTGAAAATCATATCATGCCAGACATATGGTTATGGAAATCTGCATTGTAGTGGAATCGGAACTTCATGAGAAGCTTAAGAACTTCACGTGCCAAGCCATAAACCGGCCCCCTTCCCCAGATAAAATACACTTACACACCACATTACTTACTTTTCTATCACCACAGATGTGACTTTAAATACAGTGTGAGTTACTATAACACTGTTGATTCCACTATGAACAGCCAACAGCTTTGGGTAAAGTCAGGCTTTAAAGACAAGCAACACAGACATACACATAGTCTTTTGAAAGCTGACTGACATGTTGTATAAACTCTGGGCACGGGCACTGGAAACTCTGACGTTTAGAGGCTGCTTTGCTTGACTGAGCCTGTTCTTGTGGCTATGTGTTTTTCCGTTGCCTGTGTCTTTCATTTGATTTTATTTGGCAGCCAAAGACAAGGATAAAACTCAGAGTTGAACACAACTGCATGCAAAAGCAAATATGACATTGGCCTGCCTATACAAAAGTAATTTCATTTTCATTGCATGATTTAGCGTCTTCTTAACATGCAGGCCGAAAGGGAACTGACGCATATGATATATTGTAAGTGTGAACATCTGAAAGCCAGACTTTTCATGGTCTGGCTTTTGATACAGCCTACATGTTCCAGTGCTTTGTATTCTTTGACCTAGATAAGTGTTGTGACGTTGATGTCAAGCAGGACTTTTCTCCATCTAACAGGTCCAGATTGAAAGAAAACTGAGCAGCAGATGTTTTCCTTATTTGAGTCCTTTGGGTCTGAGCTCTTTCAGTTACCACAACAGTCTGGGATTGTCAAATATGTCAAGATAGATTAGAAGGAAAATGGAAGCAGAAATTAGAACGGCCTTGCGCAGATGCAGTTGAGTCTCATCATCAGCTCCTAATGAGTTCATGTCTTTCTGGAAGTGGGCGTTATCTGGAAAAGCACAGCATAATTTGCATAATTTGGCGTTTCTAAACCAAGGCATTCATAGCACAGTGAGAACTGACAGCCTAAGAGTCAGCCCAGAGGGACTCAGATTAAACACAGCAAATGCTGCGAAGAGTCATAGCAGCCTGCCGTTCTACATTCACTTCATGACGTGCGACTCAGTAATTTAAACCTTTTAGCTCGGAAAAAGTGCCACAGAAATTTGCATTTTAACCTTGTGTTCCTTTGACCATGGGAAGCAAAATGTAAACAGGTATGAGTCACCCTATTGCCTGGCTGATAGGATGCTATTATGTTGCCATCCCTTCAGCTAGACCAATGCCCTGGACATTGTAAAGACCTGTGAAACATAATGGAACTTTTTTTTTTTTGGTATTTAAGAGTACAAAACTAAATGACATAGAAAATGCCAGAAATAAATCATTTTGTTTCGTTTTATTATTGACAGAGGTATAGAGCAACAAAGAACAATCAAAAAAACGAATGTACTATTTCATATTTCATTTGGATTTCATATTTCATTTTATTTACACGAGAAAAAAAAGTCTTCTTTTAGAGACCCTTAAACAATTTCCCTTTGCTTTTTTTTTACATGGCATGGAACATTCCCATATGTAGCTCTACTCAGAACATTTGGATTTTCGGCATCAGATATAGACATAGTTGTAGTAACATATTCCACACTTAAGAGAGGAAAACTACACTATGTATATACTATGTTTTAGATAATGTAGGTTTTATCCCCATTCATATGAACAACACTTTTGAAAACATCTCCATTGACACGGATGCAAACATGGTCAAATTAGTAAACCAACCCAGTGCTCTCATGTTAAATGCCACAAAGGTAATGTTATGTTTGCACAATGAGTAGGAGAGAAGGCAAAAAAAAGTGTGTACAAAACGTTAAAATATCTCCTTTCAAATTGTAAATATAGAAAGTTTTAGAATGTTGAAATATTTAAAACAAAGACAGAAACATGTTCTGTGCAATTTCTTGGTCCTTTTAAATGCTAGTAAATGTGCAATAATGTCCATGATTTGTACTAAAGGGACAAATCCTTCTTGTGTCTAATGTTGCCTATTGACGAACACATTGAGATGACACCGAAAGATTTGATCTAAAATTGATTACAAGGATTAGCATGCCAGCTCAAGGGCATACTATCATTAAAGCATGGATCATTAAATAAAGGGAAATATGGAATTTGTGTAAATATTATATAACGTTATATACAGTACATGCAAAAAAAAAAAATCTTTGTGGACACCTGACCATAAGATTGGTATGTGCATTTTAGACATATGGACATGTAGATTTATATATGAGTGAAAATATTCAGTTGTCCTAGTACTTTTGTGCATATAGTGTGCCTCAAATACAAAGTGTTTGCAGATTGATGCTGTGACATTAGCGCTTTAAAATTAAGCATCGATGTCACTTAACACGTTTCATATTCCTTCACTTCGGAGAGTGTTTTTTAAAAAAGCTTTGCTTTGCAGTGCCCTACACTGCAATTTCACAAACCACAAACACATAGAAGAAACTACTGTAGGTTTTCATAAATATCTGTATGCATATGGATGCCTGAAGCATTAATTCATTGTTTCAGCTTCTGCTGCTTGTTGACACTTGAAATGCAGAGGAGATTTCAACTTGGCTGTTTGATAAACAAAATAAGCTGCCAAGCAAATTGCTATTTTTTTTTCCGTCATTACACAATACCAACAATCATATGGAACATTTCTATTGTACAGACTCAAAATCAGCCAATAAAAAAAGGAGGAGACTCGGTGGAGGGAAAAACAAGTAATTCACACCAGTACTTTAAATGTCTCTGTACATCATTGAGATAAATGGCATATAACAATCACAGAAACAGAGAGCACTTTTGGGTTAATATGGGCTAAGGGATGAATTGTGTAAAAAAAGTCAGTTCATTTTAAGCGCTCATTTTAAAAGTGAATGGGTTAGGTTGTTCGATATAGTATAAATATAGTCTTTGTAGTTGTTGCTTTGAAAAAACATGAAGTCTGGGCGTTCTTCTAAACAACTAAGTAGGCGTAGCTGTCTCATGGTTCAAACTCACACAACCCCCTGCTCCTGTAATGCAATAATTCAAGCCAGGGCTATTATCCAATTGCACAGTTCTTGAACACTAGCTGTGTGTGTGTGTGTGTGTGTGTGTGTGTGTGTGTGTGTGTGTGTGTGTGTGCGTGCGTGCGTGTGCGTGTGCGTGCGTGTGTGTGTGTGTGCATGTGTGTGTTCTCACTATTGTATTTCGGGGAAATGTCAGGGACTCAGTGACTGGAAAGTCCACATTAGGTTTCCCTGGCATGCTTTCAGAGCTTCAAAAAAAAAAAAAAGTAAGTCCCGCTCTTGTTGTCTTGCAGTGTAATCAGTCTATAGCCTTCTCCTTCACAAAATGTAATGCCGACCTGCCTAGAACAGCTAACATACTCCCTCGAGGTCTGTCCCTTTATATTTATGAATATACTAAAAGATGTAGCACACCAATAAATGCTTCTGAAAGCAGTAATGAGGGGTCATTAGACAGGAGTGGAGATAGATCTAGGTTTTTCTCCCTAAGGGGAAGACAGTGAGATTGAGGGTCTTTATAAAATGCTTTAAGCAAGGTGCCTAGTATAAGGCAATCAAGACGTAAATCAAGATTTTTATTGTAAGCCTCCAATATATGAAATGGGCTGTTAGTAAATGCACAGTTATACATAACCCAAATAATATTAAATCTACTGTATTAGTGTATTGCTTAGCTAATAATATTATAGTGAAAGGGATATTTCTTCTAACATTGTATTTATATATATGCCATTGTATATTCACACATTTGGTTGTGTTGGCGCTGTATGTAAGCACATTGGATTTGAAATGATAGAGCTTTTATAGCTATACCAGCTCTTTTTAGTTCCACATTATCACCCTAATTCAACACACATTAATGAAGTGCATTGTATGGTTTTAATTTGCATTATGACCAACACTGTGCCACACTGCCACACTCATAGGGAAAAAATGTTAACGCTATATTCATGAAAAAACAAATCTTGATATCTTACTAAATACAAGTATTTTCTCTCAACCCAAAGAAACATTGCAGTAATTGTTAGTTTTGAAAAATACTAGTTTCTATCAAGTTATGACTTTTACTTTGGGGCATAAATATAATATAAGCGAAACATATTTGAAATTGCTTTTTTATTCATTACCATTGTGATTACAAAAACAAAAAGCTTTGTCCAACTGACCAAAAAAGCACAACTTTGGCATAATTGTAAGCTGTGTTCAACTTAAACAACTCGAACAAGGACTTGCTGAGATCAAGTCAAGATTGAGTTTTAATGTGCTCAATAAAGGCCCAGTTAAAATGAAGTCAAATTGAAAGTGAGAGCAATTCACAAATAAAAATTTGTGATAAAAAATTATCAAAATGCCAAGCTTTAAATTGAACTGCACCAATTCTTTGCACAAAATGTTGAAGACATATTTTCTAGAAGAAGGAATTATGTCTTGTGAAAAGTAACCTTAACAAGGCTCCTAAGTGGCACAGCAGAATAGCATTTCTTTATCATCCAGATTTTTGCAATTGTGAATCCTGACAAATGCTAAGGGCAAAAAATGATTGGTAAGACATGCTCTCTGTGTGGGCGGAGTGGAATATGCACTCTCGCCTGTCAATCACAAGAACATTAGCTAATCATAAGCCTCTGTGAGCTAATGCATGTGAAAGCATGAGTATGAGCAGCTGACGTTTTGTCTCTTAGAGGAAGCACATCATAAACTTCACCTTCCATGGCGTGTAAGTGTTGTTTGATAAAGGAGACAGGTGAGTTAGAACTGGCTAAGACCAAGACAAGTCCAATTACAAATAACCTAAAATACAAGACCATTCCAAGTCAAGACAGAAAATGGCAGACTTGGGTCTGCTGAAATCAAATCCTCCAGCCACAGTTAATGACATACCACATAATAAATCTAAAAACCTGAGCAGTTAAGAACACAATCCAAAAGAAGTAAGAAACCATTTGCCAGAAACTGATATGAGCAAACTGCAAAAGAAGAAAGATGGTGAAAGAGACAAAGAAAACCCCAAATGTCAGTTTCAGTATTGGGCGGCCAATGTGTAAGTTTCCACTCCACCTCATTAACAAAGGTTGAACAAAAAAAGCTGTACCACTGAGAAAACCAATTTGTGGGTTTCTCAGTTTGTGAGGGTTTTCAAAAGAAGAGCTTCTTTTGCTCAACCATTGTCTAAAATTCACCAAGATGTATTGGGGAGTTAACTAAAATTAGATTGTGTGTATAACAAAGTCGAAAAAGTAACTGTATTTTGTGCTTGGTGGTTCAGTGACTCTTGTTAAAGTTGATGGCATCATGATTTCTTTTAAATATTATGTGAGAATATTGTTGGCATCAATTTTTATTGTGTCTGACAGCAAGCTACCATAGACACTGACATCAACAATAAACTGATAATGAACAAAGATCTAAATCAAAACAAAGTTGGCTGCTGGAACACAAAAATCAGTATTATGTTTGAGACTCAGTTATACAAAATCTGCTTCAAGACTTCAAAAACTCACAATATATATTGATGGGGTGGCATTTTATATTTATGCCATTGAGCAGATGCCCTTATACCAAACAACTTACATTTATTTCATACAACTAAACAGCTATGGGGTTAAAGACCTTGCACATGAGCGGCAGCTTGGGATTTGAACTCATGTCCTTTCGATCCAAATCCCAACGCCTTAACCGCTAAGCCACCACCTTCCAAGTTTCATTTTTCTGAATTTATAATTCTGAAGTTGGCTGTAGACAATACATGAAAAGTTAAAATAGAAAAAAAATACACTGATGAAATTAGTAACGGCAAAATATATTTTGTGCAATAATATATGAGTAAAAAGTTTTTTATAAATGAAAAAAAAAATTAATAATCGCCTTAGATCATGATGATGCATCAAGGATTATTATATGTAAAAGAATACACTTGCCTCAGAGGTCATCCAACAAAATACAAACCATGGTGCTTACCTATTTAAAGCCTGTAGTGTTTGGAAAAATAGTGGTTTGGGAAAATAATTACAAAATATAGATCAGGAATAAAATACAATTCAATCTGAAGTCTAAAAATAAAATCATACCACTTTATTTTGTGCAGTGGAGAGGCATAAATACTTATTCATAACAACTGATTAAATATGTATACTTACTAGACACTTCATATCTGAGTAGACACACTGATGATTTAAATACTGATTTTATTAAAAACTACAATTTTTTAATAAAAAGTCTTGTCTTAGTCTTGTTTGTCCATGTCAGACATCTGACCTGCATTGCACTCAACAAGCAATTTGTTTTCTTTAGATAAGACTGACGGCAAAACAGCCCAAAACATCTAATTGCCCAGAGATATCCTACATCTACTGATGTCTATAGATGACAGACTTCAAGCGATCAGTGACTGAAGTAATTTTTGTCTACATTGCTATTTGGTTTGCCGAAAAGATAACATCAATCATGGGTTCTAGTTTGGTCCAGGAAACAAAATATATTATTCCTCTCTTCACTTATTTATGGAGTGTGTGTTTAGGTTGTTACTGTATCACAATCAGAGATCGTACAAATTGAAACGATCTGAAATATTAAACTAATATTCATTATTCAATTGCCAAATATCACATTTACCCACAAAAACAAGTAACTATTCTGTAGATCTCAATGTGATCAATAGTCATTTTGATTCACTATGAATGTGCAATATTTTCTGTTAAACTGGAATGTCAGGCTTGAGCTGTTTTATTATTACCATATTATTGCCTACTCCTCTAATGAATCATATTAGTGGGTTAAGCAAGAAAAAAAAATCACTACTCTGAATATTTTTAGTTGTTTCAGTTCCAGGAAAAGCTGCATTTCTTTTTTTCATATTTGCATAAGATACCCACTACTATGGGTTGAAAGATCACTCTGTAACTACCCCCAAACGCCTAATTGCGTCCTGCTGTACAACATAATATGCCTAATTATGTTAGCTGTCATAGGAGGATAAAAAAAATAAGTTCAGTCCATTAGGCCCGCTACACCGCCTCCAAGTTCACGCGTCTCCCTTGACAGCACTCCATCTCTGTCAGATTGCTTTTAAACCCAGGTTCCATTTTTAAAAACAGCCTTAATCATCATCCAAACCAGGATTGAATATAATTCTGCAGCTTATGAGGCCTGGGAAATATATATAAAAAAAGAAACCCTTCATCATGGACAATTACAGGTAGTATTATTGATTGTTTTTTTTGGCTATAATATCAGTAATTATATGAAAACCACAGAAGATGCTCTTTTCTGATCACATGGCAGATATTTGTTTTTGTTAAAAACTTCATCTATCTATACAGAAATGTAATCACAGCGCTAAATTAACGCTATCGATAATCATGTTGCAGTGACAGTAATGAATGGATTAGGCTAGATTAGTGATATTAATTATGCAGAAAGGAATTGTTTATACCCTGTATTTCACTGAATATATGATAATAAAATGCATCAAGGGCACATTCTGACACTAAACAAACATGGGAGTAGAATAATAATGTGTGTGTGTGTGTGTGTGTGTGTGTGTGTGTGTGTGTGTGTGTGTGTGTGTGTGTGAGTAGAATTTTAGCTTAGGTTATCTTCATGTCATGCTGTTCTTTTCTTCTATCTCATTTATTGTTTTCTGATTTCAGTGAGTAATAAAATTAGTCAATGTTTTCCATCGACTGTGCATTTCATAATCACTCTACTTTTACTGGTCAGGAATCCTCCCGTGAGTTTAACAACGTTGTAACGTGTTTTAGGCAGCGTACATCTTAAACATTTTAATATTATTTGTTTGGAAGTGCTTTGACTACAGGAATGTGCAGAACGTCATTATCACTCACTCTACTTTTGATTTACGTGGCTCTTCTAATTGTAGTGTAACACATATTCTGCTAAAATCCTCCGATTTTGGATGTCTTCACCCAATCCTATCTGCACTTTGACTATAAAAGGTGAACAATTTGTTGGTTTGTGTTTTTTTTTTTACTCTTACGTCAGCCTCATCTTCCATCGGCCCGCCCATCCCATTTTTTTTGTCAGACCGTACAATGTCCTGAACAATGTCAAAACAGAAAAGAAAGAAGTCTTTGATTTTTTTCAAAGAGAAAATCTTGTACAGCTCGCAATATGTTATGACATATCCACAGCAGGAGAAGAAAATGAGTGAAAATGAAAAGGAATTGCTTCAGAAAGAAGTGCTTTCCAGCATGGACAGCAATCGCATTTAGTGAATATCGATTTAATGGACTGCATGCAGTGATCTTCATGTTTGTTTTTCCATATGGAAGTTCGCAATGACTTGTGACAGCTATCAGTGTCCTATAACAGTTCCCATAGTTATCAGTTATTAACGTCTAGCGAATGAAAACATCGGCGAATCCCCCCGCTCATCCATTCTCTTCATTTGGGACAGCAAATTTTGTGTGGACAGTGTAAGAATGTGTGGGAAGGCTTCACACTGTGCTGCGTTGTGTAATTAGGTGGAAATGTGGTGACCTCAGGGTGGAAATGGAAGGCTATGACCATTGCAGGCCCAATATTCCTTCTCCCTAGGACTCCTTCTTGCTTCCTGCCCAGGACGAAGACATCTCCTCTGCCTAATCTCTCAGCCCCAGAATGCACTCAACATAACAGCTATTATTTAATGTTGCATCTCTTAGAACATATAGGAATTACAACCAAAAGTCACAATCAAACCAACAAACAAAAAAGACTACCATTTGATTTGCCTGATACACTAAAATATGGCAAGATCTGTTGAACTTCTGAATCAGAAGGTGTGGGTTATTAGTCAGTGACAGCACAAGCTCTGACAGTAGTTCTGGCTGTAACATAAATGCTAGATTTATATTAATGTGCTATTTCTAATAGGTCATCGTTTCTATAGAAACAGCTCATTCACAGGGACTTGTATAGCAGATGGTCTACATGATCTAAGGCTGATAATGAATGGATTTTAAACCTTTTTTTGTTTTTTATTTAGTAATTAATGATGTACAGTATATGGTGAAGTTTTTTTTGTTTGTTTGTTTGTTAGGAGACTTATTTAACATTTCTGACGAAGACACGGGTGTCAATGATTTATAAAGATTGGCCAGGTTTGCAAGATTGGAACCACTTCAGGAGTTTGCACTCAGCATGATTTTACTGTTAAATGATCAGATGGGTTGTTTTGTCTTATTCATTTCAAGAGAGGGGAAAATTTTGAGGTAGAAGGGTAAAGGAGTGAATGTTTATAGATGCTATAGGATAAGTGATGAAAATGATATAAGCCATTAAATTAATGCAACTCAAAAAAGCCTATGAAATTTTTGTTCATTCATTTCTGCTTAAATGCAGAATAGGCAGTATCATGCAGTATAACCTAAATATCATTCTGTTATAGTATAGTACAAAAATGTATCATCTCACAAGCACTGTATTGTGATTGAAATTGTGGGTGAGGGTGGGGGTGGGGTGGTGTCTTATTGGGTTGAGTAATAATCTGTGATCCACTGTGATGTAGATCTTTAGTACAGTTCATAGGTTCTCCCTGTGTTTACACAGGTAAGTGAATGCAATTAAAACACTGTTTTTTAAGTTATAGTGTAAATTAAGAAAATGGAAATATTCACAGACGTATTTGCGCAGTCACGTGACCTATTCAAAATCGAAGCGTACATTTTTAGGCTTGTGTTAACAAAACATCAACTGCAACTCAGTCCAGTTAAAAAACATACTACTTTTCCTAGACAACATTGATGGAGAGTAAATAAATGGCTGACGGAAATGAAGCAGGCTAAAGATTTGTATATTTTTACTAATGTGCAGTACAGGAAATAAGCCTTTTCAGTGTGGACAAGCAAATTATGAAAAATGTTTGGACGTGGGTGTTTTTGGTGCATTGCAAAGAACTGGCATCCTTTCTCAGATGATGGTAATTGGTGATCCAACTGATGATTTTTTTTTGAAAAGTCTCTTTTGTCCTTAATACTGACCAAGATAAAGTGTATACTGAAGTTGAATAAATGAATGAATATTCCAGCAGTCTAGGAGGAGGTAATATATGATATATATGATAAATCCTGATATATGCCAGTATATATATTTGTCCAATAGTGAATTCATATCAAGAGATATATTCAATATAATTTGGTTTCCTTTATGAATACTGTTGAAAGTTGACGAATGATTGCATGGTTGTCTGGCATATTTGATCCAATTTATCTTCTGTAAATAGATTATCCTGTCTGTTCTATAGATGTGTTCAGCACTCCTTTTGCGTTGGCATGTCTTACTAAAATGCAAAACTAAAGCAGAACAGTGATGACTGGCAAAGTCCTGCATAAATCCAATAGCAGCAATCTACTTAGGGCAATAAATATTTCTCATAAATATAATTGGCAGAAGTGCTGCTGCTGTGGAATACCTTGTCAGAGGATCACAATGGGAAAACGCTACGTATAAGCATGCAAATCTAAGTTTCACACATCATTTTTCAGTATTTTGGTCTGTTTTTTAGAACATTAAAAAGTTGCATTTGTAATTAATGCTATGGAGTCTCACATCCCACACAGAATGCGCAAAAAAAGATGTTTGGATTGCGCAATAAAAAAGCACAGTTCAATTCAGCACACAAAATCCAAAAATCCTTCTTGCCTTTCTTGTTCTGGCTTTATTGGAACAGATCCAAGTGATCCTAGTGTCTTGGAGTTTTCTACCTTATTTCTTCCTAAGAGAAAAAATTATGGGGCTATCTTGTTACCTTGGGCAGCAGTAACATTGAAACATTGCAGGAAGATAAAAAAATATGACTTTAATTATTTTCCATTAACCCTGCCTTACTTTCAACCCTAATTGAATCCAGACTCTGAAATAGAACATGCTCTGGGCTGAGCAAGACCCTTCTCTCCATCCTCACAACGAGAAAGAACTGCATGTATTCTCTTCAGATGTGCTTCCAGCATTCATAAGATGCCAGAAGTGTACAGTGGGGAAACAACAAGGCTGTGACAGAAAGCACTTTGTTTTCATGCTAGGTCATGGCCTTTTCTCTATGCTGCACGACACTGAGCCTTTAGAAAGAGATACACTTTTAGTATGTCATTATACAGCTGTGCATGTGGAATCCTGATTTGTAAAGTCAAGCCAGGTCTTATGTAGTTATATATTTATATTTCAGCATAGTCATAGAGAATAAATGCATATTAGGTGTGTAACATGCTATTTGTATCTTTTGATAGTTTAAATGTCTGTATTTGAAGCCTTTATTTAAACCTGAAGTGGTCTTACAGCTTTTGACCTACACATAAGGAAAAAAAAACACACTTCGAAAAAGCTGAGTCAGCACTGTTAGCACTGTTAGAATTTTAGCTCTGACAGTTCCTCAACCTCAACTACATCATTTGAGATTTTATAAAGGTTTTTTGTTGTTGTTGTTGTTGTTGTCGTCGTTATTGTTTTAGTTTATACCTGCTCACAATCTTTCATATTTTCAAATACACTACATGGACATTTTGTGGACACCTGAACAGAAGAATTATATCTGCCTTTGGAGATCCCATTTCACATTTAACCCGCAATTGCTGGTATAATAACCTCCACTCTTCTAGAAAGATGTTTGTTAGGTACTGATGTAGGGTGGGGAGGCCTGGGGGCCAGTCAGAATTCCAATTCATCCCAAAGGTGTTCAATAGGATTAAGGTCGTAGCTTTTGTGGCCACTCAAGATCTTTTACTCCAACTCATGTAAGCCATATTCTAATGGAGCTCGCGTTGTTACAGGCGCAATGCCTATACGGTTGTGCACCTACAACTTTGTGGTAAAGTCAGCTATCCTAATACTTTTGTCCATAATGTAAGGAAATAATGAATAGCTTAATTTTACACAGAACAGTTGTTATTGGGTGCAAAGACAGACTTTTATTTACAGTGCACACATAAAACACAAAGACAAGCAAAACATGAAATAACTAGACAAATTCTGAGCGGCACATTAGATTAGATTAGATTAGATTAGATTCAACTTTATTGTCATTACACATGTACAAGTACAATGCAACGAAATGCAGTTTGGGTCTAACCAGAGTGCAATAACAGCAAGTGCAGGATATATAGATTTAACATAAATTTACAGTTAAATAAAATAAAGACTATAAACAGTAATTAAAAGATGAATATGTACTATAAATGTTGTATACAGATGAATATATGTTATATATGTAAAACACAATTACACGTGCTCATTAATATATGATGTGATGCAGGTGCTACAACAATCATGTGACGTGGTTCATTGAGGCGCAGTGCCTGATGAGAAGTGTAGTCCAGGAGCACAACCCTGATAACAGGCAATTTCTAAGGCTTCCATTGTACAGTAAGCCTTGAAGCTGACCACTCCTCTACACACACAAGCTTCCCATGCTGCCCATAATAGAAGCATAATTACAACACAACATACAGTAAAGGTGTAATATGACCTAACGGTTGCTACGAGAGCTACAAGAAGCTTTGTCCTTATTTCAGTTTTTTTTTAACAGAACCACTACCTTCAACCCAATCTTTCAGCTTTGATCTTCACCTTTTTTTACACCTCTATCCACACATGTAAATCCAGGTCTCACAGAGTCTAGCAAGTCAAAAGGTTTTAGTGGCATACTTTTATTTTCCTTACTCCTGTATGACACGAACACAGGAGTGTATTTTTATCCCACTGAAGCTAAGCAGCATGTATTCTCCATCTATTATTCATGCAGTGGAAGTGAATAGAACAAAATTGTGTGTAGCTTTTGAGGTCACGTCGACTTGCAATGGCCTAGGAAGAGATATCAAGGATGATAGCATGATGCAGTAGACATTATCAGAGTAAGCTGATCAGCTTTGGTCAAGTAGAGGATCCTTCCCCCCAGTTATCTTAACCGTTTTATCTGTATTTTTAAGCTTAATTTATTTGCTTCTGTTTATTGCCTTTTGTGTGAACATGTGATATCACGTGATATATATATATATATGGAGAGAGAAAGAGAAAGAGCGAGAGAGAGAGAAACAGAGAGAGAGAGAGAGAGAGAGAGAGAGAGAGAGAGATTTCTCATCTCTCACACACTTAATTTGGTCTTGGACTGAAGATGTTTCAAAGTATTTGGCTCCAGGCTTTCCGATGTAGACAAACAGCATAGCATACTATTACATTTCTTGCTACTTAGTGTATCTACAATGTGTCAGAATTCACAACAGAAACTCGGGGTTCGGCATATTGCTTGTAATAAGCAATTTTTCCACTGTTGTGCCCTTGTAAACAGCAAATAATACTGTAGATCTTTTGTAGTCTATATCCAGGAAATGCATTGACATGATACATGCACTCATTTCTTACCTCGCTATAGCACTTTCGCTTAACATTGATTAATAGTAGTTCACTCTTTCCAGTTTTTTGGCCACAAGCACACAAAACTTGCTGTGTTAGCTTGGGAATGAAACGACTCATATCACGACTTTTTTGAAACAAGCCTCACGGGAGCTTACACACTGTGAGTTCGCATTAAAGTAGGTCACTGCATTGCAACCGCCATGTGTAGAGACTGGTTTTAAAAAAAAATAAAAAAGTTCCAGCCATGGCTCATCAGTCTATCACTATAAAGAAGTGAAGGACAAAACAGATCTTTTCAGAACTGTTTTGTCTTTAACATATGTGCACGCTCTCCTACCGATGGCTCTCTTTCTATTGTTTACAGCGGTTGTAACGTTTGTCATGTCTTGAGCATTTCAATCCTAACAATCCATTTACAGTCACAGCAAACCATACATTTGAAATTCAAAGCAACCAGCATTTGTTGGCGATTCTTTCTACCCTCAGAAATTGTCGAGCACAATATGAGCCAGTCGTTTAGGTCAATCAGGCATGAATTTAATTACACACCGCACCCAAGCTTACTCAGCTCAATTGCACGGGGATGTCGTAATCTTACAACGTCACTTTAACCCCATATGTCTGTGGTTAGTGTTGCAAGAGACATTGCTGTGTGTCTCTTACCATGCTTGTTCAACAGAAGATCTAAAAGTAACAGGTATAACATGAAAGCGTTGCTTTACTTTATCAGAAATATATTTCGAAATGATTTACTAGTACTTAGTAGTTGTTAATAATTAAATGCACTCATCGACCACTTTATAATGACCACCTACTATGCATTCAATTATCCAATCAGCACTGTGCTTAAACTCATCTAAAACTCACATCTAAAGCTTTATTTACTGTTCCCATGAGATCTCAGTGACCTTGACTTTGGGATGGTTGTTTGTTCCAGATGGGCTGAAAGCTGCAGATTTTCTGGTATTTTCATACACAACAGTCTGAGGTATTTACAAAAAAAATGGTATTAATCACAAAACAGCATCCGGGAGGAAGTTTTCCCGCATACGGAAATATCTTGTTCGTTTACATTTACATGTATGGCATTTGCCAAGTGCCCCAGGGTGACTTACAAAACTTTTTTGATATCTCTATAAATAAAAAACATTCTGGTTCACTAGGTCACAGTGTCCGGTGGGACAGGTCAGAGGAAAATGGACAGCCTGGTTTTGACAGGATGGCTACAGTACCTTAAATAACACCACTCTTTACAACCACAGTGAACAGAAAAGCATCTCAGAACACACTATTTGAAAACTTATTGCAACTGGGCTACAAAAGCAGAAGACCACATCATGTTTCACTTTTGTCAGCCAAGAACAGGAAGCTGAGGCTACAGTGGGCACAGGCTGACTGAAACTAGAGTTGAAGTAGGAAAAAGTCCAGGTGACCATTTTCCCAATCTTTGGTTGTGCATATCTTTTATACATTATACTATATTTTATGAATTTAAAAGCAAATGAGTACGCTATTTTTGCAAAATCTTAAATAAAATAGCTATATTTAGTACTAGGTTGTAAATCCTTTTTCAATGACTCTCAGGGGTCTGGAACTCAGAAACATTACCAGATGCTGGGTAAATTTAAACATATTCTATTATAGTGCCTTGTATAAAGATTCACCTCTCCTTGAACTTTACATTTTGTAATTGGAAAAGCTTAAAACTCAAATGGACTAATGGCTTATATTTATTTATATCCACCCAAAAATAGTCCGAAAAAATCATTAAATGCTGACATCCAGATTGCAGGAATATTCAGTCCAGTCGGTGAAAACCAAATATTTACCCAATAATTACTTTCTGGTGCAACTGTTTTCCATAATTAGTTTTATGACTATTTGTTCATAATTAAAGTACTCATTACCTCAATACAAATACACCTGTTACTGGAAGGCCAAAGAGTTTGTTGCCAAACATATCAAAACAAACATCATAAAGACCCAAAGCCATAGAGGGCATTAGTCAGAGAAACAACATGGCGAAGGATAACTATGGAGGAGCTTGGAAAGGTTTACACATCAGATAAGAGAACTGTTTGCAGGACAAATCTTAGCCAAATTTTTCACAAAGCTGGGCTTTATGGAAAATGTATTATGGGAGTATTGTGTAAAAATGAACATCATCCTAGCAGGAAAATGCATGGTGGTGGCAGCATTATGTTGTGTGGATGCTTTTCATCAGCAAAAATTGAACACACTTTCAAAACTACAGTTGTATCTAATCTTTAAATGTTAAACAAATCAAATCCCAGTAAAGTACATTGCAGGCCGTAACACTTCCAAAAATTCAGTTGAAGAAAATACAGCAGGGTACTGTAAAGCGCTTTTTCTTTAGATACACATACACATTGTTCTTCAACCACATCGTACATTATTTGAAATGACCCACTTTTACTTCTAGCTATGCACTCCAATGCCATCAATTTTTTTTTTTTACAGTATTTTTGTTTTTAGTACAGAGGTGGTAAACTTTGAAACCAAATCATTTCCCTTTTTTCTGCATATCTTCCTCATACCATCAGTCTAATGCTGGTTAATTCGAATTTTGCTTTGAATGCTATACCGGTTTTTCTATTTCAACATTTGCTTTTAATTTAGTTTAGCAGTAATTCACGTTTTAGAGCATTTTATGTTCTCTTGTATCAGTGCAAGTTATTGAACTAACAGGCAAACATGTTCATAGATCACGGTCATTTACTACTGTTATGTTGTCCTTACTAAGACGTTTCTTCTTTTCATAAACTTAGAAAAAAGATATTTTGAGATTAAATGGTTCATTGCCTTTCGGTTATCTTCTTTTCTTGATACACTGATACATCTTTAGCCTTCAGGTTGACTGGCAAAACCAACAATGATCAAATTGAAATACTACATTTGTAAAAAATAATTTTAAATTAAAACTTTACACCTGGCTCTTTTAAGCAAAGATTGGTCAGACAATACGCAGCTTATAAGGGTAACAACAGGCTAGCCACAATTGCTTATGGTTCTCTAAAATTCGGGACGTATGCATTAATAGAGATGTGGTAACTGAATGGCTCACCAAGTATAAATGCAAATAATATTGAAATGAAACTGCCATTCTGCACTTTAATGTCATAGTATTGACATCAGGGACTGATCAGCAGAGAGTTCTAACACCACAAGAATTTAATATTTAAGCAAGACCTCAAATTGGTTGAACTGTATGTATCTCAACTGTATGATTTTTTGGATAAATAACAACACCCAAATTTTATCATTCATCTTCATTAACCTCTTTATCCAGGTCAAGGTCATAATGGATCCTATCCCTATCCCAGGAACACTGGCTGCAACATGGGGACACATCTCTCTGTTGTGTCAATTCATTGTAGGCCACCCTGCATGCATTCACATTCACATGTAACATTTCAGACATTTCAGAATTGCCAGTCAAACTACTGAATGTTTTATTAAATGGGATGAAACTAGAGAACCCTGGGAAACCCCACACAGACACGTAGATAATACGTCTGAACTTGACATAGAAACTTGACACAGAAACTTGACACCAGCTCACTAACCCAAACCAGGGACCTTGGAGCTGTGAGTCGAAAACACTGCCAACTGGGTCACCATGCGCCCCAACTGCCAAAGTAATAAATATAAATGTAGTCATCGTTTAATTTCAAATACAATATCCTTGATTGCAGACCCAATGGCCTCATTATTCTCCAATTATTTACAGACTGCATTGTACACAGGGTATATCCATCTGTATTGTTTAAGTACAGGAGCTATTATACTGTGTAAAATGCTAGTTGTGAACGTCTGTCTTTAAATGGTTTGCACTAGGCAATGCAGAATTGGCTTGTTGGCCTGTGTTTACTCTCTCTCTCTCTCTCTCTCTCTCTCTCTCTCTCTCTTCTCTCTCTCTCTCTCTCTCTCTCTCTGTTTCTTTCTCCAACACTCTCTGGAGGCCATCTTGCCTCATTACTGGTTGGCCTTGGCAGTGTGCCAGCAGTGCACTTCCATTCAATCTTCTTACTCTGCATCCTGATAGCCTACGATGGATACTGACCCCCCTGCCCTGATCTCGGCTGATGGGATCATGGGACATAAGAGGTAATGCCCCTCCTCCAGTTTTTTATTTAAACACACGCTGCATCGGCAACAGTGCTACTTTCAGCAATGCCTCTTCTGTACAGTGCATATGAAGCAGTTCATTTCATTTCTTGAACAGAATTCTTTGTATGGAGTGCTTTAGCTGCAACCAGGCATATACTGCCTTTGAATATCGTATTACATTAAATGATGCTCAGTGGAGTTTGACCAAACTATTTTACCCTTGGTGTTTGGTGAACTGCTTTGACATACAAATCCAGCATTATCTTTACAATGAGCTAGCTATCGCACATTATACCATTTAATAAATACTAACTTCCAATGTCTAAAAGTGGAGGTACATTTTTTAGACGTGTAATGGACCAGCTCTATCTTGATCTGTAGATTATCACATTTAACAATGTTTTGCCAAGGGGTAATTATATTGTTCCGAAATTACCATGAGTGCAAATTCACAAGACTTTCAGACTGTACGATTACAGGTCTTCTAAAAATAGACCTGTGATCAAAGAAAATGACTATGTCCTGCTTACATTAACAGTCAGCGCAGTCCAATCCCGGGTGGAAAATGGGTTTGCATAAATCGAATCATTTGTTGGACTGAGCTTGACAGTGTGTGATTACATTGTACAACCAGATTAATTCATAGAAAGAAAAAATGTTACACCTGGTAAATTCTAGGACTAAGGGGGTAAGGATCTTTTTTTTACTGAGAAATCTTTATATATTTTCTCCAATAAAAAATGTCCATATGGACAGGTATACTGATACTGATTGTGATCATTTTTGTTCAAACAAGGCTGGCAAGTTGTAATATGTCCAGCAGCATTTTGTTATTCTGTTGGGTTTTTTTTCTAATATTGAATATTTTAGATGCTGTGTAATGTGTAAACATGGTAACTTCCTGGTTTTCTTTAGTTCCTATTTCCTGCTTTTCAAGGCTCCTTGAAAAATGATCTCCTAATCAGTATTTGCCCCTGCCTCTTTATAATAGCCTCATAATTACTGTCTCATTAACCTGTATGTGTACACCATTAGCTTGGATGTGTTCAGCGTTGTCTAGAGTGTCCCTGTTCAAATCTGTGTTCCAGTATTCCCTAGTAGTCCACAGCGTAGTTTATTATTTCTAGGTTTGTGTTTGCATTTGATAACTGTGTTCAACATGGTCATGGACTTTAGCCATGATTTATGGAAAAGCACGAACAAAGATTACGTGCATTTACGCCATGATGTCAATTGCTCACATTTGTCACAAACACCTACACATTTTGTTTTGCCCTTAGGGAGCTAGTAAGCATCATTCTTTTTCCTAGAAATTCACTTAAAACTAGCGAGGCTATTAATTAAACAATGTAAGCAAAAGTTGAGTGTATATACTGTATATACGTTTTTGAACTTAATAACCTTAATGCTAATGCCTTCAAGTGCTGAATGAATGTTGTTCTTCTTAACAAGTCAAAAAGCAATTCCGCTAAGAAATTTCAAACAAACAAACTGTAAATTAGAGCAATAGATACAGCCATCCCTGACTTCCTATTTCTGAGATTGGAAAGTGCAGCTGCATTCTTTTATTTTATGCCATGCAATTAATTTGCACATGCATATTTCATAATCCTTTTATGGTCATCAAGATGCAGTGTTTTCTCTCTCACACAACTAACAATGCCATCTTGCATATCCCTTTGCAAAAACAAAAAAAATCATGATTAAATCAAACTAATGGGGGAAAATGCTGTCACTTTGCACCAGGTCTGGGCCAAAAAAAAATCATTTTGCAATATCACTGCTAACCAAAAAAAAAAAAAGCAAAGAATTAAATAGACCAAAAAACAGTTGTTCTGGAGAATCCACTCTGAGGTCTCTTGATATATTAGGCTCAACTAAGGCAAGCCTAAAAAAGAATAAGATTCCACTGGGCTGCTTCTGGCCTGAGAAAACAATCCTGAGGTCTGGAATGCAAAGCCCCACTGTGCCTAATTGATTGGAATTCTGTGGACCATGTGTGTTGATGTTGGGTTGGTAGAAATAATCCATGTTAAATGACATTCATGTGTAGGAACAGCGCTTTTCTTTATATAGAGAACTCAACACTGACAGACGGCTGTAGGTTCCTTTATGTGTGCAAGATTTTCAAATTGTGTGGTTAATGTGTTTAAAAATGTGTCAAGATTGGCTACAAATTGAAGCAAAAACTCCATAAAATTATGAAATCTGCTGACCAAACAATAAATTTTTGCTTATGGTGGAAATAAATAGACATGTCAATACATTCTAGTTTTATTCATTGGTTTTCTTTTTATTCTCTCTCGCCTGCTTTTATTCATTTAAAAAAATGGAAACAGCTGGATCGCGTTCATAAAATAAATCTTTTCTGTGGGGTGTTTGCTGAATTTTTTACTTTAGAGTTAAAGGGGTCCTTTGCTGCCAAAACCCATGATGTAAAGAGTAACTATGGGCAAAGTAATGGAAAACTAAAATCCAATATAACAATAGGGTTTTTTTTTTCTTTTCTTTTTTTTCCCCAAAGCTATCAACATGCATCTCATATAAATTGCTATCATGTTTATTAAATAACATACTGCATTGTTTTTGTTAGAAGATACATTATGGAAGTTTTTCCCTTTTTATAGGCACATGAGAGCTCAACTTGACACACTGTGAAATAGATCAGTTGAAGGGACTGCCTTAGCAAAGTGGAATCATGGGAAAAAACTAAGGCTCACTAATGGGTTTAAAAAGGATTATACCAGAAATGATCCTCTGACCTGTATAAATCTCGTTTACCCACCGTCCACCACCATCATTTACCCCACAAATCTGAAAGCTAGGTTAGACAATGGACTTAAACTACATGTGAATACTCTTAAAACCTTTAATTTACAATAAGCACAAAAGTGAGAGTTTAGACCAGTAGAATATGATTATAGATACTGGTTGGATAATACTGTTATACATCATAAGAGCAAAATACACATACTGTCAAATGTTCTTGGAATTCTTTTCACAACTGTTGTTTTTGTGAGAATTGCCATTGTGGGTAAATATATAAGAAAATTTGGCAAATTAAGTACTGCGATTGAGTGCATGAGGGAGAGATTTTTAAATTCAAGGAACTAGAGTGGAGGGACATGTAAGCTACAACAGTAACACTACTGTACTTGACAATCACACATCCTACTCTGTCAATGCCACTGCTCTGCCTGGAAATTGGTCCAGCACTCAAGTCATATCTGTTTTGTGGTGGTTTCATGGTAACACTCGAAAGACAGGATACTTGAGGGTGATAAATTGTAGAAAGAGCTGAATCTGCCGTCATTACAATTACTAATAATCGTGCAAAGCATACCCAATCACGTGTATAGAATAGCAGGTTATGTCAATGACCTTTAACTTAGAAATTAATGAAAATCAATGCTTAGTATAAGGCTATATTATATAATGACCCTGTGCTAAACCCCTTTTCACCAATGCTGTTGAGTGCCTTTTATTTTGCTTCCTTTGCAACCAGACTCTGCCAGAAGCTACTGAACTTTGACCTGGGAGTACAAATGCGGGGTCATTGACCCAGACCTGCAACTGTGTGTCTGTTATTTCTTTTTAAATATTTCCCTCAGCCATAATTATTTGCCCAGATTTGGTAGATGCATTGGAAATAATGTTAGAAAGCAAATCGAACATTTAATCAAACAAGTATTCTTGAATTCACGTCATTCATCAGTCACACCAGTATACACACCAACAAGGTCTTCAGCGTGATTGATTCAATAATATTCTTATTTGGACTTTGTTCAATGTTGGGTGACCAAACGGTTAAACCATAATTGATTCGTGTCTGCAAATCAATTATCTGGAACAAAAAAATAATCAGTGGCTGGAAATGATCCCTTTTAGCAATGATGTGTCTCTGCTGATGATTCCTGGTTATTTAATATACATTTTGGAAAATTTGCATTACATTTTGTTATTATTACATCAAATATTACATCACATGATAATCGTGACACCGGGGAGCCACAGGTCTTATAAATGACCCAGCACTGCTAAGCTCTCCTGCCCTTTAAAGATTAAAATACGTCAATATCATTGATTTTAGTTTCAACATCTTAAGTTTATTGCTGTTAACAAGCACAAAAGGACCATTAGAACAACAACAATCTTAAGGAAAATAAAGAAAAATCATTTGAAAAAGCGAAACTGGTGCTGAGTTCTTTCTAGCCAAGACTGTAGCTTTATGCTGATTCACTCATAAACATGCATCCATGTTTATACTCACATTTATATGTGTTCTCTGTGACCTCTGGAAACAATGTCTGAAGTCCACTTTACAAGGCTGATTTCAAAATTCCAATTGTGTAAACTGCTAACAAAAGTTATAAATGAATGAGAGAGAAAATGACAAACCGTTGCTCTGAAAAGCAGCTGCTTTTGTCTCTGTGGTTGAACATGATGTCTTTATCAATTAGTGTTGCAGCACAGATCTCTAAGTTCAGGGCCATTTACAAATTCTTGCAATGATTACATATTTTCTGGCAGTGACACAGTCGATTAGTTGGCCCGATGTTGTTTTTTAGGATGCATCAACACTCATTTTAGAGTCTTCACATTTCAGCAACCATTTTAGTATATCTTCTACTAACAATACTATAGAAATGAATTGGATATATTTTGGAGTGGTCAATGTGTGATATGTACAGCAGTACAGATTTACTGTCTTCTAAAAATAACTCAACATACAGCCATTATTGTCTAAATAGCTGGTAACAAAAGTCAATACATCCTAAGTGAACATGTCAAAACTGTGTCTAAAGTGTCAATATTATGTGTGAGCACCATTGTTATCCATCACTGCCTTGATACTCCTGGGCATGGAATTCACCAGAGCTGCACAGGTTGGGATCCTCTTTCACTCCTCCATAATGACATCAGAGAGCTGCTGGATGTCAGACACATGGCGCTTCTCCACATGGACCTTCCGCTTAAGGATGCCCCACAGGTGCTCAATAGGATTCAGGTCTGGAGACACTCTTGGTCATTCCATCACCTTCAGCTTCCTCAGCAAGGCAGGTGTCAAGTCAAGTGTCAATTCAAGAGGCTTTTTATTGTCATTTCTACTATACACATTGGTACACAGTACACAGTAAAAACGAGACAACGTTCCTCTGGAACCCTGGTGCTACAGTAAACAACATAGAGCTACAACACAACACAACACAAGCTACGTAAAGTGCATCAAGTGCAACCTAGTGCAAACAGTGCAGACGAAAAACAGTACAGACACACACTGTAGACAGACAACACAAGACAAGACACAAAACCAGAGATAGCACCGACCAGTAAACCTACTGTATACTTTGATTATACAGTACTGTGCGAGGAGAACTGTAAAAACTATAACTTGGATATAAACAGACACAATGCAGTGCAAACAGTTGTCATCTTGGCGCTCATGCAGCCTCAGACCATGATGCTACCACCACCATGCTTGACTCTAAGAATTTATTGGTGCTCCTCACCAGGGCGTTGTACTGCACACCATCTAAGCCAAACAAGTTTATTTTAGTCTCATCAGACCACAGGACATGGTTACAGTAATTCATTCACTTGGACAGGTCGTCTTCAGCAAACTGTTTGCAGGCTTTATTGTGAGCCAGCTTCAGAAGAGGCTTCCTTCTGGGATGACTGCCATTCAAACCGACTTGTTGCAGTGTGCAGCGTATGGTCTGATCACTGGCAAGCGGACCTTTTGCTTTTGCAACCTGTAAAGCAACGCTGGATGACCGTTGCGAGGTCTGTTCCGAGTGGAACCCATCTTGAAAACCTCTGTATGACCCTGGCTACTGTACTGTAACTCAGTTTCAGGGTGCTACCGAACATTTTATATCTGCCATATCGGCCATCTTTGTGGATCTTAAATCCTTAGAGAGTCTTTGCCATGAGGTGTCTAGTTGAACATCCAGGGATCAGTATGAGAGAATTGTACTGAAAGCACAAAATTTTAACTGCGCTAATACAAGACGCACAAATTTGTATGGTCCTGTCAAGTAGACAAAAACATGAACATGATAAATAGGACATGTGGCTTTGCATGGTAAAACAAAATACAGCTGTTATCATTTAGGGTGCACTCACTTTTGTTGCCAGCTATTTTCACAATAATGGCAGTATGTTGAGTAATGAGAACAGTAATACTGCGATACATCTGCACATTGAATACTCTAAAGTCATTTCTATAGTATTATTAGTAGAATATGTTCTAAAATGGTTACTGAAATGTGAGGAGTGTATTTACTTTTGTGAGTACACGCATGCTGTACAGTCATGCTGCAAACCCTGGCATCCCAGAACACCTCCAAATGGGGTTTAAATGATTGCACTGTGACACATTAAGATTGTATTTGAGACACATTTGACCCCATTCATTTGCATTTATGGCATTTGGCAGGTGTTTTATTCATAACAACCTTTTTTGACCAATTTATACAAATGAGCAGTTGAGGGTTGAGGGCCTTGATCAAGGGCCCATAAATTGGTGGTGTTTGGATTTGAAGTCCAACATTTTAACCAACGAGCTACCACTTCCCACCTTAACATTCCCACCTTAGCATCATCCACTTATGATGCACAATACACAAATACACAAGCAAATTTTTGTGTCCATATTTCTTATCACTTTGGAACTTCAGGCTAGAGTTCAGACTTCCCAGTTACTAACTTACTATAATGCTAAATGCAAACTTTACCAAAAGGACAGATGGCAGAAGCGTACAGTTTAAATTGTTTTAAAAGAAAGTGTAAGAGTACACCTCCAAAAAAAATAGAAATCACCTTGAAATAATCCTCTTTGCAGCTGAGGATGGTTCCACATGAACAGCCCTAAGATCCATGAAGATACCAAGCAACTCAAGATGGCTGAGGATGAGTTTGGATTGTAATTTAATAGAATAAGTCTGCTACGTTGGTTTGGGACTGCAATTTGCATGAACATTACTTCAATTAATCACTCATCACTGAACAGCACACCTCAACAATGATAGAATTATAATGAATGGACATTTAGCGTCACCTAAATAAGGACGGGTTCCTTTTAAAGCTGGTTCCTCTCAAGGTTTCTTCCTCATTCCTCAACACTATTGCCAGTGGCTTGCTCATTAGGGATACACTTAAAGGCACAAATATATACATTCATATTTTATAACCTATTCATTTCTGAAAAGCTGCTTTGGGACAATGCCCATAGTTAAAAGTGCTACACAAATAAAACTGAATTGAATTGAATGTAGCTGTTTATCTGTGGTTAGAAGTGTACATTGCGCCTTATCGCCATCGTCCTACTATTGATGAGAACTAATCATATAATGCATTCCTCAGCCATAATAGCTTAATTGTCAAGATATCGACTGATATTAGATCGGAGGGCTAAAATCTAATATCACAGCCACGACCGAACCAAAGCTGAAATGCCACGTATCCAATTTCCGCTGCCTCGCATGATCAAAACGTCGCGTCTCGTAAAAAGAAGCGAGTGTACTATACTCAAGATCAACTCGGTTTCTTTACAGTTGATTGATGCGACACCCAGAGGCACTATGTGACCTGTCAAACTGATCCCACATGTGACCATGTGAAGGTCAGGGACCAGTGGAGAGACAGCAAACAGAGCTGATGATACACAGGGCTGAACAATAGCTTTCATTTACATCTCACCCTTTTTTTTCCCCCCCAAATGCAATACGTGTTTCAGCCCATGGCACTGTTTTTCTTTTTATTATTAGTAGATGTGGCCATGAAGGCAGCAGTGCAATATACAAACCAATGATGATGTCAGCTTGTTATTGACTTTCCAAGTCTGAATGACTGAGCAAAGGAGAGGGGGTTGGGTGGAATCTAGCTATTGCAGGGGAAAGTGCCCAGCCAGACAAAAATGAGTCCACGAGCCACTGTGGGGGAGGGGTGTGATCCTGCAGCGTCTCTTAGCACCAGACATAGGATTTAGCTGCAGCTTTTCACTCGTTTACAATATTCATTCTCCTCTCTTTCTCCCTGGTTCGAGGAGCCAGGACAGCCACATCGCAAGCCCACACGAGTCAGATGTAGAATTCAGAACAATATATAATCAGTGCAGTTGGTGGGAAGGCTTCGTCTCGGTGAACAGAGGTAAAGAAAGAGCATTCGTCCTTCGAGGGGTGTGGCGATTTGGAAGAAAATAGGTTACGGGGGGAAAATGGGGCTTGAAAATTGCAAATTGCGTATAGTCTTTCAACAGGAAATGGCTCACGGTGTCTGCCAAAAACCACACGGGCCCTGAGTCAGACGGTGGAAAAAAAAAAACAGCAGAGGCCTGGAAAGGATTCTGTGCCCTTCCCCCCCATGACACGAGGCCCATAACACTCTGAGAAATCTGAAAAACATTACAAAATGCTGGTAACTCAGGAAGTTACCAGCAATACGTGTACTATCTCGACGCCGCACACAGCGCTTTCTGGAATAGGTTTATTTATCAACGGAAACTGAGCTTCAGACGTTCTCAGATATAATGACTGTCATTAGTGGGATTTATTCCAGCAGATGGGTCAAATTTATAATTATAGAAAAGTGTAAAGAGAGAGAGAGAGAGAGAGAGAGAGACATGATCATGGTTGTAGTATATGACTTAGTGCTGCATTAGATTTGATTCCATATGTACAATCCTCAAGATGGGCTACTCCCTCTAATTTATACTTCTATTTTAGCACCTATTGTCCTTTATTCTCTCACCAACCTCCGTTTAAAAAAAAAAAAAAACAGCTTGTTGTATCACCATATCACTGAAGGCTTTTTTGCTGAGGAAAGCAAACTGACACTGGAGATTCTTTCCATAAATGCTAAAAAAACACCTCCTCACAAAAAAACAAAGAAATGAAATTACATCACTTTTTTAACATCTGTTTCTTATTAGCTTTATGGAGCTCTTCTGCCATACCAGTTTCTATGGGTTCCCTTAGACATGATACTGTATTTAAGCAAGCTTTTAGTATAAAAGTATGGCTGCTGATCTAGAAATTGAACACATTTAATGCCTCTAATAAGTACTATATGTGTATGTTAATATGTCCCTTGTGGTGGATTATAGAATGTTGCATTTCATGTTACATAATTATATAAATTATCACCACTTCTGGCCATCATTTGTTTGTTCAGAGATACACTGAGTTCATGTAAGCTCAATGAAGCTCTTCCAGATCAAGCAGGCACCGGCTGGTGTTTCAATATCAGAGAAGCCTTCTTTTATATATATCGCTAGGCCCTAACACTTGTGTGTTGTGCTTATGCCTTCTATGCTGTAACTCAGATTAAGGCTCTCACTCTGCTCTGTCACCCATCATTCAGAGGCTTTGTTTTCAGAAGCTCACAGAGGAGCACCCTTTGTGCCAAGCGGCAAACAATTGCTCCTCATCCTGCCTGCCTTTTTTTTCTCTCCCTCTTTTCAATGAGCTCTCTCTCTCTCTCTCTCTCTCTCTCTCTCTCTCTCTCTCTCTCTCTCTTTCTGGGTCCCTGGTGTGAAATGACAGATGGCTGCCTTGGTCAGAGCACTGTGGATTTGTCTTGCATTTCAGTCACACAGGAGAGCCCTGTCACTGTCTTGTTTCCATGCTTTCTTTTTATTACCGATATAATAAAATAAGAAATATGAGCAAAATATACAGGCGCATTTCTATATCTATACATATACAGTTTGTTAATGAAAGGTTTATTCAACTACACGTGTGCAAGATGGCTCCTGCAAGTACTGTACAGCCATTCGGGGTGTCACGTCATCAGAAATGAGCGTGAGGTATCCGTGCATTTCGAAACCGACGTAAAAGAACGACGGCAGAGTTGCGTCATGCAGTCCACTGTTGAAGTCTTCTTCTGTTATAGAACCTTGAGTTTCGTTGTGTTGTCTGTTCTCAGATGCTTTTCTGCTCACCGTGGGTGTAAAGAGCGCTTGCTTGAGTTACTATAGACTTCCTTGTGTGTGTAAAAATTTCAGGTGGTCAACGTAAATGAAGCGCTTGATCTGTATCGGATGACTTTATGCATCGTGCTGCTGACACACGACTGGCCAATTGGATGGCAGCATAAATTAAATGTGTGTACGGGTGTTCCTATTAAAGTGGACAGTGAGTGAGTTTTAAGATGCGTCAGCTTTGTAACTGTAGGCAAGACACCTGGGCAAAATCTCATTGAACTGACTGTGACGTTACTACGTGTTTACTGTAGAAACTCCACAGAATGCGTAGGGAACCAGTTTGGCTGGCTAAGCTCTTATCTTTTTTATCGTGTCTTGTTTAAACAAATAAATGTTGTCAAAAAAATGTTGTTATGTGTGTGTGTGTGTGTGTGTGTGTGTGTGTGTGTGTGTGTTTGTGTGTGTTTTGGCTACTTTTACTAGTCTGAATTTAGAACATTTGAAGAATGTAAACAGTGAGGATTAGCAATTAATCAAGCTAGCTGTATTTGTGTAGCGATGATGGCTGATGTGTTTTCACGATAAAACATTAGTGGCATCTTTACAAACTGGAAAAGCATTTGTTTGCTAGCTACGTGTTACTATGTAGGCAATGTGGGCAAAAGTATTCAGACACGTGACTTTTGCAGTCATATGTGCTTCTTCCCCAAAACTGTTGCCACAAAGCTATAGGCACACGATGATTTGTGCCCAAAGCCAGCTCCATGAAGATATGGTTTACATAGGTTGAAGTGAAAGACCTCGAGTGGCCTGCTATTGAGCTCTGACTAGAGCACAACCCTACTTGGATGAATTGGAACGCTGACTGCAGCCCAGGCCTCCTCACTATACATCAGTACCTGACTTTACTAAAACCCTTGTGGCTGAATGAACACAAATCTCCACAAGCACACTCCAAAATCTAGTGGAGCATCTTCCCAGAAGAGTGGAGGTTCTTATAACACCAAAGGGACTAAACGTGGAGTGGGCTATTCCAAATATTAAGGTCAGGTGTCCACGAATTTTTGTTCGCATAGTGAAATTTAGCCAACACCCGCTGTTGTTTCCAGTATCTCTACAATTAGTCTGAATTTTTCTTTTATATTGTATTCGACATGTAATTAGCTACAATAACAGAAGTAACTGCAGCACCTGCAATGTACTTAGAAAAGCACATTGTACAAATAGCCTATTATTATTATTCCACAGGCCCTTGTTTGTTTATAGATCTTTTGTAGTTTAGTGGTACTTTTGTATCTTAGCAACGGAAGAAAAACATTGTGCTTGGGGTAGTTGTGAAATTGGATAGAAATAAAATTCCAAAGGTCTGGAGTGGAAAATGAAAGTGCACCCATTTCCTAAACCTAAACCACAGCAGGTGGAGGATCTGGATTAAACTGTGTGAAACACCACATTTTCATCAGAACACACACTGCACCTCGATAAGTAGTGAGTCTTTCCAATAAAGACGTGATTTATTATTGTTTAACTTATTGACTTTCAAATTTATGTCACAAACCTATTGATATGAAGATGAAAGCAAAATTATAGCTATGTCAAGCTATATGAAGAAACGAATAAAATGCACGACTACATGCTCTCTGGCTTGCAGAGATTTGTCCTTGGTTTCCGAAAACGCCATTTTTGCTGTAATGTTATGTTGACCTTAATCAGATGTTTTTATATAGTGTATCTGGATTGCTAGGATAATGCAACCAAATTAAATGAGCAAAATCTTTTGTCTGAAGCTGTTGTCGCAAAAGAACTAGCATGGATATCAAACTCTTTTATAGGAATGAACAAAGCTTCGGATTATCGATTGCATTTGTTCCCTCATGAATCATCAGAACATTCATAAGAACACAATGAATATGATGTGTACAATAAACTCTTTTTATCTTAACTAATCTTCCAGAATTTGTTACCTTTTTAGACTCTGTAATTCATAGAATTAACTGCAATCATCGTCAACAGAGAAAAATGACTTTGTAGAATCCATGCTGGACAGCTTTGTATGTAGGATCATCAGTAAATCCGCTCAACTAGCTAATTAGGTGGCTAAAATAAACTAATTAGTTATCATTGCTCGTCAAACTCATCTTACCCAGTACAATTATGTGATTTTTAAAGTACCTGTACTATGATAGCATGCTTAGCTAGCCATTATCAAAACATATGGAAATTATATCTCAGTGAAATGCAGCTTGTTTGCTAATGGAGAGCAGTTTGAGGGAGGAAGTGTGTCATACTGGAACACTGTTATGTTCTTAGCTTTGTGTTTTTTAACAGGTTGGAGTTTTTATTCAGACACTGTCTGACCTGACGCTGACGTAAGCATTTTTTTTAGGTAAAAGGTGGAAATGATCTTTTTGTTTTAGTAATTTATTATGGACATATCAGTCTCTACCTCTGTATTGCCTCAGCATTTGATGTATTGTTCGGACTTTTATACGTAGGTAACATTATGTAGTGTTGTCTTTTTTGAAAATAGTCATATCAAACAAATAAATAATGAGTCATTCAATTTGTTATTAAATTATATATCTTCTGCATGGAAACTTTTATAACAATATAAAAGTCATACAAAAGTGTACAGTTGAGGAATACAACATGAACATGCTATAAGGGAGTGTGATGTGATGTGATATAAAACACTCGTTTCTTAACAAAGATGTCCTTATATATAATCAACATTAAACTTTATGAAACATTCATGCACAATTTCTTACTGTGTTTACAATGACACTGTTGCAAAACACCTTTTATTTACTTTATATTTTATTATATGTCTAATTAAATGGACCATTTTCACGACAAACTTTTATTCTTTCATTATTTTTTTTTATTATTAAAATTAAACAATTTTTTTGATTTGTTATTTAGTGATGTACTTTTAATGCTTGTTTGTTTTTTTCCTTCTCTCTTGAAGACAAAAAAAGTAAGAAGTTATGAAGACTTTCCCATGGGGGACAACCTACTGACTGTTATATAGTACATAGTACTGATACTGGTGATTCCTTTAATTTATGGTAAAAAATTATACATTTATACATATTCCTTTGTTAATTAACAAACTGTTTATTATGGTTAGACTGTGTGGCTTGAATGCTATGTCCATTTGTGTGAGTAAGCCATATCGCAATGAAAACAGGTTACAATAAAGTACATTGGTACTGGTCTACTGATACTATATACGGCGTATATATAAACACACATCAGTATACCAGTACCAGTCAAATGTTTGGACACACTTGTTTATTTACTGGCCTTTTCTCTCTTTTTTTTTGTATTTTCAACATTGCACATTAATACTGTAGCTATTCAAACTATGAAAGAACGTGTATTATGTAGTAAACAAAAGCTCATCCCAGTCATGCGATTAAATATTTTAATAGATCAACAGCCCTAATTTTATATATATATATATATATATATATATATATATATATATACACACACACACACACGTCATTGCATGTTAGTAATATCTAACTGATAATACTATATATATATATATATATATATATATATATATATATATATATATTTGTGTTTAAGTATTATGAGTTACATAATAGTAACAAGGTCATATGTATACATTGGATTTCTATTGGAAAAAAACAACAACAAAACAAAAATGATGCATTCACATGTATAATGAAGCGCGATGAAAGCTCTGTGTGTGTGTGTGTGTGTGTGTGAGTGAGAGCGAGCGCGCGCGTCTGTGTGCGTGTGTGTTTGTGTGTGTGAGCTTCAGTTTGAACAAAGCTGCAGCGCCAGCCGCCCAGGCCTCCCACCATTTTCGCCTGGAAAGTCACCGCTTGTGTGTTTGAGTGTCTGAAGCCGTTGGCTGGTCCTGAACCGTTTGGCTTTTTCTCCACCAGCAAACAGCGGCACGAATATGCGCCTGAATTCGCGCGTGGCCGTGCGTCTGTCCGCCGCGTAAGCCGCGTCCACACACCGCCCCGGACCCCACCGCACTCCTGCTTGGGAATTTAACTCGCGACTCGCCGCGGGCTGAGAGCGCCTTTACCGCCGCTGTGTTTGAGAAGAGGGAAAAAAACACCCAGGCGAGGAGGAGGAAACTCCACACACACACAGGCTCACACAGAGAATCTCCTCGTGTGCTGGTAAAGTAAGTGTGTGTTTCTGCACCTTTTTCCCTCCTGACGTTCTGTAGGACCGAGAACACGCGGGCTGTGAGTAAAACACCGGTACCGGTTCGATTATATTCCTAAAATGGCTGTTTTTATGGTTAGATTGTATGGCTGGGTGGGGGATGGGCATCGTGTGTGTGTGTGTGTGTGTGTGTGCGCGCGCGCCCCACACTGTGCGTGGTTTTGTGTGCGCGTGCGCCCGCGAGCGAGGGAGAGAGGCTGTTTGCCTGCGCGTGTATGTAAATACAGTGTATCACGAGACGAGAATAATAATAATAATAAAACAATTAATTAAACATAAATTAATTAAATAGAAATAAATGGTATCGCATTGTTTTGGTTATTATTAAAAATATATTGATTTTTATAATTTTTTTAAAAATATATTTTACTCTATTTTTTTTGAATAATAAACAGGCTAGCTAGACAGCCTGGATATTTATTTATTTATTTAAAGTCCCTGAACACTAAATCAACAATAATATAAACAATAACATTCCTTTCTTCTCCATAAAGTGTGTGTATGTGATGTATCATGAATCATTGACTATTTTATTAAATAATATTTGCCTTTCCACGTGATTGGAATAAAGCTGAACTATTTGGTGTGTGTGTGTGTGTGTGTGTGTGTGTGTGTGAGAGAATGGGGGATGGGAGAGCAACTCAGAGTCAAAGCTAACCCACTGACAGGAGTATTATGAGAGGTTAACTAACACACACACACACACACACACACACACACACACACACACACACACAGGCTCATTTTCATTCTGAAAGTCATTTTCTGACAGGTTTGTGTAGTTTCCCTGTACGTTTCTGACCTGTTTTCTGCATGTGCTCGGTTTTGTGGTTAGTACTGAGGATGGAGGTCTTGTTTCAGATGAAGTTTGGGGCCTTTTTTTATTTTATTTTTTACAAATCTGGTGCATGGAGATGATTAAAAGGTCACCAACATTATAGCTCCTGCATTCTTATCACACTTTTGACACCTAACGCACATCCGGATGAGAGTCGATGATCAGGGGTCGGATCTCATCGCTGTAACACGTTGGTTTTTTTATTGCCTCGCTCTGTTCACTAGGATGGAGTGGCACAGTTATGTAACCGTTGCTGTGACAGATTGATGCAAGACATGGAGAATGAGATTGTGGCTTTTCTTCTTCCCCCCTCCACAGACTGTGCTCTAGTGGACTTGATTCTATTATTATTATTTTTTTTTTTCGTCGATGAGCATGTTTTGCAGACTTTCCCGTGCTACGAGCTTGACCCTGTTTCTTCAAGGCCTGAAGGGTGCAGTTCAGAGATCAGACAGACAGATGGTTGCTCGCACTTTCACTATACGCTGAAACCTACACCCAGTGTACTCTCTTTCTTTTTCCCCCTCTGAAGTCATCATTATGTAGTTATTAATCTGGGCCAGAAAATGTAAAAATCTTTTCGGTTGTGCCATTCATTAAATTTACCCAGGAAGGAACAATCTATACAATTTATACATATACCAGATTGTATATTTTGCTTTTATGTACACTGACTGTCAAAGGGGGAAGAATCCTCTTGTGTCCTTGAAGCAAAGGCAGAAGGTTTTTATATTTACAAGTCGTTTAGGGGTCCAAGCACCGAAGTCGTCTTAGACTTAGGAATAAAAGTTCAGGAACAGGCGGCATTAGATAAACAATATACCGAAATAACGTAACTAATTCCGTTACCACTGCACCCGTGGACACATTAAGCTTTAAAAAGGAATCCCAGGCTTCACCTAGTAGACATTTCCTGATTGACTTTCCTGCCACTTGTGTAGTTTCGGTTATTAAACGACCAGAGTTTGAGTACGATAGCCCAGTCTAAAAATATCCCCCTATCACAGAGGTTCTTAGGAACGCCCAAGCTAGTGGTGAATGAATTCATTTTTGAATGACTGTTAAAAAAAAATACAATAAAAATGCATACAATCGTGGTGGTCGCTGATGAGTTAAAGGGACTGCAGGGTAAGGTGGCGCTCTCAGCCCCCACCTCTCAAATTCTGTGGGAGTGGGTAGCGCTGCAAAGCGAACATAGCTAGCAGTTTGGTCAGCGTTGCCATGTTTTTCAGTGTGTTCTGTACTGTGAAGTTCTGAACCTGCTGGAAGCGGCTGCAGTGCGACGTGTCCCAGCCAAGGCTGTGGAGTTCCCGGAGTGTTACTCTGGGAAGCCGCAGCTGTGGAGTATTTCGAATGAATATTTTTCAACTTGGCATAAGGTCAAACCTTGCTCAATTTTATAGCATCTCCGCTCTCTTATTTCACTTCACCAGTAGTCCCTCAGGCCTTCACCGGTCTCCAGATCTCATTGAAAACGAGTAACGTGTCATGTTGCTTGGGATGAATCGATTAACTGGTCAGTGTAGGTAAAGGAGCTGTACGGTACATAAACCAGTATAGGTTACATCATGATGCATCAGGAGTGCAAGTTATTTAGCTAGGGAAGCGTGTGGCTAGTTTTTTTTTCTTTCTATCCACTGGGTTTCTAGCTTGCAGTAGAAGAAACGTTTTCTTGCTCGCCAGCTCTGAGCCTTGTATCGTGTCTGTACTAGTGCAACATAATAATATGTTGGTACACCACCGCGGTGGATTACCGTCACCCCTCCGGCTGGGTGGCGTTGTGTCGCGAAGATTTTTAAAAATGTTTGTTTTAGCGCTTTCACACATCTCGATCTGGTTTCCGAATCCCGAGTATGCAAAAACGCGATCCTTTTTAAAAACAAATTAAATTTACCGTTCGTTTTTGCTTTCTCACTGGGTGTAATTAAAGAGGACCAGGACCCAAAAATGCAGAATATTTAGTGTATGAAATTTTCCTTCTCACCCCATGACGTGCCCCCTCTCCTCTGCACTTCAGCTTTGTCTTTTGACTCTTTCACGTCATCTAAGAAGTTGCACGTCAGCGGGAACGTGTCTCCCACAACCAAGAATACACACCATGTTTGGTTGGGTCATGCAGCAGGATCGGTTCGTTTGCTGCAATCAAACCAACCCCACAAACGCACCAAGACCACATCCCTCAAATCCGCCCCCAGAGCGTGAACTCGGCGCTTGTACCTGCGCAAACAATCCCCACACCGGTGTTTGATTCCACCAGACTAAACATTGCTTGACGTTATTGAAGATTCGTCTTTCTATATAAGGAACGTCAACGCCCATGAATTAGTCAGTGAGCATCGGCCTGTCATTCATGTGCAGTAAAGTACTGATGTTTTGCAGCACTGTAAATGGTGAATTAGGACTTGTGCACTAAACATTGCATCTGTGACTTTATTTATAACTTATTATAAATGGCAGGGTACAGGCTTTTCCAGAACCATTGGCATCATTATTATTTGAAATAAATGCATATAGATAATGGAATCCGTTTCTGGATGTTACAGTGTAGATAATCAAACTCCGTCTTTTTGGAATCTTGGTCACTCTTGCTCTTTATTTTTTACCATCTATAAATCAACCGAAGCTCTTTTCTTTTTTCCCCTCTCAGCCACAAAGCTCTTAAAACGAATAAAATATAGACATTATAGTGAGGTATATTATATTGACAAAAGTATTGGAACAACTGACTTTTTCAGGAAAAGTTGTAGGAACACAATTATAAAGGATGTCTCTGGGGTAACTAGGAGACCCAAACCTGTTCCAGCATGACCGTTTTCCTGTACACAAAGCCAGCTCTGTGAAGATCTGGTGTAAATGGGTTGGAGTGGAAGATCTCCCGCTATAGAGCTTCGACCTCAAACTGATTAAACACCTCCGAGACGAATTGGGTACGCTGACTGCTGGCTCAGGCCTCCTCACCCTACAGCAGTACCTGACTTTACTCGGTGAATGAGCGCAAATCTCAACGAACACACTCCAAAATCTAGCGGAACATCTTCCCAGAAGAGCGGAAGTTCTTACAGAAGCAAACGGGGGACCCGAAAGCCCCAATCTCAGCTCGAGGTCCCACAGCGAATCACTTTTAATAATGGTCGAGGTGCAACCAGGCAGAACGCGTGTCCTCTGACCTCAAAACAAAGCCGCCTTTAGTAGCTTTGTGATTTTTTTTTTTTTTTTTTTTCTTTCCCCAAATTCAACCTGAAGTAGATTTATGCAGACCCCCCCCACACCAAAACCCCTTGATTAAAAAAACAACAAAAAAAAGGCACCACCTATCAATGTACCTTTTGCTTGTAGCGATTGTAAACCTGACACATTTTCACAACAACATTTCAGATGCTAATGTTCAGATACTCTGAACACAGATACACAAATACACACCTTCATATTTGGCCCGAAAGTCTCGTTACCGGCAGAATTTACGTTTGGGGGGGGAAAAAAACTTCAGAGCGCACTCATGAATGATTCATCGTGCGAACATCACCGTGCAGTTCTTTCGATCACACGTTTGGACACTAATCTCTGACTTTCAGATTTTCCAGACAGTTTTTATTTTTTTCTTTCTTCCTCAAAGCGGTCGCACCAGAACTTCCTTCCTGATAATTTCCCATGCAATGTTTTTTGGCTTGGGCTTCCCGGTTAATTATTGTTTAATTCCACGTATTTGTGCAAGAGACACACAAAGTGGAATAATGCACGCGTAAGCACAAATTGTCGCACTCACTCTGACTAGTTGTCGCAAGCGCTCGTGTGTACGGTGTAGTGCGATTGTGCCTTACGCTGGTCAGTGATAAGAAAAGATTTTAGTTTTTGTAAATGACTTGTTTGATAGTTTAAGCAGTTTCCAAGATTCCAGCGTTGCGCTATTCCACGTTCTCTCGCGAATAGCTTTCGATTTTAAATCCTGTTAGGTGCACGCGCGTTAGCGAAGGTGTTGAAGTGAGTCAGAGGTGCTGCCGTGTTGTGTTTTTTTTGTTAGCATAGTACACGCTAAAGGAAGGGATCGGACTGTTTCCGGAAGTGTGTGGATTTAGCAAGCGGAATTTCCTGGGATGAGTCCTGCGGTTTCACAAGCGATGTAGGCGGTCACGGGACGCGTACACGCACGTGTCGACGTTTACGAAGGTGATTTTTGTCCTCTTGCACTGGACGAACGATCCAACAAGAGGCCCCCGATCGCTGTGCCTCATCTATTAAAGCTTCTTCTCAGAGTCCACAGAGACCACAGGGGGGTTCACTTGTGATTTGTGGACGCAAGCTGTAGGAACTTGTTTGCAAAAACACCCAACTAAAGAAACTCATTTCAGTGTTTGAGACCGTATGTGGCGACACTGTAAGGAAAACCCTCAAAGAAATTTTGACCTATATCTTGTTAGTGGTGCGGGAACCCCCCGGCTTCCTGTATGATCTTTTTTTCTGTGAAGAACAGGGTTTGGCATAGTACATTTGTCTAGCATTTTATTTCAAAAACTTTGTTTAGACAGGGTTTGGGAGAAAGTGTGAAAGTGCTGGTGCCTAATCTGGATTTGTTCTGTGATTGTGCACCACTGAAAAGGTGTTTTTGTGTTTTTTTTATTTATTTTTTGGCGGGCACATTCGCTTCACTTCCAGCGACGGCACCATTATTTCAGAACGGCTTTGTATTTCTATTTCCTGGCTTCCACTCATTCACGCAGCGGGTTTTACCCACATTGCGATGCGGTCGGATTTGCGTTAAAATCGGCGCCGATGCCCTTTGATCCGTGCTCACATACCAATACTCCTAGAAAAGTAGTGTCTTAAGCGTCCCCCCAAACCCCCCCCAAAAACACAAAAACGCCCGTCTTTCCAAACGTCTAATTGGCATAAACTGTTGGTGAGTTAATTTGGCTCCAGCACCCATTTCTAGCGAGAGAGAAATGTAGGCCAGCATTGTTAAAGGGAAAAAAAAAAATATGCAGGAAACAAATGTTCATCAAGGCGAGTGTCCTCGCAGCCCACCATCAGCGTGATCGTTCCCAGGCGTCAAATTATCACCTCACCTCATCTGTTTCTTCTCGCAACACACAGTTTCTCTCGCGTCGTCCTTTTTTTTTTTGTTATTTACACTTGTGTTGGAAAGAAAAAACGAAATATGGAAAGACGTGGAATTTTTTTTCTTCCCCGCAAAACAGCACGAAGACTAGTCATGATAAACTTTAGGCTTCAGGTCGGTGATTGAAACCCGGCCGAACCTCGGAGTCCTGGTTTAACCCGAAGTCCGATGATGAAATAACACAAAACTCGCACACTTCTCACCGATCATCTTCGAATGAACAGTTATGGCGATTTCTTATTGTAAACAAGACAAAAAACATCTGAAAAACCCGCCTTTGACTTCTACCAAAAACGGTCTGAAAAACCACATCAACGATTATATACCTAGGAATGACCGTGGCTGCTGCGGCTAAGCACGTTTACATACGTTATATGGAGAAAAAGAACGGACAGCTGCGCTAGGAGAAATCGGAGACGATGATCTGGTTTATGTGGGGTTGGAGGAAAAGATCTTGAGTGGCCTGCTCTACAGCTGTAAACTAGTGAACTCCTTTGGGATGAAGCGGAAAGCTGACTGCACCCCCAGGCCTCATCATCCTACATCAGTACCACCAAATCAGTACGCCCTCCCAGGAGAGTGGAGGGTCATGCACTAATAAGTATTTATTAAATAACCATTTATCATATGGTCTATTTGTCCATACCTTGGTATTGATCATTTCTCTCTTAAACCAGTTACAATGGTGTGAAACTGGCGCTCAGCCTGTTCTTACTGCTGTGTGTTGGCCACAGTAAGATTATTTGTTTTTTACCAATCATGAAGAAATGCGCTTCCGGTGTTCAGCGTGACGAGTCTTTACCAAACCACATCTTTTGATCGTTCGTATTTTTTTAATAAGACATCCGGAAACCGAGACCTCGTGGAAGAGGACATTGCTGCTTTTATTACATTTGTTTCAAAAGCGCCAGGTCGTCTTCTCAAACAGGCGAGTCGTAATACCCTACGCTTGGCATCTCCTTACTGGTTACAGTGATACGATTTCAGCGGTCATCAATCAGGCATTGTATGTTGAGGTCCCTGGGTATATTTCAACCCTTTTGTTCACCGCAATAACGCGTAGACCCGTAGCTGTGCTCCGGTTTACTGCAGCTGCAACGTGATCGGCAACGCTAACGAGCAACATACAAAACATTAGGCGATTCCTCAGGAACTCGGACTGCTTCATGCGCTGTATATTAGCATTGTACAAAACAGTTAAAAGGGCAAAGAAACATTTCAAGGACAAAGAAGTAAAAAATAAAATCCGGATTAATATGAATTTTGTTTATTTTTTGTTAATTTAGTTTTTACTTTTGATGATTTCGATGGTCAGATTTTGTTTTATATTCCTTTTTTTTTCCCGACACGGGCAAAGATTTTTATTTGTCGAACTGCTCAAATTGTTTGAACGTGGAGGCGAGTAGGTACTAATCAATTATCTTGAAAAATGTTTGTAAAATCGCAGCTTTGGCCCCAATATGCAATGAAAAGTGCCTTTGTTTTTTCATATTTCTGGCCATTTTAGCAAAAGTTAAAACCTTATGAGAAACCTTGAGAAAAAAGTTCTAAACAGGAAATCTCAGTCATAACGAGAACGCCATTCAAAAGGCTACTAATGTGAAAGAGGGACAGCAAAGTGGGCGGGGCTTGCAGGAGATGCCGGTAAAACCGTAAGTCATACCAGATTCAAATGATGATTGGCTTGTCTGAGCAGTGAATTAGCATTCGATCGAGGCTGTTTACTGACAAAAGAAATGAGTTGTTTGTCAGGATTGAACTGGTTGAAGGTGAACTTCGTAGGTCCTAAACGTGGGATCATGGTCTGGCCCGCAGCAATGGAACATCACGTGTAAATTCTTTTGAAACCGCAGGAACAAGAGCTTTTAGTGATTGATGATTTGATGATGCCTTTTTCCAAAGTTAATCCAATGCTCATGTTGCTCAGTGTTTTTTTTTTTTTTCTTTTCCCTTTTCTTCTAAACCCTGTGTTCAGTGGAAAAGGTAGTAAGTTACTGTCTGTCTATCTGTCTGTCTGTCTGTCTGTCTGTCTGTCTGTCTGTCTGTCTGTCTGTCTGTCTATCTATCTATCTATCTATCTATCTATCTATCTATCTATCTATCTAAAGTGAGTACACCTCTCGCATGTCTGCAACCAGTACAGTAGATCTCGAAGGGACAATACTATAGAAATGAAACTTGGATATATTTTAGAGTGGTCAATGTGCAGGTTGTACAGCAGTACAGATTTCCTGTCCTCTGAAAAGAACTCACCATATAGCCATTATTGTCTAAATAGCTGGCAACAAAAGTGAGTACACCCTAAGATAACAGCTGACCCTAGACAACCTGTCCAAGAGCATGAAATACTGAAACCATGTCCCGTCGTCTGTTTAAACTAAGATAAACTTGTTTGGCTCAGATGGTGTCCAGCATGTGTGGTGATGCCCTGGTGAGGAGTACCCAGAACATTGTGTCTTGCCTCTACAGTCAAGCATGGTGGTGGTAGCATCGTGGTCTGCGGCTGCATGAGTGCTGCTGGTACTGGGGGGCTGCGGTTCACTGAGGGGAAACATGGACATCCAGCAGCTCTGTGATGTCATTATAGTGGAGTGGAAGAGGATCTCAACATGTGCAGCAGCTCTGGTGAATTCCATGCCCAGGAGTATCAAGGCAGTGATGGATAACAATGTAGACTCAGTTTTGACATGTTCACTTAGGGTGTACTTACTTTTGTTACCAGCTATTTAGACAATAATGGCTGTATGTTGAGTTATTTTTAGAGGACAGTAACTCTGTACTGCTGTATAAGCTGCACATGGACCACTCTAAAATATATCCACGTTTCATTTCTACAGTATTGTTCATTGAGAAGAGACTAAAATGGTTGCTGAAATGTAAGAAGTGTACTCACTTTCATAAGATACTCTGTTTGTCTTTCTTTCCGTCCGTCTGTGTGTTTTCATGGTCTGAATTGAATCGCAGCACCATAGTCTTGAAATCGTCGCTGCTTTGCTCCTCTAGTTCAGTTTTCCGCTCAGGTCCATTTCCTCAAGGACTAACAGAGCTCAGCAGTTCCCCTCCTCCACACCACGAGGCACGTAACCTTCTGTTCCGTGTGCGCGACTTGGAGGTCAAGTTCACAGAGGAGAAACACAGCAGCACTGAGCAGTCATTAAAGAGGGGGTCTGTCTGTCTGTCTGTCTGTCTGTCTGTCTGTCTGTCTGTCTGTCTGTCTGTCTGTCTGTCTGTCTATCTATCTATCTATCTATCTATCTATCTATCTATCTATCTATCTATCTATCGTCTCAGTGTTTTTAGCAGGAGACATTTGCAATAACAATAGCAGGAGGGTTGGTAATGCATTTTAGACTTCATTTAATAGCGCAGCCATTAGCAGCGTATTGGCTCATCGCGAGGTTGAGTGGGCGGCGTGTCTCAAGACCGGCTGAACAGTGGAGGAGAGGGAAAAAAAAAAAAAAGGAGAGCGACTCGTTCTGACCTTACGGAGGATGCAGGAAAACGCTCAAGGTCTGCCGATCCGCTCAGCGTTTTAAAGATTCGGTTTTAAGCGGCAGTAAGGGCCGCTGGATAACAGCGGTGGACAAATTAGGAAGTTTATTCGCTAGACCATGCAGAAAGTGAAAGCCAAGCGCGAGTTTTATTACACTCGGAGCCACAAGCGTCTCTCTACACGTTCTGCTGAAGCGCTTAAAACCATGACGTCGCCAATAAATTTGAATTTGAATAAAGCGCTGCCGTACGTGCGTGGGAATCGACCCAATTAAACCCAATTAATCGACCCAATTAATCGACCCAATTAAACCACGTGTGCTCCATGTGTGTAGTGCAGCGGGTGGTGAAGCTCAGAGAATGGACGAGTTACGGATTCGAGGCTTCAGGAAGCGTCTCATTGTTAAACATAGCCGAGAAAAAGAAGCATCTTTCCTGGTTGGTGGACTTGTGTGTCCAACATGCAAAATTTTGTGTGCACTGAAATAGGAAAAGTAATTGTTGAATTGGTTCCAGTCAGCAGAGCACTTCGTATTTTCAGTTGCTGGCAGGAAGTGCGAGCGGCAGGAGCCTCACAGTTTACTCCCGAGCGCTGGAAGCTTGTTAACACGTTCGTTTGCTGCAAGCTAACATTTTTGTTTTTGCTGGGAGGGGTAGAAACATGAAGCAAGTGAGGAGACGAGGCGTGAAGTACGCCCGTCAGGTGATGACAAGGTTTTCTAAGCGAGACGAACTCCAGTCTTGCTTCGCACCAGTCGCGGTCGGAAAGCGGCGCGAGCTCCGCTCGATCGCGAGCGCGTGGGTTTCGGCGTTCAGCGACTTTTAGAACAAGCGTCGCCATCGAGTTCTCAGATCTGTCGGAAGGTGTTGATTAATTTTTCTATATCCGCAGTTGTGACAGTAGTTCGAGCTGCACGGCGAATCGCAGGTTTTCTCCTCGCACGCGTTACAGGGACGTTCTTCAGGACCGAGGCTTTTTCGCAATTTGCAGTTTTCTGTAGCTTCATGGTGACTGGGTTTCTGTCGAGATCTAAAACTAGTCATTTAGTTTCCTGTTATATTTAAGCAAGAACGCTGTAAATGGCCAGGTTTTTGTGTTCTCGTATTTTTAAGTGTTTAAACAATTAATGAAGTGTATTATAGTGGTGGTTTAGTTCGGATATTACTTCTTGATCTTGCACTTCTCCGTGTGTCAACAAAAAAAAAAAAAGCTGACCAGTGATTAAAAGATTAAAGTATCAGTGCATAATTACGCTTGAGTGATATATATATTTTTTTCAGCCAGTGGTATGGCGTGTGCGGTCCCATGTTTCTTCAGTACTTTAGTTTTGAGTGACCAGTTTCAGTTGTTGCCTGACACGCGAGAAATCCCCGCTTGCTGTGGTTTCATCTTTCCCCGTCCCGTACCCCTACATGTGTATTGAGACATTAAGAAGAAAACCAAAGGCCAGATGGGCACAGCAGAGGTGATTGGTGCCTCCTGTTAGTGGCCGTAACAACCGTATAGTCATTGCATACCCACAAAGCCACACAAGTAAATGGTTGAAACAAGTTTGTAATTGAGCCCATTGCCTGGTCTCGTTCTGTTTGTAGAGGTTTGCGAACCCTGCGTTCTTTGAAGCAGATGCATCAGGACACGCAGGTCCGGTTTCGGGTTTTGGCACCACTGATTATCTGGACTGGACAAAAGGTCAGCTCAGTGTTCCGATCTTCACTGCGCTCCTCTCGGTGTCCAGTGTTTCCTGTTAGAATTGAAATATCATGAAGACAAAGAATGTTTCTTCGACCTTTTGCAAAAAAACACCCATTGTTCGGAAATCTGTTCCCCGAGAACGGAGCAGCCTGGATAACGCAGCGAACGCCGCGTCGTCAGCCGCACGTGTTCAGGGAGAGTTCGGAATTAATTTGTGATGAGAATTGGAGATTTCGAGCGACGGCTTCGCGAGCCACCCGATCCGCAGCTGGGGCCTCAGACACTCGCATCAGTAATTTGTTGACATTGTGTGATGCAGCTGCTTTCACCCTGGAGAACATTACGCAGAGAGCTAACTGATTAGCTGTCTACTTATATCCCCACACACACACACACACACACACACACACACACACACACACACACACACACACACACTCACTCACCCGTGCTTTCTGAATCAGATGTAATGTGGAAACGGCCTTCACTGTACCATAAACAGTTTAAAGGTACAAAAGCACATTTGTTCATTCTTGTTTTACAGAGGTAAAGTACATCTAATAAAGTGGCAGCATTTTGTTTATGCCCTTAGGTACAGGTTTACCCCATTTATTACATTACATAAAAAAGTGTGTGTGTGTGTGTGTCTGTTCTCTGGATCTGGATTTGTTTCACAGCTATGAGTCACCGAGGTCAATTCTATTGGAATGTATTACAGCGGTTTCCACCCACTTTGTGTGACTGTTGTTATTAAGTGGTAAATTGTTAATAATTGAGCCACTTAATAATATTGAAACTAAGCAAAGGTATTATTTTTAAAGAATCCCTCCCCAATCAGATGGGGGAGGGCACGAATGAGGTTTTGTTGGCCTTTTGATATGTAATGCTGAACGCTTACGCTGCCACGATCTCCTCTGAAGTTGACGCCGATTATGTAAGCAGACGTTACAGAAAAAAGTTTGAGATGCTCTGTAGCCAATTCATACTGGAGCTTTTCCCCACAACATGTCATGCAACAGATGCACTTCCATTATAAAGAGGAATCCACATAAACTGAGAGACGCGAGAAGACCGGAGCCCACGCGTCCCGCTGTCCTCAGTTTTTCTCGCTCGTGAAGTGCACTAAATTGACACATGCTTTCGGTCACCTGACTTTTTTTTTTCTTTAGCCATACGTGGTTTTTCCTTTCTTTATTTCTTTGGCTGTGGTAGTATTTACATTTGTTCCTTCACTTCAACTAGGAGAGCCAAACCCCGAATCCATGAAGACATGGTGTACATGGGTTGGAGTTATTATAACCCCAAGTGATGAGTAAAGTCTTATGGTCAGGTGTCCACTAACTTAGAGATGTATTGAAGTCTTCAGCTTCCACTTTTGTATGCTGGGAACTTCTCTTCACAAACCCATTGAACAGCTCAGTCATGATTCTTCAGCCTGTAGTTCACCAAAACACACCCATGCTTCTGCTTCTTCTTCCAACCATTGCGTCATGTCACACTTTTATTCAACCGTGGTGGTAATTATAGCCGCTTCTGCTCCCCCCCGTCCCCCCAGTGTTCGTGTGATACTGCTGTAAGAACAATGTGGCAGTAATGTATAGCGAAGGAGTTTATTATAGTGGTATGTTCTGGGCGGACAGTCGCTACGATCAGCACGTACGACTAGGACGTGACACTTCACGTGCAACTTCACGACTCTTTATCCTACAAACGAAGACTTGTTTCGTGTTGATCAACTCCGTGGTCTTCAACTGCCCTCTAGTTATATTTATTTAATTTTATTTATAATTTATTTAAAATGCTGTACGTTTAACAGGAACCTGTTTGCAGCTTAGAGATGGCGCTCTGATCGTGCTTCGAGAATAACCGCTGAGCCGACGTCACTTTCCAATCTTGCACTCGAAAGTCGAAGGTTTGTGTGGTTTGAGACCCCCTCCCCCACCCTCTTCAAACAGCATGACCGGGGAAAAAAAAAACTAGCACGCTTTTTTTGCCTTTTGTATAATCGTAAAGAAAGATTATCGATTTATGGCACAAATGATAAGGAATAACCGACTGCACGGGGTCGTACTCTTCTCTCCACACCGATCAGTTTGATTTCACATGGCAGCGTAATTAGTGCCAGTAAATGTAAACCTGTGGTATGGCATTCTAATTGTTTGTTTTTATGCTTGCAGCACTGCGCTAGTTTCTATTGGAGTAAACAGGCCGAGCCATTCAGTAAAGTGTTATTATTTTGATTCCTCCCAGAGAGAGACGGCATGTTGTGAATTCTCACCTCGCTGGCTCGAGCGCCGCCGTTTCGATTCTCTCGCCGCTGCTTTCAGAAAAGCAATTTTGACGTCAGCGTTTCCACACTGACCCGAACGAGACTCTGTTTTGTGGGGAAAAAAAAGCTCGCGTGTAGCCTCTAGAAGAGACGCCTAAACTAAGCCAGCGTGCTTCCTGCATCTGTCTCGCGCCGCTTTCGTAAGTTACATTAACCCTGTTTAAACAATGTTCTTTCCTAAATGTGACGTCTCACAAAATTCATCTCCGCAAAGCTGTTGTACGGTGATGAGGCTTTGCAGCAGGATTTGGATGTTTGCCTCAATCAGGATGATCTGTTCGGTTGCGAGTTCGTTTGCGGGTCTCGTGGCATTTGTAAATGTATCACGTAAACGCAAATACACTTCGTACACTATACGGACAACAGCATTGGGACCCCTGACTTTTCCAGTCATATGTAGTTTGTTCCCTAATGGTTCACACAAAGATAGAGGTACAAGAGATTAGGAGGACTTTAGAATAGCATTGAATTGTTCCTTCACTTAACCTAAGAGGCCCAAATCCTGTTCTAGCAGGACAATTCTCTCTCTCTCTCTCTCTCTCTCTCTCTCTCTCTCTCTCTCTCTCTCTCTATCTATCTATCTATCTATCTATCTATCTATCTATCTATATATATATATATATATATATATATATATATATAAAATATAAAGTGTGTATGTGTGTATATATATATAATATATATATATGTGTGTGTGTGTGTGTGTGTGTGTGTATATGTGTATATATATTATATTATTATTATTAATCTTGAAAACATACACAATTTATTTGTGCCAATTTAATTGATTACTGGCTTAATATATATTTTGCATTAATTAGATTTATTATTATTTTTTAAATAAAATATTGCAACATATTATTTATACCAAAAAAGCGTTTTATTTTAAATTGTTTTAAAAATGTTAATAATAAACTGCGTTAATTAAACAAATCATCAAATCACAGAGTAACAGACCAAACCGTGAATTTTATGTACCGTGTGTGTGTGTGTGTGTGTGTGTGTGTGTGTGTGTGTGTGTGTGTGTGCGCACACAATGCGTCATGCAGTGTTTTCCCCCTCAGGCCCATTGATAAATTTCTTGTTACTATCGTCATCACACATTGGACGTCAGCATGACCGTGTAACAATAGACAGCAATAGCAGCGATGAGGATTTTTATGATATTTGAGGGAAACGTCAATAGTTAATGCGAATGAAAGGGACCCGTAAGCAACGTTCGAACCAGTTAATGAAGACACGTTCAAAGACAAATACGGGTCACTTGCGGTTATAAATATCACATACAATATAGATACGATCTGAGCGCTGAAGAACACAGCGGGCAAGTGTGTACGCCGAGTCACGACAGCGTTTGATGTGTGTAAATTCTTATCCTAGGTCGGTCTCTTTCTGGACTCGATGCCGTGCCACATCAATGGCGCCGGTAGCGCAGGTTAACACCACCGGCGAGAACATTAACGGCAGATATTTTGCGGCGCCTCACCCCCGTTGCCCTGCCGTACATTTTATTTCATTAACACGTGTACGCCTCGAACCCAACACACACAACACCTGATATTAACCCGGGTAATACACTCCACTGTGGGTTATCTGATACTGCCCCTACTACCTTCATTCATTATTTATTACAACTTTTTTCCTTTTTTTTGAACTCGTTAAAATCCTGTGTTGCAGGAAGCATGTTAGTTACCATGCGGTTTCTAAACAGGTACACATTCACACTATTGACATATTACTCTGTGTGTATTAAAACACAGTCGTTAGTTGTTCTGCCCTGGTATTTCACACAAATGCACACAGCAACAGTTGCACGATTGAAAGCGGCGACTTTAATAACCTCTTCGCCCCGACGGCGCGTAATTAAGCACCGGGATTCATCGTCCGAATCGATTATCAGAAGCTAAGTACATTTCCCGATTGGAGATTGGAGAAAGGACGAAGTAAAGGAGGTGTTCAGCTTTTCTGTGTATTCATCTCTTAAACATGACCGTTTCTTCCACTCACGCTTTATACTCAAACGATATAGGGGCCATTTCTGCCTCGAATATAAACATAATTACATGAAATTTTTTCTCCTTGTACTTTGAGTTCTGGCCAAAAAAATACAAAATAAAAAACAGTGCTAATGCATTTTGTGGTTAATTGTAACTTTCTGTAAAATACTGAGCTTTGTGATTTTCTAGTGCTGATAATGAACCCATTTGCTGTGTCCTGAGACGTGTATGTAGCAATAACTTGTGCAGAAGTACACACATCCTTCCCTCAAGTAGAAGTACAGATACTCATGTTTTGAAAAATTGCGCCGACTACACGTTTTCGCTCAACGTAGCCTTCACTACTACCTGTTTTGTTGTCGCACTGTAACTGGACCTTACATTATATTATTATATGAATACAAATAGATTTATCTAACGAATGTATCCAGGCTGAACATCCACCATATAGAACACAAGCAGAGAAAAGATGATGATGATCAGGAAAGTGTCTGTACTCAGTCGTGTTTACATCGCTGCCTCCCTCCGTCTCATCCACGTTACCCCCGTACTTCCTGTTGCTTTCTGACTGCTCATCGTGAGCTTCGTCAGCTAGTGTGCGTCTGTGGCGTGAGAGCCAGGAAGCGATACGCCAGCGGTCGGTTAAAAAAAAGCAGCGCAGTGACAAGAAATGGGCCGATGGGCTGAAAGAAAGATCGATCCCATCACCAAATAGATTCAAACTAAAGTAACGAGTCTGGTTTGCAAATGTTAAGAAGCAGAAAGTACAGAAATTTGTGCAAAAAATGAAGGAGTTTTTGCACTTTCTGCTTTCTTCGGTATTCAGTTCATGCCAGCGAGGGAACAGCTGTTTCCAGCTGCTGCAACATACACGATCGCAGGAAGTAGATTGCGTCACGGATATTCCATACGTAAAGGGTACATTTTGAGGGATTAACACACAGCAGGTGGCAACGTCATCGCACCGCACCGCTCCCGCGTGGATTCTATTTATGCACCGTTACGGTTCATTACAACTTCAACGTCCAGAATTCATCATCTCTTCTACGTCTGCGAGAACTTTCAGCAGGGTTCCGTGGGCTGGGATTTAAGTCTCATAAGAGATTTAGCGGAAGCGGACTGACCGCTCCAAAGGAAGACATGCGCCGCCAAGCAACGTCCTACAGAGAATTTCAGAGGGGCAGTGAGACCGTTTTATACTCTTTTATAAGCATCTGGACTGTTAAACCTGCTCTGTCTTTAGCACGCCTTTATCATAATGTATAACCCAGCGTTCTGACGTTTGTCACGTCACTACATATGGAGCTGCTCCACGAAGAACCTGGAAGGATGTCGGAGCTCAGGGGAAGATTTGCGTATTGTGTGCAGTATGTCGTTAGCCTGAGCTCGAATCTGATTGGCCAGAGGGTCTGACTGGGCCACACCGTTTCTGCAGAGACTGGGCGCAGAGACCCAACGCATATTAAAAAGTGTTTTCCAACCACAGCGTTTTGGATTTGTTTTTTCTGAGACATTCATTGTTTGTGTTTTGCAAGAGTTTCCCAGCTCAGGGAAAGTCTCGAACAGAATAGTTTGACGCTTCCCTGTTTTGTTTTGTGTTCTATTCCTCCAGTAAATGACAAGCGAGTGAGCGGGAAAGAGAGCGCGAGGGAGGGAGGGCGGGTGAGTGGCTGCTTATCACAAGCTGTAATGAAAGTGAGAACAGGAACTAAATTGTCTCCTGGACGTTCCGCACCATTAAATCTGCCCGAAACCGTTCAAGAGCAACGAGTTACGCGCTCCGTGTGTGGTGCCACGTCACACCGCACCCCCTCCCCCACCCAGCATTCGCGGTCCGTCATGTGCTGTTCCATCCGCGGAGGAGCATTCCCGAGTCCCGAGCACAAACGCGTTGTACTTGGAATGCGCTACAGTCTGAGGTTTCTGATCAATTATTACATAGAAAACAACTAAAGTAGGTCTGGGTGAATTCGCCGACTCGGCTTGTTTTCTTTCGGCTTTAGTCGTACAGGATTTTTTTAAACGATTGCCGTTGTGCCAAAGCAACTTTCCAGGAAGCAAATATACTAAATATAAATTCGCCAATCAGTTTAGCGCTAAAGAAGCGAGCCAGTGGTGACCGTGGTGAAGAAAAAAACACCCTTGAGAGGAGCACGTCAATAGGGAACACATCTGCATCTGGGCGGCGCCGAGTGTCCGTTCACAGGGGGTGTAACGGTCCACAAAATTCACAGTACGGCACGTACCTCGTGTTCAAGTCATGGATCGGTACAATTTCAGTACTGTTACGGGAAAGGGATGCAAAACATCAAATCGTCTTTTTTTTACTTCAAGTTTATTAATAATATTTGTAAACGATACAGTTTACATTTTTTAACAGTTTTAAATAAAGTGCCTGCTTGGTGAAATATGATATATAATAATATTTTGTAATAAAGAAAAAAAGATATATTAATCAAATGAATGCAGTACACATTGTATAATTATGATTAAATTGCCACTAATTACATTGAGTTAAATAAAATGAAATAAATGGAAAAATTGTATAAAATATTTTACATTTGTTAGACCCTATTTGGGTAATACAGGTGTGTGTGTGTGTGTGTGTGTGTGTGTGGTACATTTATTTAGAATTTTCTGAAGATATGATCCATATCACTGTTCTGCTGATCTCAGCAGACTTTAACAAATGTTTTCGTTCCTTCCATCCTTCATTCATTCACTCCCTCGATATGCGTTGATAAAGCCTTGCACCAGGAACATTTTGGGTACGAATACGTGCACCGTCACACCTCTGCCATTCACTACAGTTCCACCGTCGATGAGGTTGTCAGCTGTTCACACGCATGAGCAGAGCGTCACAAATTCACCACAGGTTATTCACAGGAAACACTATTTAGTAGTTCATCTCACGAGTCATCTGGTCCGACTCATTCGTTCCTCACGTCACGTGACTCCCATCGACGCCACGCAATGCAATCGATTGGGTTTTTTTCTTTTTCCGAATCTTGACGTCATTGTTACAATAATTATGGGGGTGGAATAATTAGTCCTTAGCTGCACTGCCATATTGCAGTCAGAGTCGGCGTATGTAGATGTAGAGCAGTAAAGAGGAACAACTGATGAGTAAGGAGAGGTGAGGATCAGAAAATGACTGGGAGAAGAATGTTTATCATCCCGTGGTTAGGTGTGCGGTCCCAAACTCATTATATGATAAATAGTGATTAACTATATTTTTATTTACTTTTAGTGACGCCTTTGTTACAACAAACAAAAGAAAACACCACACAGGCTCATTTGTTACAAAGGAAACCACAGAACCACGCAGGATCATTCGGGGGGGTGGGGGGTTATTGCTCCTCCCCAATTTTAAGAGTTTGAAATCAGCCATGATCAGCCAGACTTGTTCAAGGCTCTACCTCGCTCTAATCACACCTTTCATATCACAAGCCCTTTAGCGATTGCCTGAAATCATTTTGTCGTTCGCCCGAAATGAGATTTAGGCTGTCCAATGCACCCCCCCTCCTTTCCCCTCCTCACGCACACAATCACGTCCGCCGCTCGGAGGCTAAAACAATGGGATACCGTGAGCTGACTCTGTAAACACAAGTCTATTTTAGACTCATCTCTTTCCAACTGCCAGCAGCTCCGCCGAACTATTCCAAATGGCCCAGTTTCTCAGTAAACAAAGGATTAATTACTGCGATGTGCGATTCCGACTTTCTCTGCACATTCCAGCACCGTGTAACCACCAGCGTTCGCTGGGGTCCGAAGACGAGGTCAGGCGTAGAATCTGTCGACGTAACTCGAACACATTCAGTAAAGGCGACGAACGCGAGAAAAACAGGACTTTTTGCTTCCATCTGTCGCTTTTGTCCTATTCTTACCAGTTTATCCACTATGCTACGTGGTCAAAATTATTGGACACCAGATTTCTCCAGCTGTACGTCGTTCTTCCCCAAACTGTTACCCTAAAGCTTGTGCTTTTTGAGCATCGCATTTCTCATTAAGTCCTAATTTGCTCTTATGATCCCCTCCACTCTTCCAATAGATTTTGGAGTGCACTTGTGGACATTTGTGTTCATTCAGCCACAATGGTGCGATTAAAGTCGGTACTGATGTAGGTGTGGTGAGGAGGCCTGGGGTGCATTCAGAGTTCCAATTCATCCCAGAGGTGTTCAGTAGGGTTGAGATCAGAGCTCTATAGCAGGTCACTCAAGATCTTCCACTCCAAAGCATGTCAACTGAGATTATCTGTCTGTCTGTCTGATTGGAGGTAACCACATATGGCAGGAAAGGTCAGGTGTCCCAATACTTTTGTTTATATACAAAAGTATAGTGTGTGTACATACACACATACTATATATATATATATATATATATATATATATATATATATATATATATATATATATATATATATATATTTTTTGTACTACTGTTTTTTATTTCATTAAAATTATTATTTTTTTTTTTTTGGTAAATTGCTCTAATTATTTGCAGCCCTAAACAAGACCCGTAACCCTAATCTGCTCATGTCTGGCTTGTGTTCTGCTGTACTACTTGTCTTTTGCAAAAAAGAAAAAAGGAATAAATAATAAAATGTACCAAAAAAGTAAAAGCCTTGAAAGTTTCTCAATGTTGCTGTGCTTCCTAATGAAATGTAAATGATATGCAGATGAGGTGGTGTTTGTGGAGGTTTTTGCTACGAGCGAAGCTTAAGAACGAGCCTCACCTCGAGTTGGTTAAAACGTGCGCCAGCTCATCTGTTAGGGCGTTTTATTCTGCGTTTTATTCTGCGTTTTATTCGGGTGCACATAAATACCCGTGACTTTTTGACTTCAGAACCCAGTGTCAGATCAGGTCGATGGAGTAAACCATGCATTGATTAATTTCTTCTTTATTCGGAGCGATTATTTATTGTTTTACGACGGGTCCAGCTGTAACAAGATACGGATGGCGTTTTCCGTTCATTACTATTTAATTCTTTGTTATTCCTTGTTTCTTTGCTTATTTACTTCCGTTTATTTTTGTGTTCGATGCTGCGCAGTGTCCGTGCGACAAACTCCTGCTAATGAGCTGTAAAGACAAAAATCTCTTCACTGCTGACACTGGAGACTCCGTCCATAATTTCAGTGTTACGTTTGGTTTGAGTTACAATTTACAGTATGGTTTGAGCTGCTGCTCCAAACTTTCGGACCAATCAGATTTGAGAATTCAGTGCTTATTGCTTTCACCAGCACTGTGATTGGAAAAACGTGAAAAGAAACTCCTCCCATTTCTCAGCATCAGATAGACTGGTTTCAAAGGTTTTTTTCATTTGCACTTTTTCCTTCGCTGCAGTTTGTGTCTTTCTCGCTGGTCTCAGATGACCGAGTTAAACCATAACTATTGTGCCTCTGACTGAGCTGTTAAAAGGGTGCAAGTCGAGGTCTAGTGAAGGCCAGACTGGTTGCTGAAGGCGGTGCTGCCGTGGGAAGAAGACCCTGTAAGCTAGGACCACCTGAATCCCAAGGCCGAGAGAGTAGCAGGTTGCGTGTGCGAGATACGTTCACGCCGAAAGAGCGTTGTTCTTCAGCACAGCGAGCTGAAACTCGACCTGGACTTATTATACTGCACTGGAAGACAGTGAGGTGTTTTTCTGCACCACTCAGCGCCTGTCCCATTATCAAATGTTCCTTGTATCTGTGGTATTGAAACATCTGGCTGGTTGATGGCGTGTGGTCCCGACGGCACGCGAATCCCGCAGTAGCGACGGCTTCGTTCAGCGCTCTAATAAAAACCCGACAGACGACGAGTCGCACGATGCCTCGTTACATCAGAAACATAAACCTGCTCTGAACAATGAACTTGTTTTTACAGCACGTAGTTCACATCATTCACATGGTCTCCGTATCCCGCTCAGGTGCGTCCGGAATACCACCAGTAAAATCTCACATCGATCCTTTTAAAAATGAAACCAGTCGCATCTCATTCGCTTTTAAAATGCACGTGGCGTTCCTGCGTTTTTGATTTAAACTCGTGCATAAAAATACGGCAACTTTGTTTTAATGGGTTTTTTGTTTAATTAATTAATTGATTCATAATTTTTACAATTTTATAATTTCGATTGCCAAGGCAACAGATTTATGTGTGACGAGACCACCTATAATAATAATGTAAGTTATGTATTCTCTCTGTGCGGCCCGGTACCAATTGACCCACTGACCGGTGCCGGTCCGTGGGCCAGGGGTTGGGGACCACTGCTCTAGAGAGTGCAAACAAAGTGTAAAGCAAGTCCTGGCCTTTGAGCGAGCATTTTACCCCCAAGTCAAAATCCCTCACCATCAGTGGAATGTTTATGCTTTTTATTTATTTATCCATTTTTCAGGAACTTTCAGGAATGTAGTTTGTTTGAAGAAAATTGTGTGAGAGAAAAAAAATAGAAATTGAAGGATGAAGTTGAAACTGATTCTTAAATCCTCCAGGAAAAAAGATTTGTAAATAAAGTGAGTGTCATTGCTAAATGTAAAGACGCAAGTTGTTTACATGAATTTAACACGCACGATACGGACAAAAGTATCGGGACACCTGAATTGTTTTTTTTTTGGTCGTATTTTGTTGAAGGCTTATGACTGTAGCTCTCAATGGAGATCTAGTTTACAAGGGGTTGGAGTGGAAGATCTTGAGTGGTCCGCTGGAGAGCGCTGACAGCTTTTTGGATGAACTGAAACGCTGATTGCACCCTCAGGCCTCCTCACCTCACCTACAGTACCTGACTTGACTTACAGCCTTGTGTGAGCATGAATCTCCAAAATCTAGTGGAACGTCTTCCCAGAAGACCCCCCTCCGCTAATTGGTTTAGCTGATTTTCCCCAATGGACCAAAACACTTACAGGGAATTGTTTTTATGGAGTTTTATGTTGGAATTATGCCGTTTATTCATAAACAATTATAATGGTTAATTATAAAATGAAATAAAATGTTAATACAGTACCGCGTACATAAAACAGCATTTTTGGGGGGGCGTCCGTTTATCGCGTCTTTTTGTATACAAACATACGCGTAAATCAGTAGTTAATAATCGAATCGTCCTGCAGTGCTTATATATAACTCTGTGTGTTTATTAGGACGACGTTATCTCAAGGTAGCTGCCCCGTACCCTGCGTTTGTACAGAGGGCGCTGTTTAACCGGGCCTTTTTTTTGTGTCCTTTCCAGACCGAAGAGACTCCGTGCAGAAAGACCGAGGTTAAAGCCTGACATCCGGACGAGACCTGATCACATGGTAAGCCCAGATAAGCACTTTAACCATCCTCAGATGACACAGCCATGTGTGTTTGGGGTCAGCATCAAATTTCCATCCAGTCCTGCAGGAGCCCAGAGGCCAGCAGTAACCTGTGCAGCAGCAGCAGCAGCAGCAGCAGCAACACTCAAGCTGACACACAAGCTGACTGTGAAATCTAAAAAAGATTAGCTGTGTTTCTAAAGCCCTTATTTGCTGCAGTGCTGTCATCTCTCTCTCTCTCTCTCTCTCTCTCTCCCCCTTTTCTTTAATCAGATATCAGTCCAGGGCCGTTGTCATAGTAACGGCGCGGATTACGGCTCAGTGTTTGCTACAGTACACGACGGGGAAAACAAGCACTGTTGTATAAATCGAGCGTCTCGTGAGCTCAAATACGGTTATTGCCAAAGCCGCGTCCGTGTCTAAACTGCACTATTGGCGCTGGCGACCCACCGAAGTGCGACGTGCGTTCTTCTCCGCGTTCAAGGAACCCTTCAGGATGAAATATCAGTCATTCGATATCATTGTAGTACTACAGCATCAGTATTAAACGTTATACATACCAACAACTACTGTTAGGGAGCGCGGCCGCGTTAGACAGAGAGGAATTCAAGAAAGACGATTTTTTTTCTCTTCTTCTTCCTCTTTGTAGATTTGGTTTACGTCAGAGATCAGGACTCGTCCTCGGCCCATCAAGCCCCGACCGCTGAAACGCTAAAGACCGAAGACTAGCTTGAGTAGAACGGAAGGTTTGTGGACACATGGCCATAAGATTCATATGCGCTTTTTTTTTTAACATCCCATTTCCACATTCACTGCTATAAAAACCCCCACTCTTCTGGGAAGATGTTCCAATCAGTTTTGGAGGGTGATTGTGGAGGTTTGGGCTCATTCAGCCACAAGGGTCATTAGTGAAGTCAGGTACTGATGTAGGGTGAGGAGACCTGAGGTGCAGTCAGTGTTCCAGTTCATCTTAAAGGTCTTCAGTAGGGTTTGGAGTCAGAGTTCAGGAGAAGACAGGTGTCCCAATACTTTTCTTACTGTTTGTTGTGTAGCTCCTCCATTCCTCTATGTGTCACAGATACCTCTTTATTTGTGTTTGAGACTAAACCACCCTAATCATCTCCGTCACCTCCTGCATGTTTCAGACTTTAGAATAGTAGCAGTGGCCGAAGAGCTTTCGGCAGTCGCGGTTCTCTCGAGGGAAGTGAAACACGCCTGCTGACATCGCCACGTTTAGCCTCAGCCAGTCACATGTCAGTTTGGCGCACAGTTTCACTAATATCCGCGATCGTCCATACGTCTCGAGACGCACTTTCAGAAGCCGCAGCAGTCTCCAGCGTGGTTTAAATGGCCGGTGATATTTTTTTTTTCCTCAGTGTGAAAAACGAGAACAGCACCAATCAAGAGCCATTAAAAAAAAAAAAAGCAGTAGGAACCTCTTAAGGTTAATAACTACGTAGCGCTTATTTCTTTTTTCCTTCTGCGACAGAGCGGTTTCTAAACGATCAGCGCAATTACGATCATTACTCTGGAGAGATCAGCGTCTTCCTGTAGCGTCTCACTCGGTTGGAGAAAGATCTCTGTCCCTCTTTTATATTCTCAGGTCTGTGTGTCCGCGGCGTCTGAGTTCAGAGCCACGAGGTTGCGATGGCCATTGCGATCCATCGGTTTTGTGTTTAATCATTTTCATGTGGGTCCAAAAGAATATTTGGGCTTGTTGCCTGCCAAGTCCCTGCAGTGGCATCCAGACTGAAATATACTGGCATTTAGCCGAATTTACGATGCCATCAGGCTTCTCAAGACTAATGACAACGCCAAACCTAACCAGCAGCTCGAGACCAAAGCAGCGCTAATCTGCTGGAGTTTACAGTGGAGTATGCGGTGACTCTCTCATTCCTGTTTATCTCATTGATACAACAGAGCAGTTGAGGGCTAAGGGCCCGGTATTGGCCGATTGTCTGTGCTGGGATTCGAGCTCCTGATCTTCTGATCGTTGGTCCAACATCTTAACCACTGATCTGCTTTCATTATGTACACTTCGTGTCTGATGTAACTCTTCAGCATGCAAGATGGTTTGTGTTGCCATTCCTCCTGAGGAAGTGGAGCCGTCTAAAGCAGGTGCAGCAGTGGTTGGTAACGAACATCTCGCCGTACAACGATACCGGTGGGGGAAGGGAACGGCACAATGCACGCCGCGTTCACGCGCAGCCGACCTCGGAGCTGTGTTTTCTCTTTTACCTCGATTAGTCACCGAGGTTCAATACCGTGTTCTAGCAGAGCTGAAGATGTTGAGGTTTTCGTTGGGAGTGACGACGATGGACAAGATTAGAAACGAGTTTATTAGAGGGACAGCGCATGTAGGATGTTTTGGTGACAAGGTGAGGGAGGCGAGATTGAGATGGTTTGGACATGTGCAGAGGAGGGACATGGGGTATATCAGTAGATAAGTAGTTCTGATAATTTTTATTTTAGGGGTCTCGTGTGCACGCGTATGCAGCGTAGCGGTGATTTATACTGGATGTCTGATGCGTAGGCACTCGTGCGACGGTACATTGTTATTATTTTGGTGCCACACGCGAGTCTGTGTCAGCCTGAGAAATTTGAAACAGAAGTAATTACACTGCAGTATTGGAGAGCCCCGCTCCAACACTGTAGCGCCCACAACAGGGCAATTTAAGGGTTGTTTCCCAAACTGTAGAATAAAGATTGCAATCAATTCGCAACTGAAAATGAGGCCTTTTTTTATTTCTTTTTTTTTTTTGGAATGCTGTAAGGTATTGATGTCAGACTTGGCTCATATGTTTAGCAACATGACCTGATGTTAACAAACAAGCTTAGAGTTCATTTGCAACTTGGGTGGGCTACTAAATACAAGCAACGAGGCAATATCTCGGCAAACGACCCGCTGCAGCCAAACACGGTGTATCTTCTTGTAATAAGTGCTTATTTTTCCCTGTGGCACCTGATCTCCCTCTGTCTGTCTGGGGTGCAGCCAGAAAGTGTTCAGCCCCCTTTAATCGCTGCCCGGCCGCAATATTTGTCTGGTTAACGGACACAAATCCATTACAGGTGCGGCGTATAAAAAATAAATAAATAAAATAAATTACCCAGCTAAAATTGATGAGTTTAAATAATGCCTTTTTGTTGTTGTTAATGATGGGCATATCTCCTGGAATAAACCTCTCAATCCCCAAACATGAATCTTCCCAAAACTGCAGCACAACAGCTGAATGAAGACTAGATACTAGTACCGTATTTTCCGGACTATAAGCCGCTACTTTTTTTCCCACGCTTTGAACCCCGCGGCTTAAACAGCGAAGTGGCTAGATTATGATTTTTCCTGGGATTTTTCCTAATTTATGATTTTTTTTTTCCCGGTTTCACAAACTTCAAACCAAAAAACTGAGCCCCATAACATTAGACCAATGAAATTGCCGAACGGGTTCAGTTGAACCAATGAAACTCTTTATATTAAATCAGACACTGTGTTTCGTTAAAGCCTGTGTAAAGTACATTAGTTTCAGTGTAGACACTGCGGCTTATAGACAGGTGCGGCTTATTTATGTTCAAAATAAAAATCTTTGTCAAATTCAGTGGGTGTGGCTTAATAGTCCGGAAATTACGGTAATTTATATATATGCGCGCAGCATTTAGTCAGGTCAAATGGTTCACTTCTGCGGTTTCCATTTTTGCGTGGTCCTTCTAGTTAGGTGAGAACGCAGCTGGTGTGGAACAAAACCTCTGCTCTGATCATCTACTGCCTGTGTGTCGGGTTCGCGATGCGTTCATAATGTTCGGGTGAATTCGGTGCAGTTGGATTGTCCGAATTTCTGACTAAATATCGAGTTTTACTTTGGACAGTGTATCGAGTAAGTTTTTGTCCTCTTTGAAACGTATCATATCTGTTTCTGATTCATCATCATTCATACACCATCAGTATCTGGTTGTGGTACCAGTTTTATAAACCCCACCAGTAGAAATTGCAAACGTAGACTCTTTTCAATGTACATTTTGGTCTTGAGCTAATATCAGTGTTTCCAAAGTGCAAATCAAAACCGAAGAGTTGTTTCTGTTCCCACGGCTCATCAATCCCGTCGGCTTTATCGTTACAGGAAGGCATTTATTTTAATCATCTCAGACAGGGGTTGCGACGTTTCCGAAAGAAAAATCGACTCGCGTCGAGCCGTTAACTAACCTGGGCCTGGCGACCGTACGGTGACATTTATTAGCGCCGAATTATCATGAATTAGCCCGATTGGATAAATCAATTCTAATAGATTTGTTTGAGGGTTATTGTCTTCAGGCTTCGCCGAGCGACCGGACGATTTGGATTTTCACCCCGTATTATTTCCGCACAATAGTCCGCGAACGCGATCTTTCATACCTTTCCTGCAGTTTCTCGTGCCCGCCATAATTCGCCGCTGTTTTTAGCGTAGTTTTTAGTGGGACAGAAAGGACTTTTCTTCTGATCGTTCGTGTAAAAGTAAATCGAATTCAAGAAGTCTCAAAGTTTGTCGACGCGTCGTTTTAGGGAAGAAAGAATTGCGGAGTGGGCTAATATGAATTTTTTTTTCAAGAGGCTAGCTGTTGTGTACGACGGATTCATTTAATTTCAATATTAATACTCGAACAATAGACCTTCTCACCAAGCAGAGTTACAGGAATCACTAGTTTATCAATATACATTTTAGCATCATAAATTAGTCCATATAAGTTTGGCCCCGACCGTGGCTACGATATGTGGAAGAAACCTTGAGCCTCCAAAGGGAACAGTTATCGTTCCATCAATGTTGAGCTTATCAACCGTTCACTGACACTTGAGGGCAGAACTGTTTATGGTTGTAGTACTGGTTCACCGTAACAAACCTTTTACATTCATTACAGTGAAAGTCAAACTTCATGCTTTTTGAATTACATTTTTCTGCATGTAAGAACAAAAGTATTGGGACTCTGGATTTTTCCAGCTATACATGGTTCTTTCCTCATACTGTTTTCACAAATTTGGAGGCTTACAATTGTTGTCTTGAGTGGCCTGCATTAGAGCTCAAGCCTCAGCATTATCGAGATGACTTGGAACGCCGAGTGCACCCCAGACCTCCTCACCTACATCAGTACCTTACTGTAATAACACCCCCTTCTGGTTTTCTAACCTAAAAAAAAAACTTTCTAAACTAAACCATATTTAATGCATTTGATTGCCATATTACATCAAAATACAAATATATAATAAAAAAAACCGCATTTTTTAAAATCAATTTTAAATGAGTTCTGCGACGGGTCCTCAAATGCAGGTGTTAATGATTGCAAATAGATTCAGTAAAAAAGGGGCATAAGTAATCATGACAAACTAAATGTCATTCTAATGGTCTAAGCCTCAAGCATCGATGTTTGGATCAGCGTTTTTCAATGGGACGCTTATAGCGAATATATAACAGGCCTAAAAAGAAAGCAGTAACGAGTCACGAAAACATTGACTGCTGGTTTATTCCGAAGGATAAGATTCCTGAGAACAACATGCCGGAAAGCACTTTCAGACGGTTATTTCTTTGTTTAACCTCACAGTAATTCAGGGGGAAGAAATGTTTGTATCCGTTTCGGAATAACTTTCGGTCATCTCGGTAGTAAACGTTCCGCATGGCTTTTGAGACCAGCCACTAAAAACAACACTGAAAGATTGTCGGAATCTTTGTCGCTAAACAACCAAGTTGTTAATGGGGACGTTTTAATGCACCACCTATCATCCGAAACCTTTTATTTCCAGCCAGTTGCGTTATGGTAACATTAGTGACGGAAAATGTAGGCAATTAGTGCAGGGTTCTAACGATATATGGGAGGTTTCTAGTCCCCATGTGAGCAAGTTCTTATCTTTATTACCCTTCAGAAGCTCTTGGTGGTGACGCACCTGTCAGGAAGTGGAATCCATGTCTGGGCTCTTAGCACAAACAGTTTCTCCAGCTAGTGCTAACTCACTAGGGTTTTTTTACAAAAAGAAAAACAAAAGAAAGAAAACAGGAAAAATGGATAGTAAAAAAAATTGACGTTTTTTCCCCCCCAAGATATAATTATTTTTTTTTGAATGGGAGTGATGACAGCGACCTGGTGATCTGCATGTAGGTAGCAAATCTGAGCCTATTTTATATCTGCGAGTTGCAATACATTTGTGAGAAGTCGGAACGGCGAGAAATCAAGACGGAAATCGCGAGAAGTCGGAACAGTGAGAAGTTGAGTCGGAAATTGTGAGAAATTTTATGCAGACATGCAGTGCTCGGTGTGTAGTTAAATGGACTGGACGAATCAACTCATTTGCCTCGATGCATTTTTGAATTGCTCGGGTTACTTGTGGAACGGTTTCAGCCCTGGTTTTGAAATGGGGAAACCCATTTCTATATCAAGTTTGTGTTTGGTATTGGGATGACCTGCTTGCTAAATTACAAAGCTGATGCTTGAGTGCAGGAAATGTTATGCTTAACGTTGCCACCTATTGGCCGTCGAGGTGACAGCTCAAATTTTTGACCGAAAGGGACTAATCGACACGAGTCTAGTCAGAAGACTTGGTGTCATTGTATACAAAAAAAAAAAAAACTATTAGGCTATTAGAAGTTTTGTTCTAATACGAACCATATTTAAAGAACGTTTAGGAGGACATTGTAATAAGAGCTGTGTGGTCAGGCACTGCTCGCTGGCAGAGGCAAATGAGAAAACCTCAACCCGATCTATTATTTCCGGCCATCTTTTACTGCTTTGTACGAATGATTAAGAAACCTTCTCCACTTGTTTGGACCAAAAGCATGTGAGATGGATAACTTTCTCAAGATTTCACTCCAAATATCCGCACAAACTCTGTCCAGGCTCGCACATCAGCCGCCTCATTCCCGTCTCATTCAGCGCTAAAGGAGTGCCGTCGTTGGGTAGTCTTGTGTTGTCTCAGGTTAAATTGCTCAGCTCCTGTGTGCGAGGCGCAGTTGTCGGCAGACACGATGTATAATCCAATCAAATCAGAGTAAACGTCACCGGGTGTCATGGCGGTGTAGGATCGCGTTAAAGCGTATACGTCTCAGTGTTCACTTTTGTACATCCACAATTTCAGTCGAGGTCAGCTCGAGCGCTTTTCATTTCTCAGCCCATTAATATCAACGTTTCAGCTGCTCCTTGACTGGAAATGCTGCTGGAAATACCACCATTTCACACCGAAAGGTGCGTCTGAAGTCACATCATTCTTCATCTTCCATTTCAACAACGCACAACCCATGCGTGTAAAAATATTAGCCCAGCTGTCCTGCTGCGGGTTTTTTTTTGTTTGTTTTTGTTTTATTTGATCCATCCAACCCCGCCCCCCCCCCCCTAATGCACACTACATGGAGAAACTAATTTGGGAGTTTTCCAGCACTACGCTTCCTCCCCAAGCACAAAGTCGTTGTTTTCGACGGAACTAGGAGACCCATAACCTGTTCCGCCATGACAATGCCCCTGTGCACAAAGCCGGTTCCATGAAGATCTCGTTTGTCCTGCTGCAGAGTTGCTGTAGACCACAGCTGTGCGGTCAGGCACCGCTTGATGGGGCAGAGGCGATCGCAAAACCTCGACGAGTTCAAATATTTACGATCGCCTTTCACGGCTTCGTACGAACGAGTGAGAAAACCCTCTGCACGTAACATCTGACAGATGAAGAAAAGGGGGCGGGGCTTCTTTAACGTGCCGGGTATCTCCACAAGCAGCGGAACCTTCGAAAGCAATGAGTTTTGGTGTCGAATTTGCCGTTTTGAATCGTCACAACTGTGCGCTAGTGAGAAAGCCGAGGGGAGCCAGAGCATGTCGTATATTCAGCAGGTGCAGCTTCACAAAGAAGCCTCAGAGAGGCAGAGAGACTCTTTGGGAGCTGCACATATGAAGGAAGTGGCTTTTATCCCAACATATCTCTCTACAGGCGCCTCTACCCGAGACAAGAGACTATTGAGTCCAAAAGCTGCGGTCGTTCACTCGCTCCCTCGCTCAGCCTTTTCACTTCAGGTGTTTCTCTCCTGAGGAAACCACACCATTCATTTTCCAGTGTGTATCCTGAGTCAGTGGGGTGTGTGTTGTGTGCCCTGGATATAGTGGGCTGTTTATTAGGCTAAAAAATACTACTTTTTTTAATGCTTGGTCAAATAATATCTAAATTATTGTATCATATTTTACAAAAACCAAAGGGTGCAAAGTATTATACTGATCAAATTGAGTAATCAATTAATAAATAAAATTCGACACATGAGGAAACATCCAATTAAATACTTTACGTTTGATTAAACGACGAACGTCTTCATTCCTTCCATCCTTTATTCATTCACTCCCGCAATATGCAGAACTGTCAGGTTTTTCTGCTTTTAAGAGAAATTCTGGGAAGCCGGACATAAAACGCTAAAGAATCCACTTTCTGGTTAGCGGTTAACGCTACGGACTCTTTAGCGCATTCATGCGAAAACAGATCTTATTTCCGGTACGGTGACACTGCGTTAACTATAGTTTTTTTTATAACCCCCGGCTGTGTTGCGTATGTTTCCAAGTTGATGAATAACAGTAGAAATGCGCTCACAGTGAGAGGCGGAGACTAAACAAACTCGCGGTCCCGCACGAAAGCCTCGTAAACGTCGCTCATTTGACCCCCACCATTGTTGCCACTGCCGGTCAAAGTCTCGTCTGTGATGCGATTTCTATTTATAGCATCCTCTATTTATACATACAGACCTTCACTTAAAGTAGCACCGATTTCTGATTTCTGAAACGAGGTAAATTTTTTGGTTAGGGTCACTTGGCCCCGCCCACTGCTCTCAAACAGAGAAAGGATTTTTGTGCAAATGAAGCGTATTTTTTATTTTTTTTCTCCTCGCGTTGTCCTGAAATGTGCGGTTCCCCCCCACCCCATAATTTTAACAAGTCATTTAATCCCCAAACCTTGCAATAATAACGATGTGTTACTCTGCGATTGTCTAATGTTAGATAATTTGTAACCGACGTATCGTCAACGCTTTGCCAAAATGCCAGGGAGGAAGCGTCCGACATGAACGCCTCATTTCTGCTTTTCTGTACACGTCGATCAGAGGTGGACCTGTCGCTTGTCTCTTTGTACCTGGTTTTACTGTACGAGGCGGAACATCAGATAATGCCCAAATGTATGTAAAACAAACGGAAGGCACCGTTGTGTGATGCTCATTCAGCGCTGATATTCATATATTACCATATATATAATATGGAAAACCATATAGGCTGTGTTTCTGTTTTTCTTCTTCTTAACCTCCTAAGACCTGAGCTTTGGCTTGGCTTGCATTTTAGAATTTCTTCCAGTTATTTGGGGTTAGGAAGAACCAATAATTATAATAACCATATATTTTCTTTGAACATGAAGCTCTTCTTGGAAAACAATGATGTCACTTATGTGGACACTCGGTCTGTATCTACAGAAAACAATAAAGACACCATTGTGCACAATGTCCACGTATGTGGACACCCAGGTCGTAGGAGGTTAAATGTTCGCCTTTAAAACGTGACGTTTTGCCGTGAGAATCTATTGATCAGAAAAAAAAAAAGAAATCGCCCAGTGTATATTTTCTTTCTCCTTTTTATTTCACATTTCCTACAGCTTGATCCGTCGGTCCTTTCCAAAATACAGCAGATGCCCTTCACTGTTTTTCTTTCACGAGTTGATTCACTGCCAGGCCGGGTTTTTTGTTAGTTTTTTTTCTTTCTTTTTTTTCTTTTGCTTCTATAGTGGTGATCGTGATATTTTGGAAGCTGAACCACAAGGTCCATGCACCCATCCAGACGTGATGATGAACAAAAATTCACTAAAAAGCGTTTTGAGAATCAGACATATCTCATCCGTGTCACAAATCCCAAAGCGTTAAATACGCCTCAGAGCGTGCCGTGTGCTGCTGAAGCCAAGCAGAAAAATGTAAATCCAGTCTGCTGTTAGTTATGATCAACTTTTTTCTTTTTCTTTTCAAACCTTTCTTTTCAAACTTTAAAACTTTATATAGTTTTCCAACACTGTCGTTCTCCTCTAAATAGTTACCACAACGCTGGAGGTACACACTTGTATAGTGCTCGCTCTCCTGCTCTAGAGCTCGGACCTCAACCCTACTAAACACCTTTGAGACGAATTGAACACTGACTACAGCCCAGGACGTCTCCTCACCCTACACCAGTGCCTGACTTTACTAACACCATTGTACCTGAATGAGCACAAACTCTCCAAAATCTAGTGGAGCATCTTCCCAGAAGAGTGGAGGTTTTCAGAACAGCAAATGGGGACTAAACGTAGAGTGGGAAGTTCGTACGTATCTTCTGGCCAGGTGTCCAGAAAACTTTTTTTATGGTGTATGAATATGTGTGTGTGTGTGTGTGTGTGTGTGTGTGTGTGTGTGTGTGTGTGTGTGTGTAATTAACCGCAAATCATAGCAATTGATTTTTATTTGTATAGCGCTTTTAATAATGAACATTGTCTCAAAGCAGCTTTACACGGATACTGTGGTGATAATAATGTGGCAGATAATAGCAGCTACACCGTAGGTTATTGTTTGAAGAGTCTACAAATATAAATGCAGACAATTAATGCGTTTACATGCATCTTGAATCCGGAGTGTGTTCTAATAATGAGGTGATGTAAACAGGCTTTTCTTTTGGATATGCGCCCCTCCTCGTGTTGCCGCAGCTTTAATCCCCGCGATTGTTTCGGCTGTTCATCGGTGCGCGGTTATTATGAGATGGAAACGGATCATCAGCAGCCGTATTTACCTAAGACCCGTTCTCCGTTAGACCACATCGCAAAAGTTTAGGTGAACATTAAGACTCTCTTGATAGCGGACTACATGCAGTATATACAGTCGTATATTTAGCCACGACTTGCACACGTTCGCACGCCAGACGTCTGCAGCGCACTCCACATTCGTACGTCTCTGGGTCGGGTCAGCGGTTTTCCTCGAGTCTCTGTTTCTCATTCTAAAAGAGGTTTTTGTCTCTGTATTTTTAGTGAACGAGTTGATCTGTAACGGCTCAGATGGTAATTTTCTCTCTTGCTCTTTTTTTTCTTTTTTCTTTTTGTTATTGCAGGTGCTGAGACACTCCGACAGGACCCTTCTAAAACGTTTGCTTTGCGGAAAAAGACTCGATACTGTGGTAAGCACGCAGAGAGTCTATTTCATTTCAGGAAAAGAAATCGTAGATCCCCTGGCACGGGGTTCTGGCATTTAGGTTGAACCGTATTTAATAATACTCAGTCACAGCTTGTCAATAAACAACAAATGAAGACGTGGAATCAATTTAAAAAAAACACACACCCTGAACCCACAGGGTTTCCTAGACTTTATGGAAAAGTGTGGAAAATAAGTCTGGAATTTAATTCAAGATTTTTTTCAGGTTTGAATGAGGACAGTACACTGAGTATTAAAAGATATTTGTGTTTCCCTATTATTGCTCTATTCGGTTTGGCAAAATCAGAAATCGAGAATTTGCGGAAAATATTTTGTATAAAACAAAGGCCACACAGACCTTTTTTTTTTTTGTAACCCAAAAGTTGCTCGTCCACACAACCCGCGTCCTTTTCTGCCTGGCGTTTAATTACTTTCTGCTATGTTGCGAGGCAGCAGTCGCCATGACGCTACATCGCCCCTGACCCTGCCACTATACGCATAGAAAACATCAGAGATTCGGACTCTGATATGCTCTATGACGGCAGAGAGCTGGATAGTTGGTAGTGGTTGGCAGGCGACAACATCTGCAGAGAAAAACAGGGCCGGATGGGTTCCCAAGAGTCTATCCTCATCACATGGGCCCCAGTCAGCATGTGAATTCCAAATGATTGATTGCTGCACAGCTCCCTGACATTACCAGACACTCCCTCAACCCCCAGCATCCGACCCCCCCACCCCTTCCCCTTGATCTCATTCTGCATTAGTTGATCTCATTAGTTCCCACAGGTTTGATTTGTCCCCTCTAAAGCATTCCAGTTGTTTTTCTTCGAACAAATCCATAAACCACTCATCAAATATACATGCCCCACAGAGCACAGAATGTTTCAGGTGTCTCGTCTTCCCATATTAAGTCGCAGTAGTTACAGTGTGTTGTAGTGGGATTTCTTTCTTTATTTATTGAGATATCTTTTTTTTTTTGGGGCGAGAAAAACCTTTGCAGGGCTAGTGTAACGTTCTGCCGTTCAGCTGGAAGATCGAGTAGAACTGCACAAATCCCGTCTGGGGATCCATAAGGGTGTTTTTTGGCAGGCAGGAAAACGAGGTCACTTCTCATTCGATGATAAATTCTTCGAAAACCATAACCCCCATTGAGAGCCGGTTGTCCGGTCAGTTTAGATTTGGATATCGGCTGAAGAGGGCGCGAGTGCACCCCGACTCGGGAGACGGCCAAATTCGAATTCGGTCCCTCTCTGTTTAGCGTGAAAAGGTTAAGGGGGTTTCCTGGAAACAGACCGAGTTCACTCGGCTCGTCCGCAGATAAGAAACGATAAGAGCTGACTGCTGGAGATTGAACCTAATTTATCATTGATTACTCCCTTAGTACAGCAGCGCAAGGAGGGAACAATCCATTTTTATTTGCCACCCGTCTGTCCACTCGGCGTACACGTATGTGTGTGTGTGTTTGGGGGGGGGACAGGGGATTCGCTCACTTGACTCTTGCTTGGGCAGTGTGAAGAGCCTCAGGTTCATCTGTGAACCGTTTCAGACGCTATTTAATAGCGAGGCGTTTCTTTGTGTTCTTTTAGTGCTCCGTCGTATGGTTCACATGACTTCAAAAAAAGATGCAAACCAACTTTACAGCGATTTTGCACTTTCACATCCCCCGTCCTCCGGTTCCTTCCCAGTTTGGGAATTCATGTTGTACTCTGAGACGCAGGCAACCCTTACTGCACCCAAGGTAGAATTTGAGTTAAAAGACCCTCCTGTGTCCTTGATGGTGAATGGAAAAGCTGAGCAGGAGACTGATTTTTGTATAATAAAAAAAAGAAAGGAGAAAGGTTTCCATGATATCACAGTGGTAAATATTTACCCCGCTACCCCCACAGCCCCGATAATCGGATGAGACCTTTTTTTTTTTTTAAAGGCAGTATCTGTGATGAGGAGCAGAGCAGGTTATTATTATTATTTTTTTTTGTTATTTATTATTATCATTTTTGTTTGCTTTCAGAAGAAATTCAGGCGTCATTTTTCTGCATTTTGTAGACGACTAGTTATTACCCGAGCAGCAGAGCTTCCCAACATGAAACCTTTTCTTGCATCACTTCCAGTGCTTTTATTTCCCCTCTGTTGCAAGTTGGCTTGTTTATCGCAAGAAAGTGCAGTGCCGCATACATAAATTTCTCTTAACGAATGCCGGGAGCGCTCGCACCGAAAAAGGGCACGATCTGGTTTTCCTGTTTTGTCTTCGAGGAATTCAGCCATGTCAAGCATCTAGAGAAGGTCTTTTCCCTGATCTTTCTTCCACCTGTGTTCAGCAGATAACACGTGTTCCCCGAACTGAAAATGGCTTCTACTCAGGCAATTTATATAGCTTTTAGCATGTATAGGTTTTGACTAGAAATACCGCTACTTTTTTTGCATCATCTTAAAATTCACTGGAATCTGCCGCGGGACCGAACGTTCAGGACCGTTAGGAATAATATCAACTGTTCTCTAACAAATTTGATACAATAAAAAAAACACAACACATTATTGTATTAAAAAGACAATGTTTATCACTAAGGTACCATAGGGACTGCGTCGAAAATTCACGGAACTTCGGAAATTCCAGGTGGACCACTGATTTCTCCCGATTATGTGAAAGGTACTTGGTTTTTTCCCCGCATTGGCTACATGTTTTTCTTCTCTTGCTTTTCTAACAGCCCCAGTCTAATCAGGTAAGGTCTTCCCTACCACAGGCCACAGAGGCTCCAATTCACTCTTCTAGCCACAAGCTTGAAGATTTTAAGTTATGGTCTGACTGGTACGCCAACGAAAAATGTTTGAAATTCCAACATATATTTTGGTTTCACCTGTCCAGAAACTTCATTACGCTCGCGCCCGCATCCACCCATTAAATCTTGTCTTGCGTCGCCACTCGTTTGCGTCAAGTCCCGCGGGGGCGCAGGTCTTTACTTCAGTGTTGCCAGTGGCGTATGTCTCGAGGTGGCCCCCCTGTATTTACATTCACAAAGGCGTCTCTTTTATTGTTGACTTTGACAGCCAGGCCTTTATGTCCCTGAGAGTGCGTTTGACTTGGATGTTAAGGGTCAAGGGTTTTCTTCACCGAGGAAACAATTGTGATCATCCACTTCAGGTGTCTTTTTTGTGGTCTTCCAGGCCGTCAAGGTTTACGGAATATCATCTGCAAAACGGCAACAATCACGTCGCCACCTAAATGCTTATGGGAAGACTGTATTTGTGTTTCATCTGCTCTTCCAACCTATTTCTCCCTCCCGTCGTCGCAACGTTTCAGCCACACAAGCGGTTATCTTTGCACCGTTGCTCTACATTTACATTTCTGGTGTTTTGCAGACTTCCTCATCTTGATTATCTCATTCATACAGCTGAACAATTGAGGGTTGAAGGCTATGCTCAAGGGCCCAGCGCTCGCAGCTTTGTGTTGTCAGGATTTGAACTTGCGGCCTTCCGAGGCGAACTAGCGAACTTCCGCTTCCCTTTCGACAAAGTTTTATTCATTTATTATTATTATTATTATTATTATTATTATTATTATTATTATTATTCTTCGGTTTGCATCCCACATTGCAGAGAGTCAGTATGTTTTAGAGTTGCACAAGATGCAGTTGTGGTATAAGTGTAGGTCTCGGCTTTAATAAGACTACCTCTAATGCGGCAGTGTACTTTGCCTTCAGGCGAATCAAAGCGCTCGTCCTTATTTAACTTGGATGCAGTGGCTTTTCGTGCCAAGCGGCTGCCTAAAGAAAACAAGTTGCACACCCCTCAAGCTTGAGACGAAAGCTTCAAAGAGCGACATTCGGGAATATTTCTACGTTTTTAAAGTGAGCAGACGCAGAATACAAACAGTGGTCCAAATCCCCCAGTGCAAAGTTGAAAACACACACTGTGTTTTACTCAGCTTTATTTCTGTGTAATGGTTCAGAACAACATTTTGCGCGTTTTTTCCCGGCGCCCACTAGGTGGCATCAGAAAGGTTTGAGACTAGCTTTGTAACGCGCCAACAGATGGCAGAACAAGGCTGCACGCACAGTCACAGGGAACACCGACCTTCCGAAGTCGGTGAGCCAAAAGACACCTGGAGCTGTGCAACTACATGATCTCACTTCCGCGCCTACCCCACTTGCCAGATTTGTGGACTTTGCCCCAGCCCCCCACCCCCCTTCCCGAAGTCTCAAAGGTCAAAGGTCGCGTTTTGACAAAATTGCAGAGATCCGTAGCGGTAGGTGCTTGACACGTATCGAAAGAATACTTCTAGGGCACATTCCAGAAGCGGCAGGAATGCTGGAAGCGATGTGTTGCACTGTATTGCTATATATTGAAGGCGATGGCGTGTAAACGTAGATAAACGAACTGGATTCGAAACTTTTTGATGCCACATCGGAAAAGATGAAAACATTTAGTTTTGGCCAAAGATTTCTTTCTTCACATTACTACGACTTGTGATGACCCTGTTATTGGTATTAAATGTTGGTATCATTTCAACTCTGTGTCTCCCCAACCCCAACCCCCCACCCCCTTCTTTTTCTGTGTGCTATTCGCTGCATAGGGCAGAAAGTTAAAGGCAAAACAGAAATGCCACCAACACCATTTCTTCCCAAAATATAACAGAAGTCTTAGGCAGTTTAGATGAGTGATGCAGGTTCTTTTTCTCTTTTTTCTTTGGCCCCCCCACCAATAATCAAACGTTGACCTTGACGAGGCCACTAGGGCATTTGAGGCATAACCTGGCCTCAGAGGGAGAAATCCATTTCTGCCCTGCTGTGTAATATTCCTTTCACGGTCTAATTAGCACCGATGGAGACGGAGTCCAGAGCGGGTCAGCCGAGGTGACGCGTTTATCTCGGCGGCTGTAGGTTTTCTTTCCCCTTTTGTTTCCGCGGAACCGTGGCGCATCACAAGCAGTTTGCAGCGACATCTTACTTAATCCGTCACGACAGCATGTGGTAGCACATGGCATGTAATCAACACCGATGATCGTTCTCCCAGTAGACTGATCAAGGCCTCCTTTTCCTTTTCGAACACGTCGTAATTGTCAGACGCCACGAGGGGGATGTGGAACACGTTGCCGAAAGCGCTCGGCGGAAAAAAGAAACAGTAATTAAGTGCACCCGCTGCAGGTCAGTTAAGCGCCGTTCGGTGCAGTCGTTTTTTATACTAATGCTAACGAGATGCAGAGTTCACTCTCCCCACAACAAGTGTGTGAAAGGCTGTGCGTAAAGGCTGACGCAAACCCGCTTTGGATACAGAGGCGTGACGGCCCTTGAGAACTGGGTGAAGGTTAATCTCCGTTTTGCTCGGCACCACGTTTTTAAAGCGCCAGCGTTGCTTTCTGTGACGGCGATCAGTCCCGTTCCTCAGGTTCCACCGATTTGCTGAGGCTTTTAGCTGCAACTAATGAGAACTCGTGTCGAGAGCAGTGCACCTTTTATCAACTCTCAAGCTTTCAGTTCAAGCCTAACTAATCTAATGTCAATCTGTCAAGACTATGAAGGGTATCGCGGACTTGCTCTCGGAGCTCTGCCAGTGATTAAATGACAGATTAATCACATGCTTGGCGTTAGTTTCCAATTTGATTCGATAGTATGTCTATTTATATTTCGTTAATATTCGGTTTTGCCACACGCTCGGCGCTTAAAAGCTGAAAATCGGATTTAAAGGACTGCGTTTCGGCTAAACAAATTTCGTGGCCTGGTTCGTGTGTGAAAATCTCCCCACCCAACATCTTTCACCAGAGTGTGGATTTCCCTGTTCTGCTCGAGAGACTCCTGCAGAAACGGGATTTACTGAAAAAGAGACTTCTCGCCGCCGTTGATCCAACAGCTCAATGATATAGACGAGCTCTCCGTACCGTTGCCGAGATTGAATTTGGCTACAGATGAAACAAATAGATTTAGGGCCACCAATCGGTTTCGCCGCCGCCGCCGCCATTTCATTGGTTGTGATCGTAACGCCCGCTGTCTGATCGGTCCAGCACCTCTAGGAGGCAGCATATCTTTTAGGCGGGGTTAATACGTGCGTGACGACATCGAAACATGTGAGACAAGCGCAAGCTCTCGCTCCATGCTTTAGTGAGTTTACAAAAAAATTTTTTTTTTCTTTCGTAAAGATCAACGAAAGTGATTTTTACGTGTTTTTTAGCGTTTTTTTTTTTTTTTTTTTCGCAAACATCTCGAATTGATAAGTTGTCTGCTGCAAGAAGGGAAAGCGAGAGAATAATCAGAGAGGTGTTTCATCACCACAGCTGTGCTCGCTCTTGAAATAGAACAAAACCTCCACACCTGAAAATGGTCACGATCAAAGAAATGTTCCCGACCTTAGCGCGTTTTCCGCAGAGCAAAGATTCTTTTACCTGTAAACGAGCCACAGCGAGCCTCAAGCACATTATTTAATCATGTCCAAATCTTCTACATTAGTCTCATTTATTTTTTTTTTTTTTATCGTATCTGTTTTGAAAGCGGCTTTGTTCAATAGTTGTTTTTTTTATTATTTTTTATTTATTTATTTATTTATTTTTGCACACCACAAATGCAATTAAGAAATTGATACAACTACTATTTTTTTTTCCTTTTTTCTTGCGCTGAAGTTGAATCTCGAGTCTAAAATCTGGTATTGGGTCTGAATTTGGAGCATCCGTGTACAAACCGGATTCATTCAAATCCATTAAGAAAAGCGCTTTAGTGAAACCGATATAATGGACGACATTTGTGGCTGATTTTTTTTGTGTGTTTTTTGGAAACCGATTATCAGGACTAATCAGACTTAAAATACCGTATTATAATATACGGACGAAGGTATCGGGACACTTTTCCTGGCTCTCTGTGGTTCTTCCCCAAACGGTTGTTTATTAAGTCTTTGGATGCTTTAGATTTTCCCTGTAGTTGAACTGGGAGACCCAACTAGGAGTTCTAACATGGCAGTGTACAATGATGATATGATTTATATATGTTTGTATTAACTCGTATTAAACACCGGAGGAATTGGAATGCATCCTATCCCAGTAGATGGCCCTTAAAACCCTTGTGGCTGAATGAGCACAAATTTCCAAAGTGGAAAGGGACGTTGGAAAAGCACATTCAAGTGTTTGCTTACAAACCTTTGCCTAGAGTTTTTAATGCAATTTGGAAATGCACAACCTTGATACTCGCCTCCGTACAGATCGACTGAAGCGCAGGGCCGTTTCTGTAGCCTTTTCGTATAAAGTGCCAACAGAGTTTATTCACGGCGACCACGTGATTTCACGCACATACCTGAAGTGCACCGAGTTCACAGAAGGCAAATTGTAATATGGTACAAGCTATTATTATAATGAACATTTAATTTTTTAAATTTTTTTTTTTTTATGAATGAATGAGTTCTGAGTCATGGTCGCATGCGCCATCTCACTCGAAACTTGCCAATTCTTGCTGCGTTACACACACAACGCGATGATCAGCACTGACTTTTGCCCACAAGACGAACAGAAACGTCGCCACAAACCGGTTATTCAATCAGACGCGAATATGCGTTTATGCGTTCGTGAAACAGCAACGTTTCCGTTTGTTTGGGATTTTGCATATCACAGTGCACAACGAGCTGCAATTCACAAACCAGAAGAAGGTGGCCGTTACAGGCCGCCACAGTAACGCGCTGGCAGCAGCTCAGACGGCAGTGCTGACTAATTCGAATCGCAGGCTTGTATCTTTTGCGCTCGTTTCTGTAAAAAGTGCTCATTCACAGGAACGTGTAATAAAAAAAACACAATTATTGTAGCCTTTAATTTATTTCTTTATTTTCAAGACTCCGTTTTCCACATTATTTTGATTGAACGTTTGGGGAATTGGCTACATTTTTAGAGTTGGGTGGGGGAGGGGGTTGGAGATACAAAATTATTACCATGGAATTACATTTGCCCTCGAACTTCAAAAACGGATCACAAAAAAAAAAAATCCCTGACAAAGCGCCTTTAAACCCGAGTTCTGCATCTGATGTCAGTTCACTTCTTTAAATGAGAAAATAAATAAATAAATAAAAAACGCTCTCCTTCCTAAACCTTTACATCATAGCTTCATCTCAGAAGGTTACAAAGTGACTCTGTCAGCGCTCGGGTTCATCCCGAAGGTGTTGAGTAGAGTTAAGGTCACTCATCTATAGAAATCCACTTAAGATCTTCCACTTCATCTCATGTAAACCATATCTTCATGGAGCCGGCATTGTTACAGGGGCATTGTCATGCTGAAACAGGTTTGGGTCCCCTAGTTAGGAAGTGAAGGGGGACATTTAATGCTACCGCATCTAATAGCCAATACAATTGTCCCAGTAACAGTTTGTCCCAGTACTTTTGTCCGTACAGTGTATATTGTTCTTAAAACTATCATTTTGAGCCAAAAACGAGTCCGGCCCCAGCTCAAATGACTACTTCTAGTTGTAATTATTATCCGCCACCACTTGTTCAAATAAACGCAGATGTGGACGCAGCAAGCTGTCTTACATTCTCATCCGTCCCTGTCCACATCTCTGCTTCTGAGATTTGTGTAGTTGTTTTAAAATTTCCGAGCTGGTTAAGAATTTAACCCCAGCTCAAACAAGAATCCGGCAGCTGACGTTTCACGCTCGCGTCTCCTGACAAGTCGGTGAGTCATTCGAGGCGTATCGATTTGTGGTTGCAGGATGCTTGCTCTTTGTAGCCCAAGTAGACATAATGACACTATGTGTTAATATCGTTTTTTTTTCTTTTTCTTTTAAAGACGTCTGCCTCGTGGATTCTCTCTGAGATAGTTGAATAGATAAGGCTGCATAGTGAAGCTTGTAACCACAATGGGATTTTCCCCCAAAATGTTACTAAAGGTTGCATTTGCATTATATTCATGTGCGAACACTGGATCTCTGTACTTGTTCTTAAGGAAAATGACTTTTCTGCAGATGGCCTGAATTTCTGCATCGAGTCTTTTGTGTGTGTGTGTGTGTGTGTGTGTGTGTCAGTGTGTGCCAATGCTCTTGTTTTGGCAGTTTATTAATTAGCATACTGGCAACCCACGTGCAAGCGTAAAGCAGACGTAATCGACAAATTCGCCGGACCAAAACATTTTTAAGTCACACACAAAAAAAAAAAGAATAATAAAAAAAAAAAACCATAAATGCACTTGGTTTAGCTATAGTGTTTTTTTTTTTTTTTTTTTCTCCCAAGGTGTGATTTTGATCCCACAGCGCCCCCACACTTTAATGGTGTCTTGTGGTAGTGCAGCTTGTTATTCAGACGTGCAGGAGAGAACAAACTGCACTAAACAGTGGCAGAGGTGTACACACACTGTATGCCCCTCTCAGCAGAGAGATTGGTTAACTCGGTTTAACAGCATAAAGGCTTTTAAACGCTCAGATAATGCTGAAGGCCCTCATCTGCAGCTTTTACTTTACCCATTACTACCAGTGTTATTGACTTGTTATCGACTGGTTGTAATGACTTGGTGTCATGTTTGTTTTCTCTCTCTCTCTCTCTCTCTCTCTCTCTCTCTCTCTCTCGCTTCCAGGCCTGTATCCTGTGTGCTGACCTCATGGTGTAAGCAGGTGTAAAGATGAGCATAAGCAGTGATGAGGTCAACTTCCTGGTGTACAGATACCTACAGGAGTCAGGTACATGTACTGCACATGCAAAACTCTCCTCTATAAACAGACCAAACACACGTTCTGCAATTAGACTAGCGAGCTTATTTTATTCTTTACACGTATATTTCAATTTCTACTCTACCAACATTAGCAGAGCCTGATGTAATCAGAAATCACACCAGAGGGACCGGAGTGAGAGCAAGGTGATCCCCATGAGAGCTGCACACTGATGTGTGTGTGTGTGTGTGTGTGTGTGTGTGTGTGTGTGTTTTCTCCTTCCCCGCTGGCAGGGTTTTCCCATTCAGCCTTCACGTTTGGTATAGAGAGCCACATCAGCCAGTCCAACATCAACGGAGCCCTAGTGCCCCCTGCTGCCCTCATCTCCATCATCCAGAAGGGCCTGCAGTATGTGGAGGCAGAAGTCAGTATCAACGAGGTAAGATGGTGCTCTGCCTCTTCTGGTTTAGCACGATTGAAACTTTTCAAAAAAAATGTAAATGTTAAAATCAAAATCTACCAAAAATCCCTACAAACTGAATGAGAAAAGGTGTAAAAACTACATTCACTCTTTTTTTCTTTCTTGGTTTAAATTAAGATAAAAGTAAACTGACTTGAGTTTTTTTTTTTTATTATTATTGTTGTAAAAATACTTTTTGAACTGTTTCTTGCAACATTACCATGCGGTAGACACGATTAAAGTTTTAACAGTTCGAGTTCGAGAGAGCAGGAAAAGGAAGCTTTGTCTGCGTTTTTATTGCAATTTCGATTTACCTCGCACCAATATTGACACTGAAATGAGTCTGTTGTCTTTCGGCTGGCTAGCATTATTATAATCATAATTATTCGTCTTTTGCCCTCCGTGTGAGAATATTATTGTGCCTGTGTGTTCAGGACGGCACCCTGTTTGACGGCCGGCCGATCGAATCCTTGTCACTGATCGACGCTGTGATGCCGGACGTGGTGCAAACACGCCAGCAAGCCTACCGAGACAAACTGGCGCAGCAGCAAGCTGCCGCCGCGCCGCCAGCCTCCAGCGCCAACATGCAGGGCAACGCCAAAAACGGAGAGAACACCGCCAACGGAGAGGAGAACGGCGCACACGCCTTACCCAGTGAGCCTCGATCTGAACTCTATAACATACGCTTTTCCAATCGGCTCGGGCAGTTTTCAGTAGTGTGAAAGCTCTCGCGTGTCTGTTTCTCTGTAGATAACCACGCAGACATGATGGAGGTTGATGGCGATGTGGAGATTCCTCAGAATAAAGCCATGGTGCTGAGAGGACACGAGTCAGAGGTGTTCATCTGTGCCTGGAACCCTGTCAGTGACCTGCTCGCGTCTGGGTCAGTTGATCGTCTCCTGCCTGCTTTCTTCACCGCTAGTTGACTGTCCTTCCATGTCTATATTTTATAATTACGAATATCATTGTTACACAGAGCTCTTTCGTTAGTGTTTTTTTTACTTTTCTTTCCGTTTTTGCTCGTTCCACCTTCTTTTGTTCTCTGCTCACTATTTCGACACACTTGTAGATCTGGGGACTCGACGGCACGCATATGGAACCTAAGTGAGAACAGCACCAGCAGCTCCACACAGCTCGTGCTCAGGCACTGTATACGAGAGGGAGGCCAAGACGTGCCCAGCAACAAAGACGTTACATCATTAGACTGGAATGTGAGTGTTTTTTTTTTTCTTTTTTTTTTTCCAGTGGCGGCGCTCTTACCGCTTTTCCACCTTTTTCTTTTTTTTTTTCTGATGCTGATGGCAGCTTAATATATCTGTTATTCCATTTTCACAGAGCGAGGGGACATTATTAGCCACAGGCTCTTATGATGGCTTTGCGAGAATATGGACAAAAGATGGTGAGTTTTTTTTTTTTTTTTTTTTTTTCCTTCTTTTTTTTTTTTTCCTTCAACATTATGCAAAACTCAATTTTGTGCCTTTTGTTGTGATGGTCATATAACGTGCTTTTAATTATTAATTTGTGATTTATTTATTTATTTATTTTTAAATAGGTAATCTTGCCAGCACCCTTGGTCAGCATAAAGGCCCTATATTCGCGTTGAAATGGAACAAGAAAGGAAATTTTATCCTCAGTGCTGGTGTAGATAAGGTATGAAGCATGGTTTTATTATCATATTTCTTTTTTTTTCTTTTGTAAGAGTATTGGTTTTATTAGATCAAAGTGTTGATCGACAGATTTCTGTCTGTTTTAGACAACAATCATTTGGGATGCTCATACAGGAGAAGCCAAGCAGCAGTTTCCCTTCCATTCAGGTACTCTTGTGTACACTTTGCTCATGTTTGCACAGTGATACACACAAGTCAGACACACACGGTGACCTCTTTTGTTTTCTGTTGAGCTGAACAGAGTTTGTTAAAGCGTATTTTTTTACAAAGATATACATAAGTAAGTAACATGTACACTATATGATCAAAGGTTTGTGGACACCTGACCATACGGCTTTGGACATTCCATACCACGTTTAGTCCCTGTTTTCTGTTCTAAAAACCTCCACTCTTCTGAGATGAAGTTCCACTAGATTTGGGAGATTAGTGCTCGTTCAGCTACAAGGTTGCTAGTAAAGTCGGGTACTGGTGTAGGTCGAGGAGGCTTGGGATGCAGGATTCCACTTAAATCTAAAAGGCGTTAAACAGGGATGAGGTCAGAGACCTGTGGAGCTTCATGAATCCGGCATTGTGCACTAGAGCGTTGTTTCGGGGGGCTCCTAGTTCAGGTGAAGAGAAAATGTCGCTTTACTCCATCTTCGCGGCCATGTGCCACGAATATGTCGAGTGTCCCGATACTTTTGTCCATGCAGTGTACATACGTGCTGGTTTCTGCCTAGAAACGGACGCATCTCAAACGAGGTTCAAAACACTGGTGTGTGTGTGTGTGCTTTTAATGCGAAATTCAAAATCCTGTAAATTGCCAGATTGCGAAGAGACCCAGCGTTTTATTGCGAACATCAGAGATTTATTGTTCCGTTTCAGAAAACTGTGATTTATCCCTTGCGTTAAATCACAAACATGCTAAATTACATTTGGAGGAGGTAAAGCAGAATAAAATTACATTTGCGGCAGGTGCAGTTGCTGAGTGTTGGTATTTATTGTACAAATCTCTCTGCTGTAGTCTGCTTCTTTAAATTAGAGCAGTGCTATTTCAAATGAAGATGCAGGACAAGAGGTGACACTAATATAGCAGCTTCGCGAGAAAGAAAGTGGTGCTCGAGCGAACACAGCCCGGGGCAAATAGAGGCATGTAAGCACAAATTCCTCTCTATGTCCTGTTTCTCTCTCTCTCAGCACCTGCTCTGGATGTGGACTGGCAGAGCAACAACACGTTCGCCTCGTGTAGCACAGACATGTGCATTCACGTGTGTAAACTGGGCCAGGACAGACCGATAAAGACATTCCAAGGACACACAGTAAGCTCAGTCCACATGTTGCTTCTTTCTTTCTTCCAAAAACTGACATGTGCTTGTCCTCACTCATGCGCGCTCTCTCTCTCTCTCTCTCTCTCGCTGTGTCTTTTAGAACGAAGTCAATGCAATCAAATGGGATCCAACTGGCAACCTGCTGGCATCGTGTTCTGACGACATGACGCTGAAGGTAAGGCCAAGAGTTACAACTCGAAACAACACCCCTAAGACTGCACACCTTCACTAACACAGGTATCAGCTCATGGACTGTATTCATTAGGGCTGCAAAGATTCCTCGAGTGACTCGAGTAATTCGATTACAAAAATTCATCCAGGCCAATTAATTCGCTTTTTCGAAAAAAGATATAACTTACTATGTGTTAGTTTTAAAAGACCCGTCTTACTTTCTCGATTATTTAGCATTGCTCTTAATACAGAAAAAGTACTTCTTATCCTATTACTCGACTGATCGATGGAACAATCGTTAGAATTCTCGATTACTAAAATAATCGATAGCCGCAGCCCTGATTGGCACTCGAACGCAATCCGATTATGCTGCCAAGAAACACACAGCGTTCTTTCTCTTTTTTTTTATTCAAAGTAGTTGCATCTCTCCAGTTTGTGCTTATTGTGCAAACGTTTGTTCATGCACTGGATAAGGGTGCTGCTATTTTTAGGCTTTTTAATTCGTGCGAAAGAATGTGTCAAACTGCATTTCAGTTTTGTTAACAGCCAAACACACACAGAGGCAGCACATCAGATCCCTCCCAACATTTTCAGGTGTCTAAAACTGTAGTGTTTGTATTGTTCTAGATCTGGAGTATGAAGCAGGATACGTGTGTTCATGACTTGCAAGCTCACAGCAAAGAAATCTACACTATAAAATGGAGCCCAACTGGCCCTGGCACCAACAATCCCAACGCCAATCTCATGCTCGCCAGGTAAAACCTTTTATTTTTTTTTTTTTTTTTTACACATTGCGTTGATAATTGTTATACATGGTACACTATATGGACAATAGTGTTTGGACACCTGGTATTTCCATCTATATGTGGTTATGAACGCAGTGTAACTCAATGCCTTTGGATGCGATAGCGGTAAATTTTCCCTTCACTTGAATTTGGGGACCCAAAACCCGTCCACAAATCTCCACAAGCTGCAAAATCTAGTTTAACATCTCCTCAAAAAAGCCGGAGTTTACGGGAACTAAATGTGGGATGGTATGTTCAAAAAGCACATGCGAATCTTACGGTCAGGTGTCCCCAAACGACAGTGAGTAATGGTGGAGTTTGCTTGTTTAACATTTTTTTTCTCTTATCGCTGCAGTGCATCCTTTGACTCCACTGTCCGGCTATGGGATGTAGATCGAGGCATCTGCATCCACACGTTAACCAAACACCAGGAACCGGTGTACAGCGTCGCCTTCAGCCCTGACGGCCGCCATTTGGCCAGCGGCTCTTTCGACAAGTGTGTACACATCTGGAACACACAGGTGAGTTCTCGCTTAACCGTACAAGATGGTGATTATGGTGCTTCCCCGGTTGTATTTTAACATGTCTGCCAATTAGGCACGTTATCAAAATGGAAACTGATAGTAGTCCGAGTGTCAGATGCTTCACCCCCAGTTTCTAATCTAGAGTACTTCATGCATGAAGAGAGAGTAAATACACTTTTAGAGTCTCTAGAAAAAGAGCAGTCAGTTTTAAAGCATTAGTACTTGGCATGTTGATTGATTAAGTTCACTTTTCAATGTGTTTCCACAGACTGGTGCTTTAGTTCATAGCTACAGGGGAACAGGGGGCATTTTCGAAGTGTGTTGGAACGCAGCTGGTGACAAAGTGGGTGCAAGTGCATCGGATGGCTCTGTAAGTACCTGCTTTTTTATGATTTTTTTATATCACGCACCCATCAACCCCCCGTGTCGACGTCCCCTTATGGGCCGCTCAAGTGTCCACTTACGTGTGGAGGAGGAGAGAACCGAGCGGGGTTTATTAGTAAGAATGCGGTTGACCTTGGCAGCGGGTACAGTGTAGGTACAGTGACGAGTGATTTCCACAATCTACAGTAAAAACAATCCGGCACGCAAATTAGCAAGCGGAACGCAATATATGAGCCGTCAGGTGTAGAGGGAATAATTGGTTACACGCATTCCAATTTGAAAGCAGCAAATCCAATATTTCTTTTTAATATAGAAAACCAAACTCTTCCAGGATTTAGTGGAGAAGCTCCTTTTGAGTTTAGGTGCAGTTTTGTTCAAGTGTCTTTCAGCAGGTGTGTCCCCTAAACACACACACACGCACAGAAGTGTCTTTCAGCAGGTGTGTCCCCTAAACACACACAGACACAGAACTGTCTTTCAGCAGGTGTGTCCCCTAAACACACACACACACGTCTTTCAGCAGGTGTGTCCCCTAAAAACACACACACACACACACACACACACACACACACACACACACACACACACACACACAGAAGTGGCAATAGCATTAACCAAGGTTTTCATGTTTCAGTTAGATTTCTCATAGAACTACAAAATATAAACCACCCATAAGGTACATCTGTTTTATTAGTAGTTGGCGTACACATACACTAAAAAAGTATTGGGTCACCTGGTCATAAGTATGGTATGTGATCTTTGAGCATTACATTCCACATTAGCCCCAATTTGCTCTTATAAATCCCTCCACTCTTCTGGGAAGCTGTTCCACTAGATTTTAGAGTGTGCTTATGGATATTTGTGTTCTTCAGCCATAAGGGTATTAGAAAAGGCAGGTACTGGTGTAGGTGAGGTGAGGAGGCCTGGGGTGCAGTCAGCGTTCCAATTCATCCCAGAGGTGCAGTCAGTAGGGATGAGATCAGAGCTCTATAGCAGGTCCCTCAAGATCTTCCTCTCCAAAGCATGTAAACCAGATCTTCATTTGTGCACAGGGGCATCACCATGCTGGAACAGGTTTGGGTTTCCAAGTTCAAGTGAATGCAACATTTTATTATAGTGCATCTAAAGACGTCCTGTACAATTAAGTGCTTCCAGATTTGCGGTAACAGTTTAGAAAACATCCACATATAGCAGGAAAGGTCTGGCGACCCAGTAATTTTGGCAATACAGTGTATTTTTTTACATACTGCGATTGTCCATTCCATAATCCCCTTTTCCTCTCTACAAATCTTTGCTATACATCATATAATTAAAGCGGTATACTTTAGACACACAGAAACATATTGCTGTAAAAATAAGAACTCGGTGGCCACAGAGTTTCTTTAAAAAATTCCAAAGTGACTTCCTGCTCTGCTTTTCCTCCTCCACATGAAAATGGCAATAAAGTGAAAAAGGGGCATCATATTTCCTGCCCCGATTGGGCCAATATATAAGCAATCACCGCAATTCCTGTTTGTGTGCGTATGAATTTCTGTATTCATGTTTTAATTTAATTGTTTTTTGCTTTCTGGTAGCAGTTATTTAACAGCAGCTTTATTTAGATGAACTTTCACCTGACGCTAAGTCTGTAGAACTCGAATGTGTGAGAGATTTGTTTTTTATTAAATAGCAGTCATGCTGTTTTTTTTTTAACATTTGTTGATTTGTTTCTGTATGTATTTATCACACTAAAAAAACAAAAAAAAAAACACGGCCTCCTATACTAACGCGATAAAGTGGTTCCTCCAGCGATCAACAGAACCCCCAGGAGAATGCAGGCCTCTGCTTCTCAAGCATAGAATGTGGACATATAATTAAATGTGCGACATTTTAAGTGTCTTTTTTTTTTCCCTCTCTCCTTAGGTTTGCGTATTAGATCTGAGGAAATAACGCTGCTTGTTGGAAGCCATGGACCGACTATGAATGTGTACATAGCCAAAATGACTGTCCCCTGCCCCATGTACTGCTACAATCCCTATTGTACCATGGCCAGCCACTACAGACAGGAGAAAAAAAAACACAAAGAAAAACCACGAGCATCCTGACGCAGCAGACGAAGTAAAGTGGAAGTGATTCCAACCAGAGACATGAAAGGGACTTTTGTAAGGAACATCAGTGGGGAAACAACACAAAAGAAAACAAAAAGAAAAAAAAAAAAAATGGACTGGTATATTTACCAAAATTTGGAAGATATTTTACTATTTGTTCTTCAAACCAATCTCATCAAAATAAACAAGCGAAAAGATTTTAATCTTTGTTGTTAGTTCCATTTCAGTGTGCACACATCTGTTGTTTTTTTCTGTTTGCTTTCTCTTAACACTTGTTTTTTTTTTTTTTCCTCCCCCTTTCTTACTTGTCTCTTTTTCAACACTTGCATTATTAAGGTCACAGCTGCATGAAATACGGACTCATCTTTCTCTCTTTTTTATGCAGAGTACAGTTATTTGAAGTCTTTTTGGTACTTTACATTTTGTGATTCAGAAAAAAAAGAACAGTGTGGGGACTTGAAACCATTGAACTTCAATTAATTCGTCCGTTTCAGTCGTTTTCACGCTTCGGTTTAATTGTTCAAATCCGCGAACCGTCGTTTAAGTTCCGGTTGTTTATTCGAAGGAGACGTTTGTTCTGCTAATATGCAGAAATAATAAAGGCGCACATTCAGAGTGCATTATTCTTAGTTTGTCCAGTATTGACGGAGCAACAAAATGTTAACTGTAGACTGCTGTAGCTACTCCTTAGAGTTTTTTTTTCCTGTACTGCATTAAGAACAGGCATTTTAATATGGGTTAAAAAAAAAAAAAAAGTGTTGCTTATAAAGTAAGAGGTCTATACAGTATAATTGCTAACACTGGACAACCCTAGGTTTATTATGGAATTTCTAGACAAAAAAGAAAAGACTTGCTTTAAGTTTCACAAACGATCTGCTCACTGATTTATCAAAATCGTTTTTCTATCAAAATGAAATTGACCCCCAGTAAATCCGCTCCGATTTAGGGCTTCTAACCAATTAGTGCAAAACCCATGCACCATATAAGCTTCTTTTTGACACCGAATCCGACACCTGTTTACACCGCGTTGTCCATCTGTCAGTCCGCCTGCAAATACAAGCCTCCCTTGTCCTCTCTGCATATAATATTCACTTCACACACAATGCTTATACTGTTTATTTCAACTGACCGAATGGTTCACCAGCTCACTCCGCTATTCCGTCTCCTATTTGTAACAGTTGAGCACAGCAATCAATATTAATCGCTTACTACGCCTTCCTGTCGGGGGCGGGGGGGCTTTCAGTGTCTCCTATCTGGAGGCTTATTCTGCAGCGATGCATCCATAATGAATTGTATTTAAAGTCCATCTGAAAGGAGTCCGGTCTCAGATACGCTGCTGAGACTCTGAAGTCAGGTAGAGGTTTGTAGAGCCGCCACAGAGGTATTATTTTACGAATACAGTACATATATTAGACTAGACTAGAGCAACATAAATAATTGTTACATAAATGTCTACTTTCAAAGGAACACATGAAGCTTAAGGCAAGTCTGAGCATTGGGTTGGACATCTCACCTGCCAAGTTAATCCTATTCAGTAGAGCAACTGCTCCTGATGTGAAATAATTGAACATGTGAAACAAATTATGGCGGCACAAAAGTGCAGTCCTTATAATTGATGTGAATGATCAGTGTGTGCTTCCGCTGCAACACGCCTTTTATTCAGCTGAGGCTAATTTTATATATATATATATATATATATATATATATATATATATATATATATATATATATATATATATATATATATATATAAAACACGTATGTATGTGTTACCTTTAGTTCTCTCATCTGCATTGAAAAGTCACTAAAGATCTTCTACTAAGAAAGCAGAGGTGACAATCTGCCCCTAGTGGCCTGTTTGTCCAATAGCAGATCCTGCATCAGCCTTTTTAATTGAATTCTTTTTATTATACAGGTGTCAGGTCTCCATTTATTAGGCTAAGGTTAATTTTCTTTTACGCAACGTGCTACAAAATCGTCAACTTTAAGTAGACTGTACTATTTGAACACTACGCAGTGGCAACTTGAAGGTTCTGATTTCAGTTCTGTTCCTCCATTAATCTGCGCTCCCAAACCTCTTGCCCACCTCTTCATTTTGTCACTACCAAAATTTCATCATACCCTCCTCATCCCCCTTTTTTGTCCTGAACTTTTTGTACTCTTTTAGTACTTTTGTAATTCATATTTCTTTGTAGCTATAAGAAAAAAAAAGTATAAAAAAAAAAGACGATGTTGAATTCGGACTTCGGAGCGTGTACAGAACTTTACCCAGGTTGAGCATTCTGGGTTGGAAATGTTTATCAGCGGTTTCCCATGACGCCCACCTTGCATTTTTTTTTTTTTTTTTTTTTTTTTTATTATTAATTTGTTTTTTTGTTACCACATTCCCCACCCCAGTCGAACGGTTCTTTTGGTTGCTGACCCTTCCCGCTCAGCCTTGCACCTTGCAATGCGTTAATTTGTTGTCATCGGATCAAAAGTTCAAAATAAAAAACTATATTTTGATATTACTAAGTGTGTGATCCTCCTTTCAATTAAACACATTTGCAGATGTTGTACGAATGAAAATCATCTCTTCTTGGACCCTGGCGTCGACATTGTCGGGTTTTTACTTTACAAAAAAAAAAAAAATGTGTGTAAATGCAATGATGATGTAGAGATTCTGAACTCACCAATATTGACTCGCACCTGCTGGAAGTCCTCACCAGTAGTGATTTTAGATATTAAACATGTTATAGTGCATTTGTAAAATAACCATTACAATTGTTTTTTATTGCAACATACTTTAATGTTATAGATATTATATATGTGACATCTATAGGTAGTACCTGGAACTGCAAAACATACTGGGTAGATATCCACGTTGATTATATATAATATTGTATATTATGGCTTAATCTACTTGATACAGATGAAAGTAATGGGACACCTGACTTTTCCAGCCATCCGTGGTTCTTATCTACGCTGTTGTAACAACATTGGATGCAGTAGCTTGAAGTTTTCCTTCACTTCAACTAGGAGACCCAAATTTGTTCCAGATGGCAATACCCCTGTGCACAAAGCCAGCTAAAGGAAGATATGGTTTGCAGAAGTGTAAGTGGAAGATCTTGAGTGGCCTGCTCTTAATAGCACTCGACCTCAACCCTACAGGATATTTAACTGGAACGTTGACTGCACCCCAGGCCTCCTCACCCTACATCAGTACTGGACTTTACTAACAACCTTGTGGCTGAAATCTGCATAGCACAAATCTCTACAAGCACACTCCGAAGTCTGTTGGAACATCCTCCCAGAAGAGTCTTATAACAGCAAATGGGAACTAAATGTTAAATGGGATGTTCAAAAAGCAGATATAAGACTCATGGTGACCTATGATCAGGTGTCAACAAACTTTCTTACATACAGTGTATTTGTGTGGCAGTTTGGGCAGTTTGCCACACGAGTCCCTCAAATGTTGTTTTTATTTATTATCTTTGTACCAATAATTTACTAGATAATTATATACATTGGGTAACTCCAAGCATGCAGTTTAGATTTCTTAGATTTCCAGTCTTTATGGTAATCCATATGTTAAAGTAAAGCATGCGTTATATATTGAATACATGCTCTAGCCCAGTGATTCCTGTTTTTTTTTGTCAGGGTGACTTTCAGTATATTTGTTATATGAACATTATTCATATATTCTAATATATGCTTTTTACTTAAATGTGTATAATGATGATCTGGATCAATTCCTAAATTTTAGAATCACAGAAAAGGATTTTTAATTTGGGCCATTCACATTGCCAAAAAATTGCTATGAGAGTCTATAAATACATAGTGTGTAATAGCTTAGATAAAGGTGGATTGAGATTTCCCCAAATAAAAAATAGCAGCCCCCCTGGTTTTGCTTCATTTTGAGATCCACTGCTCTAGTCAGTATTCATCAGATGCGATTAAAAAGTTTGGTACTTTATATGTTTAAAATTACTGTGCTTTTCCTGTAAGCTCTGAGTGAGCTTGTTTTGCTTTAGTAAGAACTTACACAAAGTTCTTGCGTGTTTGTGGATGTCCATCCCAAGTGTCTGATCAGCCCGAAGGTTGGACATCTCAATCCACCGGACTCAACTTTACGCCTCTTCTTTTACACGTAGGCTTTCACACCGGAGTCGTGTTGGTCTGTGAGGAATGCTACATGTTCTCTGCTGTGTCCAGCACGCTCAGGCTTAGATCGTATACCACAGTGAAGAGGAAGTCGATTGGCAGGATCCAGCGAAGCCTGAAGAGATTTTCACTCACTGGTAGGGGAATCATCTTGCATCTGAAGGCATGCACAGACCGTTGAAGCAAATTCCTATGAAAAAATAACACATACAGACACTCAGCTAGACAAACGTACTTACTTAAATTGCTCCGATCTGGAGGTCCTTAGCATCACGAAGATAAACAAGCCCCAACTCCAGTGTTTAAGGAGAAGGAGACAACCTTGTCTCTTTGACGAAACCCTGGGAAGGTGCGTCAGGATTAGAATGTTTCGTTCCTGAACTACTCAACTAGGCAGTTCAAAGCACACAGATGGACACATGCTTTTGCCATTATGTAGATTTAAAGTCAGTAGGAGTAAGACAGAGTACATGTGTCTGAATGAGAAGGTGGGCAGTGGAGTGGTGCGGTTGCAGGGAGAAGAGGTGGAGAAGGTCGAGAAGTTCAGGTACCTGGAATCAACAGTGCAAAAAAAAGTGCAGGCAGGGTGGAGTGGGTGGAGAAGAGTGATAGCAGGAGTGATTTGTGATTGAAGAGTATCTGCAAGAGCGAAAAGTAAAGTTTATATGACTGTTGTGAGACCTGCGATGTTGTATGGTTTGGAGACAGTGGCATTGAGTAAAAGACAGGAGATGGAGCTGGAGGTAGCAGAGCTGAAGATGTTGAGGTTTTCGTTGGGAGTGATGACGATGGACAGGATTAGAAATGAGTTCATTAGAGGGACAGCGCATGTAGGATGTTTTGGAGACAAGGTGAGGAGGTGAGATTGAGAGGGTTTGGACATGTGCAGAGGAGGGACATGGGGTATATCGGTAGGAAAACGCTGAGGATAAAGCCACCAGGAAGGAGGAAAAGAGGAAGACCGAGGAGGTTAATGGATGTAGTGAGGGAAGACATGCAGGTAGTTGGTGTGAAAGAGGCAGATGTAGAGGACAGGGGGGGTATGGAGAAGGATGATGCGCTGTGGCGACCCCCTAATGGGAGAAGCCAAAAGAAGCAGAAGAAGATTACACATGCCAAATAGTATCTGTGTGATGGTTACAGAAAACCCTTTGCATACTGAAATTAATGAAATTGATCAGAAAACTGATTTTCATTTATGTGTAGCGTAGATAAAAGTAAAATGCTTGCATTTTAAATGGCTTAGTTATCCCCCATAAGTATTGAAAATGTGGCAGCTCAGCGTTCAAGATGTTGTACATCTGAAAGGTCATGTGTTCAAATCCCAGCACCACCAAGCCTTTAGTGTTTGGGCCGTCAGCACGGTCCTCAACCCTTTAACAGTTAAACAAGAAAAAAAACAAGATAATTGCAAGTTGCCAACATCCATAGATGTAATTGAATTTGAATTGTAATTGCATTGAATCTGACTGAAAGATTTTAATCATCATTTACACCAGTCTCATCACCAGATGTAAGAAGAATCACTTCATCCTTATCGTCTTCTGTTTATTTGTCACAACATTTGTGAAGAACTAATCACCGATTCATTCTGTCTGCCCTGTTCCGGGTAGCTCAATTCCTTGTTATTCATGTCTTTATTTGGTCAATTCATCATTTTAAGACTTTGCTGTCATCTACACAAATTGTGTACAAGCTCTTCTATGTTTTGATGAAGACACGATGGGGACACTGGGGAGCTGCGAACATTTTAAGCAGCGGTTTCCAAAACAAAAATTCCTTCTGCGAGACATCAAGTTTTTTATTTTTTTATTTTTATTTTTTATAAATTTTTTTTTTTACATCTTTAGGCAGAATGAGTGCTTGTGCATTTTCATTTATTTATGTCATTTTTGTAGGTTGTGATAGTGTTCGAAATATCCTAGTAAAGAAGTGGCAGGCAAAAAATGTTTGGTCAAAACCATGGCTTTTCATTTTAATTTTTTTTTTGCTTTGTTTATTATTGAGAATGCTGCTAGCAATTTTTCCCCCCAGATTGCCAGACATATGGAGAAGTTGTCCCAGACACAGAGGATTCATTAGCTTTGGAATTTTGGCCAAAATGTCTTGGCTAAAAGTGTGTGTTTTGTTCCACATCATGGATTTCCATTATGTGGGCAGCACACACTGTTGTACAATCCAAGGCCCTCAGCTTGAGCTGTGTACTTGTGAATGTAACTAATTCATTCAAGTTTATATCGAGCACAGGGGTGGACAGTAACGAAGTAAATGTTATCCTTTACTTTACTTAAGTCGTTTTTTCGCCTATCTGTACTTTACTCAAGTATTTCCGTTTAGGGAGACTTTTCATTTTAACGACTACATTTCAAAGTCGAATATCTGACTTTTTACTCATTTACATTTTGCCAAATCATTCGTTCCTTTTTATTTAAAAATTTAACCGGTCAAGCACGCAGCAAACCACCGATCATGTTCACCCACTGCCCTCGAGAAGTTCCCCCATTCACACACTCATACACTCAGAAAGGGGGGCGGGTTAACAATAAGGAGAACTGAATCCAAATGAAAAATATGAATGACAAAAAAGGTCCATCCCCCCCAGGAGCCCAATTAGAAAAAAAAGAGGAAAGAAGTATGAGAGAAATATGCAAAAGATAAAGGTGTGTATGCAGCTCTATCACTCATCTTGTTATGAGGATAATATAAGCTAAGTCAATTAATGGAACAGAAATAGATTTTGTTGCCTGATATGCTTTCATGCATATAGCAACAATATTTCTTTAAGCTTGCATAGCATTATAATATATAGTTGGAGACGGATGATCCTCTGTGGCGGGAAAGAAGAAAAAGAAGATTATAATTTATAGTATGTAGTTTATCATAATGTTTGTAACAACAAAACAATTACAGCTTAATTAGTCTAGTTGGATTGTAGTAAACAGCACTTATTGATTTGGTTACTTTTATCTGAGGTGATGTCCGAAAAGTTTTTTGTGATTGTACTGAAAAGGCCCTGAATTGAGTTTAGTTACGGGAATCTCCAGTGCAGCTTAAAAGGCTCCTTTAAAAGACATAGTATATTATAATTCAGTTCAATTAAATTCATTTTTATTTGTATAGCGCTTTTAACAATGAATATTGTCTCAAAGCAGCTTTACACAGATAATGTGGTGATTAAAAGTGAATATGTTCTTTATAAGTAAGTTTGTCCCTGATGAGCGAGCCGGTGGTGACTGTGGCAAGGAAAAACTCCCTGAGATGGCATAAGGAAGAAACCTTGAGAGAATCCAGACTCAAGAGGGAACCCATCCTCATCTGAGTTGCACCGAATGTCCATTTACTGCAAATATACGATGTTGCGGGGTACAGTGATGATGATCAGAAGCAAAAAGTAGTCCTGAGTCAGTGTAGCAGACTGTTGACATTAACTACAGTCCAATCCATCCTCAAAGCGCCCGTTCTTACTCCGGAATTTCATGGAACCACCCAAGGTGTTGATGAGAAACCGTCCCAAGCTGCACAGAGTGGCCTCCAGTTGAAGAGAAAACTATCCAAAGGCAGGCCTGGATGAAGTGGGAAGATCCACAGAACATTATAAGGATATAGATGTTGTATGTATCATATGGCTACAATTAGCTAAGAAGTTTTATGGTACTTCGGTTCTGAGAGTTTGATAAATTGTGCACAATGAATTTAATTGTGCAATAAAAGGGTGATTTTTTAACATGAAATGGAGCTCTCAGAAATGTATCCACATTTGTGGACTGCTCTGGGAATATGTTCTTACTCAGTGACGGTAGCTGAAGCAGAGAGGAGATTTTCAAAGCTGAAACTAATCAACAGGGAGACGTTGGGTCATGGCGAGGTTCACCCCAGGGGGCATCATTCAAGCTATAACCACAATTGTCGGTTGGTGTATCTACTTAGCACGACCATACAGTTCAGCATCAGTTCAACAAGCAGAACATTTTGAGAGGAATAAATAATGAAGAGACTCCTGACTCTTACTAGCCACAACAACCATGACCTTATTCACACCTTATTCACACGATTTTTTGGAAGTTGTTCAAAAGGAGGTTTTGGATTTATGATAATTTATTAGATATCAATCATTGTTTAACTCATTAATATCATTCTATTAATAGATTGGTGTGCTGAGAGTAACATTTGAGAGTTGATTAAGAAATGAGTCTCATGATAAAAATGATGACGTTATGGCCATAATAAATCATAGTACTTGGATACTTAAGTACAATTGAAGGCAAATACTTTCATACTTTCACTCACTGTTAACGGAGCACTTTTACTTTTACTGGAGTAATATTTTACCTACCATATCTCTACTTTAACTCGCATACATGCTTTGTGTTATTCGTCCAGCACTGATCCAGCATTTGCCATTTCACTACATCAATCTACTTGTGTGTTATTGAACATCCCATTCTACATTTGGTCCCCATTTGCTTTTATAATACAGCCACTGCTCTGAGATTTTCCACTAGATTTTGGAGTGTTTTTATGGAGTTTTGTGCTCATTCAATCACAAGAATGTAATTAAAGTCAAGTACTGATGTGAGGTGAGGAGACCTGGGGTGCAGTCAGTGTTCCAATTCAGCCCAAAGGTGTTCAATAGGGTTGAGGTCAGAGCAGGCCACTCAAGATCTTCCACTTCAAACCATGTTCACAACATCTTCATGGAGATGCCTTTGTGCACAGGAGCATTGTCATGCTGGAACAGGTTTGGATCTCTTAGTTCAATTAAAGCGAACTTTAAAGCAACCACATTCAAGGGTATCTAATACAATTAGGTGCCTTCTGATTGTCATTGTGGTTACAGTTTAGGGAAGAATCAATATGGCTGGTCAGGTGTCCCAACATTTTTTGTCCATATAGTGTATCTGCAATACATTTTAATAATAGAGAGAATATTGCAAACCTGTTTGCAGGAACTAAAACTTAACTACTGAGCATATTATTGTCTGTTCTTCAATGATCATTAAAACATAAATCAATAGAAACTCATTCAGGTGTTATGTCAGGATTATGGACAAGAAGAACATTTCCCACAAGCCACTGCACCACCACATTTCAGGTCATATGACTTTCTGCGCCTGTTTCACGTTCACAAGCCCTTGCACCTGTCATAAAACGAGGAAAGAGGAAAGAGGAAGCAGTCAAATGTCAAATAAAAACGTATAAACACACAAACAGAAACAAAGCAACCTGGGCAAGATGGCATCAAATTCAAACGAGAAGGATGGAACGCTAAAAACGAGTGCTGTTGATCTCAAATGTGAAACACTGATCATTGTGGCATGACACGTGGAAGTGCAGGGGCTTGTGGGAAACATAGTTAGTGTCTATAATCCTAACACGTTATAATGATGTGCAGAATCTTTATTTTGAATGTGTAGAAAAACTCCAGGTTTATTCTGTTAAATAATTTTTTTTTTGTAAACCCAAGTAGTCTCTTGAATCAGGGGAAAAAAAAAATGTTGCTTCAAAAAAGTAGATAAAAGGCAAAAAAAAAAAGCATTCCAGATCTACACAGCATCTAATTCAGTGGGAATGAAGTTGTGCAAATTGCTAGTTATTTTGAGAACTTGCACCGAAATGATCTAGTAATTTGCCAGAAAGGATTTACCTTCTCATATTGATGGTGTGAAATATTTGAGGTAAAGTCATGCTACTGTCTGTTTACCAAGCCTTCAACTGAAAAGAGTCCGATTTTAATATGCGACTTTAACTGAAGCCGTTTTGATTCGGATTGCGGAGGATGAGGCAAAAATCAAAAACAGCTTTGAAGTCTTCATTAAAGATACAGCAAAAGGATTTTTTTCCCCGATGACTTTCATACCGTTTCTTTCAGTAGAGCAATGTTCTTGTAAGTAACTGAAAATATTGTACGTTTTGAAGTTACTTTGTAAGAAAAAAAATCTTTCTTCAACCTTAATGTCCTTGCAACATACTGGCTTTGCTACTACACTAAAACCCAATCCTATTCCTACGACTGAATATTCCACTATGCCGCTGCGTTAACAAGACATGGGAACACGGTGTTCGCTCGGATGTTGATTAATTGATCTGCACTGCCGTATGCTTTCTGTTGTAATTTGTAACAAAGGCCATTCCGGATCTATATCCTGATGAGCCATGCAGTGGACATAATTCATGATGACATTCTCGAGCAAAAGCTCTGTTGGATCGGACCCAGATACACACTGCAGCTTCTCAGACAAATGCAAGGACTCTGGGAAGCCAAAGGCGCTTTGTGTCAGCGGTAGGGACAAACTACATTTTGAACAAGGTACACGAATGTGAATAGGAAAGGTGCCACTGCCTGATTGATTACACTGGATTGAAGTCTGATAATAAGAGAATCTCTTTTATATTTACAAACAGTAAATGATTTCTGATGCTAATTCCATCAGATGTGTGTGTTAATCTGATGTAAATAAATTGCCCAATCTAATTATGTCATAAAATTAATAGCTAAAAGACTAAAAATCAAACCTGGCTAGGCCCTTGAGCAAGCATCTTAACAGTCTCTGCTCCAGGGCTGCTGTATCATGGATGACCCAGCGCTCCAACCCCGGCTTCCTAACAAGCCTGGATATTAAAGAGAGACTTTCCTTATGCTGTATTTTACATATGATACAAAAAAGCCCCTTTCTTCATTTCCTTCTTACACTGTAAGCTAATCCAACACACTTTCTTAATAGCTTATTAGCTTATTAGCTTATCAACAAACACTTTCCTACATGCTTAATTTCCAAAGTTTATATTGGTTAATATAATTATATACTATTACAATATTACAATAATATTACTTATATTGCTAATATTACAAAACATCCCTCACTAAAAGTTAGCCAACACTGGAAAACTTCTGTATACCTGACTAGCATCAAAATACCATCTATTTTATCCTTCATTGTTCATACTATTATTCACTGGTAAATAATATTATTATACTATGATCCTCACATAAATCTTGCACAACTGCACCTTATTAGGTACAAAATATTATATAATAGCAAATGCTGCTTAATACACGTATTATCTGACCTCAACCCTACTGAACACTTTTGGGATGAACTGGAATGCTAACTGCACCCCAGGCCTCCTCACCCTTAATCAGTACCTGGGGTTACTAATGCTTGATCTCAGAAATCTAGTGGAACCTTTTCCCAGAAGAGTGGAGGATAATATAACAGCAAATAGGGACAGCAAATTATGGTCAGGTGTCACACAAACCTTTGTCCATTTAGTTTATCTCCAAATGTATTACAATTATCTTTATCTCTTAATAGTACAAACAATATATTGTTTAATGAATGATTGGAAAGCCTTCTGAGGAAGATGAGTTTTGAGGGAATCAGTTTTATTCCATAACCATTACAAAGACCCCTCATATTTCAACATGTTACGCTTGATTTTAAAAGACAACGTAAATCATTATTTTTCACGTTCCATTGAGGAGCTCTGAACATGCATAACATACTTGTATGCTTCATTGCTGAGCCCATCACAAGGAACGACACGGTTATACTGATGGTGATGAAGATCTGGATCAGCTCAGCCACCCACGAGAAGCGTGCGTACCTCTGATTTATGAGCTGTAGAAAGATGAAACCAGTCCGTCAAATTTATTCATAGCATTTTAATGCCTGTAACATCCACCACAGTATGAAGGAGATGGTGAATACGGGCTGCTAGTGCTCTACAAACACAAGTGCTCATAAAAAAAACAACAACAAGCCAGAACGCTTTCACTGCACTCGTGTGAGTCATTTACTTATTTTTTTCCTTTAGGATATCTCTGTTTTTTGTGGTACTGCATTATCTGTTTACTGTAATTATTTGATGAATAAAAAAATAAATAGCCCTTCTGTGTGTAGCGCTGCCTCGGAGCAAGTTTTGAGAGAGATCCTTTAATGGTGTCTAGAGGAAAAAAGAACTTCTCTCTGCAGCCACTTCTCTTTATACCATTCAAGTGAGATGCAATGCATACAAGGTGCCACCAGAGGACACTCCGTGCCTTCTTTAAGAAAACTGAGCTTAAATTGTTCTCTGAGACAAATGGAATCAAACTCACTCCCTTGCATGTGCACAAATTCTTGCTCCCTTAAAAAAAGAAAGAAAGAAAACGCATTCTTACATGTAGCATCAAGGATCTGTGACAGAAACCTTACTACATGACCAAAAGTATGCGGACACCCAATTATCACACTAAAATAAGCTTGTTGAACATCCCAATCGAGATGACAATTCTGGGAAGGCCTTAGAGTATAAATTTGAGTATTGCTGTGGATATATGTCCTCTTTCAGCCACAAGATCATTAATAAGGTCCAGTGTGATGTTGATTCTGGGGTTCAGTCAGAGTTCTAGTTTAGTACCGTGGGTTTGTGGTCAGGAATGCAGACCACTCAGGTTCTCCCACTAAAACCGGTGTACAACATGTGCTTTGTGCACAGCTGCACAAACATTTTTGGGCCTCTTCGTTCCAGTGAAGGCAAATCAAAATTCTACAGCATACAAACACCTTCTATACAAATATATAGAACATTTTAAAGGAACATGGGTGTGATGGTCAGGTGCCCAGATACTAGATAGAGATATAGATAAAGTGATGAAGTGATGTCATGAAGAGTGAAACAATGCATTGCCTACAGTGCAGGAAGGAGTGCTATATGCAAGGGATAATCCATGGCTAGATCTGCTTCATGTTGAGCAGGTATTCAGCCTTCCATTTCATGCATTACAATGGCGTACCCCAAACCCCAGCAGTGGATTATTCCGCTTATACACTGGTGATTTAAAAACTCTGACAAGTTAAAGCTGTCATTGCTGTCTGCAGTGCAAAACAGACTGAGGGGATACAGTTCATTTTTTGATAGTTATTTTATGTATACAAATCTAGAATTATGTCGGCTGCAGATCACAGAGATAAAGCAGTGAGATAGGATTGGATTTATATGAATGAGTTTGAAAAAAATTGTCATTAGATTGAGAGAGAAAGAAAATAAGAGTGAGTGAGCCATTAAGATAGAGAGAGAGAGAGAGAGAGAGAGAGAGAGAGAGACTTCGATTGTGTGTAAATTGCATGTGTCTGTTCTGTGTCTCTACTAATAATGAAGCTCCTTGTGCTGTTTCTCACTATGTCTCCTATTTTCATCAAAATCACTATGAAAGTTAGATAAATCATATAAATGACTATACATAGTATACATAAATACAAAATATATAGTATACAAATTATATAAATGACACACAGGACCTGTCCATTTAGCTCTGTATTTAGTAAATGTTTACAGAAGCTGTTTCATCCTGAATGTGATTGTAGTGATACTGTTGTTTTAGTAGTTTACAGGCAGTACAATATTATAGAACGGTTATTAAACTGACCAGAACTACTTGGTCTACTACACCTTCAAGCCAATCAGAATCGAGCATTTACACTGGCCATGGTAAAAGAAACAAACATTTAAGTGAAACAAATTTACTGTTACCAAACTTAAGGTTGCTATAAATTTCAACCACATCTCATCCTAAATTGTTTTATTTCTTTACTACCACAGCAATTTGCATAAAGGAACTGTTTAAAAAAAAAAAATAACACATTATACTATTTTTACACAGTTATTTACAGGTTTGTCAAGTTAGTATGGTCAAAATACAGCTTGTCTACATAATGGTTGGTTTTTTTTTTTTGATCTCTGATGGTTATAAAGTGACTCCTTTCAAAAAGCACATGTGATCACACACTTTGTTGATGGAGGGTGAGGAGGAGTGTGGTACAGTCAGCATTCCAATTCATCCAAAAAGTGGTCAGAGCTCCATAGCAGGCCACTTGAAATCTTTCCCTCCAAACCATGTACACCATATCTTCATGGAGCTGACTTTGTGCACAGGGGCACTGCAATGCTGGATACAGGTTTGGGGCAAATGAATTCGAATCTAATTTAACACATGCAAAGACATCCTATGGTATTTAAGTATGCACGGCTTGAATATAGGTAGAGCACGCAAAGCAAAGAAACACCGGAAGCCAGAACAAAGTATCTGTATTGAAAAATGTGGTATTTATAAATCTGATAAAGAAGCTTATGCGTCATGATGTTTCTTTTCCTTGCTTAGGTTTTGAAGAGAGATAAGGGATTAGAAGGAGACATGCTCCTCCTCCTTCATATGTGTTGGAAAGGTGATGCCTTAAAATGCTTCTGCTTTCTCCAGGGACAAATCGTTATGGCATTTTGGGGATTAAAACAGAAATTGTGTTTTCTTTGTACAACACAGGAGAAATGGTGATCTTTTAAAAAGTGCCCCAAGCTCTGGGCTGAGATTAACGAATTCTGAAGACAGGGTTCAATCCAACAGTCGTGATACTTCGGTGGTAAAAATGAGATTCTTCCACAGCACGTTTTGTCGCATTCTTGTCTGTAGGTGCAGGGTCTGTTTTCCTCAGGGCTGACTTTTTTTATATGAGTCATATCTGACATTTCAATCTTTCATGGCTCTCTCAACCTGAAAAAATCAACCTGTGACCCTTTTCACATCTGTTTTTATTTTATTCCCACAATTCCTTCATGTGAGTTTATGAAAGAGTTATGGGAACAAAATCCCAGACCAAGAATGTACCTCTAGATACCTGAACCCAGACACAGAAACATTTTTGGAGATTTTCTGAATTGAGTATCATCCAAAAATAATAATGGTAATATTATTAATTAAAAAATAATAGCATAAAAAAAGGTTTTGCTGTGAATATACCTAGCACTCTCATTAGAATTTACATGGATTTCCTAGGAAAAGAACCATAATAGAAAATTTGACCAGTAATAGTATTGTGACTGGCCGATCGTTAAATTTACAGAGAGTGATGACGGTCACACACGGTGCTTAACGATAATTATGTTTTTTTTTTAAAGATGCCAAAATAACAAATATATCACCACAACATTGTCACTGGTTATGTGTACAAGCTTCAAGAATCCCCGCAAAATCTATAGCGGCAAACAGACTGCACTGGTTCTTGAACGCCACCACAAAGAGTGTCAGTATACTCTATGTTTCCTGGCACTGGCCAGCTGGACGAGATTTGATCAACTGCTTGGACTAAAACGTAAAGGAATGGAGTGGATCGAATCATCAAAAGTCATTCAAGAAAGGAGTATAAAGCTGATTGCCCCTAAATTAGATTAAATTCTAGTGCTCACAGTGCTGTGTCAGTGGTGGCCCTCAAGGCAAAGGACAGCACTGATTATTATTTAATATCCTAATCTTTTTTCATCCTGTACCAAACCCTCTCACACACAGGAATTCGGGTCAATTTGCTGTAAGATAAAGTAGCTGTAAAAATGATTGAAACTTAAGATAGCAAAACTGATCATGTGAGAACAAGACTTTTATTAAAATAATGTATTACTCAAGATAATTCCTGTGGACAGGATTGAAAGGTTGCTGTCATTTGTTTGGTTTACATATACAGCTATATGGACAAAGATATTGGGACACCCCTGGCCTCATCACCCTACATTAATACCTGACTTTACTAATGTAATTGTAGCTAAATGAGCATGATTTCCCACAAGCAGGATTTGTCCTGCTACTAAATATATCATTATATTTTATTATGAATATGTGTGTGTGTGTGTGTGTGTGTGTGTGTGTGTGTGTGTGTGTGTGTGTGTAATGCAGTGCAGACTTTGTAAGCGAATAGCTAGCTGTGCATAATGATATAAAGCAAAAAAAGTTACGTTAAGGGATAAGTAAAGTTCATGGCTTGTTACTGTTGATGTTCTCTTCCTTCACAAAGTACTGATAAGGATCTGTTTATGTGATTAGTAGTAAATAGCAACATTTCCTGCAAGCTACGTTATGAAAATTTATTTAATGTTACACCTTTTATCCACACAGGGAAATTTCATAATCTATAATTACATGTTTTTTTTATTCTTTTTTGCTACTGAGTGCTCTAAAAACCTCTGTGCTTTGTATAAACCTTGATTGTTTACTGATTACTGCGCGGAATCCTGAAAAAACAACATATCAGAAAAAAACCTTGATTGTTGCAAAAAATGATGAAGACTTGTGAGAAAATATAATGGCATGGATTTTACTGCAGTTTATGTACAGTATGTGTAACTAAGTGCTAGTTATGAATCATGTAATAAAGTGAAATCTGTAATTGAGTTAAATTTTCAAGTAAATCAAATAAAAAAAAACCTCAACAGTAAAACTGATAATGTGTATAAGTATTGTAAATAATAGATTGTAAAATAAGTAAATAATAAACCCATTACATGCTTAAAATGTCATGTTTGCATCTAAAATGTAATTTTTTAAACTGTTAGAATATGATTTTTACATTAAAGTGACCTTCTAATTCAATATATTCCACTATATGTTTGCTAAATGATCATGAAATCTTCTATTTTATTTTTTTCCAGAATGCTGTCTTGGGTGTTATTTTGTCTTTATTAAGCCTGTCAGTTGGAGGTGACAACAAAAACAATCAACACTGCAGCTTTCCCTGATGTTCATACAGCACATAGCACATAGTTTCACTAGCTACCTAACCAACGTTGCAACAGTACACATAGCAAGCTGACATCTAACTTATTTCAATTAGCTTTAGAGGGCAGACCATTTGTGTGTGGTGAACACAGCTAAATCGAGCCACAGCGGTCACACAACGAGCTCTTTCAGTGTTTTTAGAGAGCTTGAAGGCTATAAAATTCTCAGTGGTGTGGACTGAACATCTTGCAATACTTTACAAAGGAAATAATGAACGTAGAGATTAAGGATTTCTGAAATGTATGCAAATGAGAAGCGAGTATTGCTGGAAGGCGAGTGTTTTTTGGGACACGCCATTATAAGTCACAGTCAGCAGGAGTAAAGAGTGAATAGAAGAGACAGCAGTAGATTGCCAACTGAACATGATACCTACATTCAATGTCCGCTAAATAGCCTTAAAATGAAATTTGTCTCATATAAATATATCAACAATGTCCAGTATGTGTGCTCTGAATGGCCACTGGATGTGGGAATTCACTGGGATTTAATTAAGGTTGAGAACCTGAACAAATATAGGTAAAGGGAAGTCTAGCCAGCCTGTTATAACCTTTCACTTTGAGGCATAGATCTACCCTATAACTCACATCTGCTCTGGTGCTTTTTTAAGCAACATTGGGCCATAGAATTCAATGTCTCAGATTTCACTTTGCTGTGTCACAAGGGCTCATGCAGTCAAAACGATGTCCCTTTGACACACACACACACACACACACACACACACACACGCACCTGCATGAGGGTTGTTCCTTGCCAGGTCATGCACCTGAAATTTTTCATTACCATGCGCCTTTGCAGAGGCGGTAAGCACAGCAAGAATTGAGTTTTCAAAAGAGGCTGGTGGCAGAAATAAGAAAATGCACACATCTCTGACTCATCCATGAGACACTATCAAGATATAGTGACATCTTTATGGCTCACTTGCTTCACAAAAAAAGTTGGACTTTCCCTTTTCTTGACTCACTTTGGTAGTTTTGTCTACCAGAAAGCAAAAGCAATAACAAATTCCTTTAATTCCTCAAGTGACAGATCAGCCCCAGGTGTAGCCCTAACTTTTTCCCATTCCCTTCCACATTTACAAAAACAGTTAGTGCCCAGGACACCATAATGCAAATTTCTAGCAAAGCCTCTCATCAATAAATTTTTTATAATACATGCTGTTTTTACTGTGTTCATTATTAGACAGAATTGCATCTATGTAATGCATAACTGTATATATATAAAATATATATATATATATATATATATATATATATATATATATATATATATATATATATATATATATATATATATATATATAATATATAAAAGCTTTCTTTTTCGAAGACATGGCTGTCTATCAGCAGTAAATTCTCTGGTGATATATTCTTGAAACATCCAAAACTTCAGGTTATGCAGCAGACAGAAACTTTGCAGTTTATTTAGCCATTTATTCCTGTTTCTGCGATCAAGCATTAAGTGTAATAGTTGCCTCCCATGATCTAGCCCAAATTAGTGAAATTGACCAGAAGTCAATCATTATCATTGAGAACAGAAGAGAGGTGCTGTTTAGACTGGAGACGGACAGGATATAAAGAAGGAAGGGTAGACATGTCATAAATAAGCCTTGTCTGAATATTTACCTTACTGTTCCATTTACATTTGAGCAAAGGTTAAAAACATTGCAAAAGTACAATATTTAAAATCTATTAGTTATTTTTCATGATCTCTTTCTATTTTACATTCTTCTCTAATTGAATCCAATCATTTTAATTATAAAAGAAATAACTGACAAAGATTTCCGGAAAAGTAGAATATCTCAAATATTTTCATACATTTTCATGTTTTTTTGAGATGTGGTTGTTGTGACAGTGTGCACTCAAACTGGCATGGACCCCAAAGGTTTGTGTAAAACCTTATGATTCATTTTTAGATCTAATCCATTAGAATGGTTTAGATTAGACATGAGGTAAATCATTTGTCCAAAGTAGTACCTATGGACAAAATTAATGACATATAAATAGGGGCATATTAAATAGTGCAGAATGTTCATTATTGTATATTCAGGATATTTAATGTCTGCTTTCTTTGTTTGAAATATTTTAAGATTTTAAACCTGTTTATTTTATCCCCTTAGTCGTCAGCGCCGCACCTGCATGACCGATATCCCATTTTTCTTAGGTGTTAAAATTTAGCAAAAGATTAAATAAAAAGGGAGAAGAGTAACCCTGACTAACTATACATCATTCTAAAAGTCTAAGCCTTAAGCAGCGATTTCAGATCAAAAACGTATAAAGAATGTATTTGCTGAATTTGTGTAAGTAGTACACAACAACAACATGCATAAAAAAAATTCACTACATACACATTTATTGTAATAATAAGTCACAAACAAATCCACTGCTGCTAATCCCGGTTTATTAGGAAAAATAAGGATCCATTGAACAACATGCCTTTTGGCTCCAACCAAACAATAGTGTTGTAATTTAGTTGGTTATTCTTTTTCGTCACAGGACTTCGGATGGTGTATTGTCTGTATATTTTTCGGGAATACTTTCACGTAAAAACAACATCTGTTAAAAAAACAAACATGGCTGGTAAAATATAATGTTACAAAACAATTTAACAAAAAAAATTGTAAAAGAGGTGGAATCTTGGGATTGAGCCTATTTTTCTTCCAAAGGCAGGTGGCGACATTTTATTATGCACCACCTATTATTTCAGATCACAAATGAGACCGCTAAGGCCATTGGCCGGTCTATGGCCGCCCTAATAGCCACTGAGAGACATCATTGGCTTGCCCTGTCCAAAATACCAGACAGGGACAAGGTCGTGCTGCTGGACGCCCCACTCTCTCCTTCGGGCCTGTTCGGCGACACCATTGACTCGGTAGTCGACACGTTCCAGGAGTCCAAGAGACAATCTGCGTCATTCCAACAGTATCTCCCACGCCGCTCTCATGGGGCTGCTCGGCGGGCGCTGCCCCAATTCAGCACATACCGCCAAGTGCAGAGAAAGAGCTTCGTGACACACTCCCCGCTCTGTGCAGGATTCCGTGTGGCGCCCGGGGTCAAAGCCCAGTGAGGTGACAGATCTGAGGACTGTCATCTCCAGAAAGAGGGCTTTGGCCAAAAAGGTCCTGACCTGACCTGTGAAGGGATGACCGGGGGGCATGTAGCACCACTTTTCTTGGTGCCTGTTTCCTCTCAGCCACTTCAGAGACCTGATTTGTCAACCCTGCCACGAAATCTGCACGGCCAGCTTCACCGAGCTCCCTCCTTCATTTTCACCTGGCATCATTGTGGACAAGGAGGTCTTGTTTCCAGAGACGCTTTGGGCACCTCCCCGGCTCTAGACACATCAGAGGTCAGTCTTGAGAGACTGATACCCAGAAGGGAGAACCTGGCAGCCTGGAGGGCTTTGCCAGATGTGTCGCTGCGTACTGTAGAGTGAGGCTACGCGATTCATTTCGGGAATCGCCCGCCCCGGTTCAACGGCCTCTTTCTCACTCTGGTGAGAAGCAAGCAGACTCTGGTCCTGGAATGAGAAGTAGAGATTCTCCTGAGGAAGAAGGATATTGAGGTTATCTCTCAATCAGACAAAAAAGTCTGGGTTCTACAGCCGGTACTTCATAGTTCCCAAAAAGGACGGTAGGTTGCGTGTCTAGATCTATGTCAGCTGAATTGCTCCTTGATTAGTCTCCGGTTCAGGGTGCTGACCCTCAAGCAGGTAAGATTAGATCAGATCCAAAGATTGGTTTGTCACAGTCGATGTCGATGCGGCTCTGGCTCCCCTGAGACTTCAGGGCATCCATATCCTCAATTATATAGACGATCCCAGGCTCCTACTCAATGGCCCTGTGTTGGGAGTTCCTAGTCGTTGCATTGTGCTTATGACAGATGCATCCCTCACGGGATGGGGAGCGGTCATGAGTGGCCACTCTGCACAAGGCCTATGGGACAGTGTCTATCTGAGGTGGCACATAAATTGCCTAGAAATGCTGGTCGTGCTTCTGGCTTTCAAGCACTTCCTCCCGGACCTCAGAGGCCATCACTTGTTGGTCCACTTGAACAAACCTTGGTGGTCTCATATCAACCACCAGGGGGGTCTGCGTTCGTGCCCCTGTACAGGCTGGCGCGCCAAATTCAACAGTGGGCCCAGGGGAAGCTGCTCTCCTTCAGAGCAGCATATATCCCTGACCACCTGAATGAGGCAGCAGACACTCTGTCAAAGCAGGGGTCCAAGCCCGGGGAGTGGAGCGGGTTTTGGAGATTTCAGCAAAAGCTCTATGGTTTTCCCTATATCCACCAGCCCCGTTGAGACTGGATGCTGTGGCGCAACCATGGCCAAGGCTGTGTCTTAACGCCTTCCTCCTGGTAGCCCTGTGGGGGTCTCTCCATCCAGGTGGTAGAGACCTTTCTCTAATCCAGAGCTCCCTCCATGAGGAGGTTGTATGCCGCGAGATGTCGTGTTTACTGCATGGTGCTCTTGGCACCGATTGGACCCAGTCCACTGCCTGGTTGGTTCGGTGCTGGAGTTTTTGCAGTTTGCAAAAGGGTTGGCTCCGTCCACCATTAAAGTCTATGAGACTTTGTGGAGGCACTTGTCCATCAAGACCGCTTTCTTGCTGTCTATCTGCTCTCTGAGGAGAGTAGGTGATTTACAGGCCCTCTCTGTGGCCCCTCTCTTTTCTGGAGTATACTCCAGGCATAACCAGTGCCTTCCTGCACCCTAGAGGGTGTTACATCCCCAAGGTGCCCTCGGTCAGCCCATGACCTGTCAAGCTCCGGGCATTTAACCCTCCTCCATTCCTGACCCCAGACCAGGAGAGGTTGAACTGGCAGTGCCCGGTCCTAACACAGGACTATTACGTCTACCGTACGAGTCCCTGGAGAAAGTCGGAACAACTTTTTATTTGCCACGGCCCTTTGAGGAGTGGCCTTCCTGCTAATAAGCAGACACTCAGCAGGTGGGTTATTGATGCTATCCTGTCTTCTTACGCGTCCTTTGGAATCCCTGCTCGACCCTGGAGTGTGGCAGACTCTAAGGCTTGGTCCTCTGGAGTGTCCCTCTAAGACATTTGTGATGCTGCAGGGTGGTCCACCCCGCTCTCCTTTACCAAGTTTTACAACCGTGACCTCTGTGCCATTCCTGGCACCTCTGTCCTTTGACTCAGTTGTGCTTATTCACACTAGTCAGGGACTTGTCAGTGTGGTGTTATTGGACTCTCATGCCTAAAGCGTTCTGACGCAGCTCGAGTTCCTACGTATGTAACCCTAGTTTCCTAAGGGGAACGAGATGCTGCGTCTTTAGCCACACCTCCGGAGCCCCTTTACCGCTTCCTTCACGGTTACAGAAGCTGAAGCAGTCTTCTCTCCAGGTGCACTTTATACACCAGGTGAATGCAGGTCTCAGTTTGGCATAAACAGCTTGTTTCCAGCTTGTGCTAAATGGACTTTGCTTACAAAAAAAGAAAACAGAAAGAAATGACCAATCAAATAATAGGTGTGATTGGAGATTTGCACAAAGCAGCGATGTGGAAAATAATCTTGGAGGCGGAGTTACATCAGAGACTTGGGGATCTGCATAGAGATGCTATTTTACATCTGTAAGTTACAATTCTGTATATCTCCCTTTATAGTTTTATATATAAGATTTTATAGGTTTTATTGTCCGTTTGTTTTTATTAGAGAAATGCTTGAAAAGTATGTGTGTGTGTGTGTGTGTGTGTGTGTGTGTGTGTGTGTGTGTGTGTGTGTGTATGTGTTGTTGGGATTGGAATGGCCGCACATCAATATAAATGATCATGACTGTGAAACAATAGCTTGTCTGGCTACCTGGCCATCAATATGAATGCCATATCAATATTAATAGCCAAAAATGTATAACAATAGCCTTTAATGGTCAGCTATTAATTTCTATGCAGACTGTATGAATAGAGTATGAATGGCCACCTGAGTTTAGCAGGTGGCTCTCAAACAGGGGGAGGGAGAAAAGGATCAGACATAGTCTCAGATGTTTGTGGGAATCTCATTTGTTATGAAAATGTTCATAAAATTTTAAATATAAACTCATGAGACATGTGGCTTGCAACCAAGTACTTTTCTGGATTGCTTCAGGACTGATTTCATGTATTTATATATGAAATAAAAATAATGTTCAATGCAGGAAATGTATATTCATGGCACTTCATCATCTATAACTTAATATCTTTTTGAGCAATATCATATTTGATTATTGACAGCAAAGCTCAAAGTGTATGCTTTTCAATGATATCTAAATTGTGTATGTGGCTTTTTTTTTCTCTCAGGAACTGTTAACATTTAAATTTAGGTAAGGCATTTCAGCTGTGAGTCCTAAACATTGGGCTGGGTGGGGCGTAGATGGGCAAACCAGACATAGTATTAGATAAATGTTTGTAGGAATCTCATTTTTCATGATATCTTCATTCAGTTTAAAGTATAAACCCATAAGACATGTGGCTTTTAACCGATTACTTTTCTGGAAAACTTTGAATAATGAACAGTAAAGCTCAAAGTGTCTTCTTTTTAAAGAACTTTTATCAGGAACTGTTAACATTTAAAGTTAGATACAGCATTTTCAGCTGTAAGTCCCAAAATCTGTGCCAAAGGTTAACAGGTTAAGTAATTGCAATATGGTTTCAGACTGTTGGACCTCAATGTACATACAATAATATAATATAATCTCCCTCACAGCTTGGTATATGAGTTCACCATGGCACACATATGTCTTATTTGTTTTTTCAAAGCCCAACACCTTACAAACATGTTGGTGTGCCCCAAGGCTGTCATGAAGCATGGGCGCTTTATTTCCCATTCAACTGTTTTATATATAGTTGTTGCAATAGTCATAGCTCTCTGGAGCTCAAATGTGTTTTTGAATACTGTGTTCCCCACTGTACCCTTCAGAATCCCAGATCTGCAGTTATGAACATCCAGATCTCAGCTGCATTTTCCATAATCCAGATCAAATCAGCTGGTGATAGCTGCCTGAAGGAAGATGAAAGACTCTGCTCTCTCTCTCTCTCACTCTCTCTCTCTCTCTCTCTCTCTCTCTCTCTCTCTCTCTCTCTCTCTCTCTCACTCTCACTCTCTTCTTTCCTTCTTTTTTTTGTTTCTGTCTCTGTGTGGCTTGTATCCCTGTATAACTCAAGTGCTGTTGTTGTTTTTAAACCAAGTAGAATGTGCTTCATTACATTTAAATGTCTATTTAACATAATATGTAGCATTTTACCATTTCCGGCAATTGTGGAAACAATTGTGGATTTACGTAATTTAAAAAATGATAATTTAAAACAATTACAAGAGTATTTTCACGAGCTGCTCTGTCATCTAATAATATAAACAGGCTTGTGTAAGTACATTGCTCAGTGCAAAGAAAGATAATGTTCTTTTTTATATATCTAATAGACATGAACAAGTTATTTGATAAACATCATCTGTATGACCTTTGAAACATGTCTAGTTATGCTCTATAATTAGTTAGGTTACACTAAAAATAAGCAAACATTTGCATACAGCATTCATAATTATCCATAGCCATGTTGATTAGAGTATTAAAAGCTTGAAAAGTATTAATTTAGGGTACATTTATAACAGATAGAAATGAACGATTAAGTTGTAATTAATCATGACTCAACTCATGACGATCATGCGATTATTCATGATTAAATATTTTAATCAATTGACTATAAATTATATTCATGTGTGTGATTAATACATTTTACCAAGCAGGTGGTAATGATCATCAGTTTTATATAGAGGTTGAAACCTGGGTATGGAACAGCTTAACACTGATACTAAGGGACTGTAGGGTTGTGGATGACAGTGTAACAGGTTATACACCATGACAAGGCTGAGCAGGGCAACAAAATATTATATATGTTATGTTATATATTATATAATATTATCATAAGTTGTCTCCCTCAGGCAAAGATTTCAATGCAGACTGAGGTTTCAAGATGTGCTGTTCAAGCTATTTTAAAAAAGCACAAAGAAATGGGGCAATGTTAAAGACCATAGATGCAGTGGACAGCCAAGAAAACTCAATGCAGCAAACAAAACAAACAAACAAAAAAATTACTTTCAACATCAGAATTTGTTCAGAGGTGCCATTAGCAAGACCTGGTGGAAACCAGTGGGACCCAGATACACCATCTGTCTGGAGAAACCTGGCCAGAAGTGTTCATGGAAGAATTGTGGCCAAAAAGCCATTCCTCTGAAATGAAAACAAGGCTAAGCGACTGAACTAAGCACAAAAACATAGGAACTGGGGTAGAAAAATGGTAGCAGGTGCACTGAATCAATGAGCCAAAATCTAAAATATTAAGCTGTAGCCGGTTTAGCAGTTTGTTCGCCAAAGGGCTGGCGAGCAGTACAATAGTTAAGCATAAACTATAGCTATAGTAAAACATAGTGGGGTTCCTTGCAAGATTGCAGCTGCATTTCTGCAAATGGAGTTGAAGATATAATCAGCAATTGTCATTAAGAACTACCGTGCATATGTATTCAGCCCCCCTGAATACATATACTTTTTCGAATCACCTTTCACTGCAATTGCAGCTACAAGTCTTTTTGATTAAGTCTCTATCAGCTTTGTACATCTGAAGACTGTAATTGTTTCCCATTCTTCTTTGCAAAACAGCTCCAGTTGAATCAGAGTGGACGAAGAACATCTTTGAACAGCAATTTTCAATCTAGTCTAGGTTACTGATCAGAAGGTCGGGGGTTCAAGCCCCAGTATCGTCAAGCTACCACTCTTGGGCGCTTGAGCAAGGCCCTTAACCCTCTGTGCTCCAGGGGTGCCGTATCATGGCCGACCCTGCGCTCTGACCCCAGCTTCTAAGCAAGCTGGGATATGCGAAGAACAAATTTCATTGTGCTGTAAAGTATATGTGACAAATAAAGGATATTCTATTCTATTCTATTCTATTCTATTCTATTCTATTCTATTCTATTCTATTCTATTCTTCAGCATGGATAAGGTATTCTTCCTACTTTGTAACTGTCCAAGTAACTTTGTGATAGAGATAGTTTGTTGAATCGAACACAAATCTTCAGTTATTACAGCTAAAACAAAGTTCATGTGGTCAGGATTGTAGCTGATATATTTGTCATTTGCCTTCATTTTGTCCCACACTTTTGGGTCTCTTCTGGCTGGAACTTCACATTTGCTCAGTGACATGACTGCAGACTGGCTCTGCACATCTTCCTATCTCGCTTTTGTCATTGTGTGTGTCATTGCAAAACATGATGTGGCTGCTCCAGACACAGTCTGAACAATCAGGGGAATAATGTGGATGGAGAATAAAAAAGAACCATTGGTTTTCAGTAAAAATCTTCCTTGCTGAAGTTTCTTTTAACCTTCTTGGCATTTTGCTTGCTGAAGAGCTGTGATTTTCCACAAGGAGGAAAGCTCAGGAGGGTTAGAAGACCAAATGGTGAGAGCTCTGTGACAAATGGTAATAGAGGTGAAATTAAGAAGCTAAAAGCACTGGCATCACATGACCCACTTTTGCTAAGCTCTCACAAGTCTCAGGGCTGTGAACAGAAGAACTGCTATATACAAAGTGGGAAACATTTGGCTTAAACTTTGCCTGAGGCATGAAATTGAGCTAACCAGCACAAGATGTCCTTTTGATTAAGGAAACGTGTCCCTCAGGTAAGAATTGAAACTCAGAATTTTAATGCTTCAGCAAATTTCCATAAAAGAGACATCATTTTATTAAGTGCTCCTGCTTGGTGATTTTGATTTGCATCAAAATGTTCTCAACTGGATATATACAGTGCATTGCAAAAGTATTCATACCCCTTGAATATTTCCACATACGTCACCTTATAACCACAGACTTAAATGTATTTTATTGGGATTGTATGTGATAGACCAACACAAAGTATCACATAATTGTGAAGTGGAAGGAAAATGATACATGGTGTTAAAGATTTTTTATGAATAAAAATCTGAAAAGTGTGTTGTGCATATGTATTCAGCCCCCCTGAATACATGTACTTTTTTGAACCACCTTTTACTGCAATTACAGCTGCAAGGCTTTTTGGGTATGTCTCTAACAGCTTTACACATCTAAAGACTGTAATTGTTGCCCATTCTTCTTTGCAAAACAGCTCAATTTAATTCAGAGTGGATAAAGAACATCTGTTAACAGCAATTTTTAAGTCTTGCCAGAGATTCTCAGTAGGATTTAGGTGTGTTTGACTGGGCCATTGTAGCTCTGGCTGTATGTTTATGGTCATTGTCCTGCTTGAAGGTGAAACTCTGCCCCAAGTCTTTTGCAGCCTTTAATAGATTTTCTTCCAGGATTTCCCTGTATTTAGCTCCACCCATCTTCCCATCAAGTCTGACAAGCTTCCTTGTCCCTGCTGAAGAAAAGCATCCCCACAGCACGATGCTGCCACTATCATGTTTCATGGTGGGGATGGTGTGTTTAGGCTGATGTGCAGTGTTAGGTTTCCGCCACACATAACGTTTTGCATGTAGTTACATTTAGGTCTCATAGCACTTTCTTCCACATCTTTGCTGTGTCACCCACATGGCTGCAATTGCCCACATGGCCCACATGGCTGCAAAAGTGATTTCTTATTCTTTTTTGTCAACAATGGCTTTCTTCTTGCCACACTTCCATAGCATCCAGATTGGTGGAGTGAATGACTAATAGTTGTCCTGTGGACAGACTCTTCCACCTGAGCTATGGATCTCTGCACCTCCTCCAGAGTTACCATGGGCCTTCTGGCTGCTTCTTTGATCAATGCTCTCCTTAGGTGGACAGCCATGTCTTGGTAGGTTAGCAGTTGTGCCATACTCTTTTTATTATTCTATGACGGATTGAACAGTGCTCCGTGAGATTTTCAAAGCTTGGGATATGTTTTTAAAACCTAACCCTACTTTAAACTTCTTTACAACTTTAGCCCTGACTTGTCTGGTGTGTTCTTTAGTCTTAATGATGAAGTTTGCTCACTAATGTTCTTCAACAAACTTCAGAAGCCTTCACAGAACAGCTGTAATTATACTGGGATTTAAGTACACACAGCTAGACTTTAATTACTGGAATTTTTTAGGGGTATCAGAGTAATGGGTGTATATATATATATATATATATATATATATATATATATATATATATATATATATATATATATATATATATAGCTCTTGTTAAAGCATGAGAGGGTTTGCGCTTTCCGTAATAACCACAGCATAACACTCTTTTCTGTATCTTTAATTTCAATGTATTTAAATGATTAAGGGATGATGATACCAGCTGCAAATGATGTTATACTGTTTAGTGTATTGTATGTGGCTTGGGATGAAGAACTGAATACATGCTCACTTAGTACCACACTTGTCAACAGCTTGTCATGACAGATAAATATTTGATATCTTCGAAAAGTGAAACTGTATCCTGACATAATCCGCTTCTTTCTTATTTATTATATAGCCGACTACTTGCATCTTCTCAAGCACTGCTGGTGATGCATTATGTATGTGAAGGGATGAAAACATTACAATCAACTCACTTGCTGTTATTGCTGGACCTTGTCTATCTACAGACTGGGCTAGAAAAAAAATCAGGGACAAGTAAAATTGGATAAACTGTCTGGAAAATAGAGATATTATGAGATATAGAAATTTTTGTTTTAATTGCCACTTTTAAAAATTTTTGTATTGTTCTTAATTGTTCTTAATTACAAGCAGAAAATGTCTTGACAAGACTAAATATCCTCCAGATGTGAATAAATATGGCAATACATCCGCTCAGTGTTTTGTGATAGACTGGCGTATCATCTGGAGTGAAATTTCCCACCATGATGACCAGCACTTCTAGGACATGCTCTGGATTTATCATAATCCAGATCAGGTACTACATAAGAATGAATGAATTACTAAATGCTGAGACAAAATATACTAATCATACTACTACATCGAAACCGTTTTTATGTATGTAACATCTAACAAGAGTGACAACTAGGAGGAGTGTGTACTGATTCAGCACTGTGAGAACAAGTGTAGGCAGATGAATCTGCTGAAGTCTATCCAGAAGCTGGAGAACAATAACAGAATATCATGATCACCTCCTGAGAATGAGTGGCAGTTTGCATAGTGGGGAGCTGGAACAGCATTGCACAGTCTCGTTCCCAAAGCCTGCAGCGGTGCCTGAATAATTGATGCAGCACTGGGAAAGTCACGAGTAGGCAGAACCCATTACACATGTCGTGATCAATGGCATAACCTCAGATCTTTGTCATGAGATTTTATCACGTTTACACCAACACAATGCATGTCCAGTGTTTCTTGATATTGCCCTGTATTATAATGTTTCATTATTGCAATAGACAGCTACCAGAAAATGAGCTGTAATGTGGTTAAAAAAACGGTAAAAAACCCGGCAAAAGCAAATAATGTGGGTAGAATCTGTATGAAGTACCGCAACATGATTGGAGCTTCCTATAGTACAGTCGCCGAGACCCAAGACACAACACAAATAGCAAGTTTCCTAACCTATGCAAATTTATTCTGCATATGAATTCAGCTGTCTAAATGTATGTTAGCACAACAACAAACCACACAGCTTGCACTGTTCCCAGGAGCTAATCCTTCTAAAGGGAATAAAGTACTGAATTTCATACAGTGGTTATAAAAAGCCTTCATGCCCTTATACATTGCAGGTTTTTAAAATATTAATACTGAAATAACAACATAAACATTAGACTTTTTACATCTTTAATGTGATCTTCCAACAATAAAATCCAGAGTAAAAAAATAAATGTTTAATAATCAGGAATATTTTAATTAAAAAGCCTACAACACCTTAATGGCATAAGTAGCAACTTTTGCCTTTACTATAGCATAAAGCTTTTTTTTTTTTTTTTTTTTTAAGTCTATTAACTTCACATATGTGGACTTTGGAATTTTATCCCAACCTTCTTCGCAAAAAAATTCACGTTTCTTGAAATTGTGAGCGGATCTCCTGTATGTGAATTTATTTGTTATTACATAGGTTTAAGAAAAAAAATGATTTGTTTTGTAGTAAGTTTTGTTGTATTTTAATACTGTCACAGTGTTCGTTAATTGATTCTTAGTAACTGCCTGATCAGCCACTAGTTTGGAAATAATGTGGGAAATGGAAAATATCGCTATCAAATACAAACAAATCAAAATAATAACTTAATTAACTGTGCACACTTCTAATTAAGACCATCCATGAACTTGAATGATATAGCTGTAGCAGGACTTACAGAATGCATATACCTTGCTGATATTGCTTTAATGTTGTCTTTACTTATTTTTGGGTTTGTTTTAATGTTTTCCAGTGTTTCAGGGGCATTTTTCATACTTACAACAAAAGGTCTGATACCTTACGAATTTTTTTTCAAATCTGAATACAGATAGAAAGGTACAAATAATGTTATTGTGTCAGCCTTAATGAGCTTAATGAGCCAGTAACAGGCTTTTAGCAATAGTTAATACCTTTTATTAACAAATGAATAGTGGGTATTTAAAATCCTAAGGCTAATGAACCGTCACCATTATCTGTATTCTTCATTGCTGTGAAGTTTGGGAAAAGTACTGGGAAGTATTGATAGATAGACACATTCAATGCTAAAAACAGTTTATGTGCATCTTCTGCATGATCTAATTTCATTTCCTTCTCCCATAAATGTATCGGTAGGTACATTTTAATGGTTATTTATGTTCTGCACCTAACGTTCTTATAAGGATAAATTTGAAGAGTAAATCTTCTTCTTTCGGCTTCTCCCATTAGGGGTCGCTACAGCGGATCATCCGTCTCCATACCACCCTGTCCTCTACATCTGCCTCTTTCAACCCAACTACCTGCATGTCTTTCCTTACCACATCCATAAACCTCCTTTCTGGCGGCTCCATCCTCAGCATTCTCTTACCGATATAAACCATGTCCCTCCTCTGCACATGTCCAAACGATCTCAATCTCACCTCCCTCACCTTGTCTCCAAAACGTCCTACATGCGCTGTCCCTCTTATAAACTCAATTCTAAACCTGTCCATCCTCGTCACTCCCAACGAAAACCTCAACATCTTCAGCTCTGCTACCTCCTGTCTTTTACTCAATGCCACTGTCTCTAAACCACACAACATCGCAGGTCTCACCACAGTCCTATAAACTTTCCAAAGTTGAAGAGTAAATAAATGTACAAAAAAAAATGTGTGATTGTCATAGCAAAAGACAAAAACATGCCTTGTAGCTTTCCATGCGAACAGTTATAATCGATCTTTTGTTACTAATATCTTCTGCACTTGTGGTTTCAAGCTCTTTTCTGATGCGTATCAGACTCATGTACTGCTGTCAAGTGAAGTTAAGTCAAGAAGCTTTTATTGTCATTTCTATCATGTATAGCTGACGCAGTACAAAGCGAAATGAAACGACGTTCCTCCAGAACACTGGTGCTACATTAAACAACAGAAAGCTACATCACACAACATAAAGCTACAAACCAGAACACCGAGCTGAGGACTAAAGTGAGTGTCCTTGCCACATAAAGTGCATCGTGTGCAACCGAGTGCAAACAGTACAGACAGACAACACAAGTCAGTGTGGGACAGATACACAAAACACAAAATAGCACTGACCAGTAAACCTATTGTATAATATGTTATACAATAATGTAAGTGTGTGTTTGTAAACATAAACAAAATGTTGTGCAAAAACCGCAGTAGCAGCAGTCAAGAGCTGTGACAAAAAGTATAATATGATTTCATATAAATATAATATGGGTGGTTGAATGGATTGAGATGAGTATTGAGTGTGGGTTGAGTTCAGATTGAACAATTCAGTAACACACAGTTGAATGAGTGTGTGTGCGTTTTGGACAGATCAATTCCTTCTATACAAAAGCTTGTGATATGTACCACCCACAATTGCAAATCGGTGGTACAACTGACCTGAGAACATGATATTTTCAAATGGACATTCGGTGCAACCCAGATGAGGATGGGTTCCCTCTTGAGTCTGGTTCCTCTCAAGGTTTCTTCCTTATGCCATCTCGGGGAGTTTTTCCTTGCCACAGTTGCTCATCAGAGACAAACTTACTTACAAAGAACACATTTACTTTTAATCACCACATTATCTGTGTAAAGCTGCTTTGAGACAATGTTCATTGTTAAAAGCGCTATACAAATAAAAATGAATTTAATTTAATTGAATGACCCAAGGTTTGTGACCACCTGACCATCACACACATATACCCATATACTGTACTGTATATCACATCCTTTGCAGTAATAATAACCTTCATTCGTCTGGAATCTCACTAGATTTTGTAGCATGTCTGAGAATGTTTGTGCACCTTCCATCTCAGGGTCATTACTTATGTGACAGAGGTCAGGCACTTATGTCACAAGGGGAGGAGGTGAAGAGGCCTGTGGTGTAGTGAGCGTTCCCAAAGGTGTTCACTGTGGTGAGGTGCAGAGGTTCTTCCACTTCATCTATAACACTCCCTGTATTCATGGAGCCTATTTATAAACAGGAATATTGTCATGTTGAAACAGGTTCCCTCCTTTTAGTTCGGCTTAAGTGTAGTGTAATAATGAAACTATAACATGTACATGCACACATCTGTACACATCCGATAGTCAAGTGCTCACAAACTTGAACATCATACAATAATCATACTAGCATGAATTAATAATTTACTGAACAAAATGATCAAAGCAACACTTTTGGTTTTCACTGTACAGTACAAAATGCGTGAGGCAAATGGTGGTCACACCACATACTGATTGGTTTTCGGACCCCCCGAACCCCCCAATACAGTAAAACTGCACATTTTAGAGTGGCCTTTTATTGTGGCCAGCCTAAGACACACCTGTGCAATAATCATGCTGTCTAACCAGCATGTTGATATGCCACACCTGTGAGGTGGATGGGTTATCTCGGCAAAGGAGAAGTGCTCACTAACACAGATTCAGACATATCATGCAAAATGGGGGCAAAAACAAAAGTGTTGCATTTATAATTTTGTTCAGTATATATATATATATATATATATATATATATATATATATATTTTTTTATACATTTATATATTAAGGCATTATAATAGATAGCATTTGGACTTTGTAAAGGTATTTTAAGCTTTAAAACATCCCAAAATTATTCAATAATATTTGTATTAATTATTCCTAAAACCAAAGTCATGACATCCTTAGACCACTAATTCAATGCTAACTTGTTTTGTCCGGCTAGACAATGCTTGCAGAATAATGACAAAGCCCTGTCAGTGAGGCTTGCTGAAAAGAAAATAGAAAATAGATTTTGACTAGAATGAGCTTTTGAATTTGTCCTTAACTTGAACTGAACTGAGCTAAAAGGTGCTGACTCACTGTAGGCCGAAAATAGCACACCACAATAAAGATGAATTTGACTCATGAAGAGCTCTAATTTAGTGGAGTAAAAGTAACTTAAAGTAATTTTTACTTTAAAGTAACTTTGCTCTGTGTTTTTTGGGTTAGATTTTGTTTTTGGTACTTATTGATACAAGTATTAGGTTAGTTGGAATCTCTTGGGGTGCTAAGAAGCATGATGAATTGATACCTCACATCAAATCAAGTTTCTCTTAGTTAACTTTGAAATGTATCCAGATAATGGAGTCTGTTTAAAAACAAAAAAACCAAACAGAAAACGAATTCCTTACTAGTGAAATAAGTCTAATAGCACACAAAAAACGCATTACACTAATCCCCGGGTTTATCGCAGTGGTTTTGCCACCCCAAAAATGCTATTTTATGTATACAGTCTTCTTCTTCTTTTGGCTGCTCCCATTAGGGGTCGCCACAGCGGATCATCCATCTCCATACTGCCCTGTCCTCTACATCTGCCTTGACCGAACTACCTGCATGTCTTCCTTCACCACATCCATAAACCTCCATATGTCCAAACCATCTCAATCTCACCTCCCTCACCTTGTCTTCAAAACGTCCTACATGCGCTGTCCCTCTAATATACTCGTTTCTAATCCTGTCCATCCTCATCACTCCTCATCTCTGCTACCTCCAGCTCCACCTCCTGTCTTTTACTCAATGCCAGTGTACAGTACTGTACTGTATTAACATTTTTCTTATTTGTATAAGTTATAAGTATTTTATAATTAATAATTATTATATACAGATACTGTGTCTGGTAACAGATCAGAAAGTTCTAGGGTGATATTCTAACTGACTTGCAAATGATAATGGTTAAGATTCATCAAGAACATGTCATCTTAGAGAGCTTTCATTGCCATTTGTGCATTATATTTCTATATATTTCAGAATCTGAATTTTTGTAAATCTGCTGTATTATAATGTATAAATTATGTTAAGCACCAGCATCTTGTAGTTCTGGTGATCTCTGTTTTGAGGCTATGCTTTGGCTATAGATGGATCCAATAACTCTAAGGATACATCATTTCAATGAACGGTACCCTTCTTGAATTGATTATATATAAAAGCATAACTGTCTTTCACTTAACTTATGCACAGAAAGAGAAAGGATTCTTCAAACACGCTGATTTTGACAAATGCTGTTAATTTTGTTCAAACAACATTAGATCACTTTTTTACTGGTTGGTATCAGTATATAAAGGGGTGAAACTGTTGTCTAAAATGTAATTTCCAATGTTGATATAAAATGAATGGAATCAATAGCAAAGGTAAACCACATGAGAACAGAATTTGATACTCAATCCCAGCCACCTCCATACAGTGCTCCCTTGATGTTATGCCTGTCTTCTGAATTTACTCTAATATTAATCATTTTCCTCTTGCAACTCTTTTTAAATTCGAAATATCATTCTTGTAAATTAGTTTTTCCAGTCACTATTGACTTATCTTTCTATTTTACAAAGCACTTAATTCACAAAACTTGAACCTCTTCTTCTTTGGCTAGGGACTACTAGAGCTTTCTCCCAATCTGAACCCAATAATAAGCACACAAGTCAAGTCCCTGGGACATCAATCCATTTCATCTGACAACTCCACATAGCTCTCTCAGGGCTGTGCCATTCGATGCTACCGTCTGAATAATGAATGGGTCTCAGCTGTTTTTAAACTCATGCTCAAATGCTTCTGACAGATATTGACCTGAAATGATACTGCGAGAGAATCTGTAATGCAGCGGGATTGGCGGGAAACAGAATTTTCTGTCACAAGGAAGTCGTTGTGTTGTGTACAATGCTTCCAGAAAGCAAAAACAAAAAGGCTATGCCACAATGGCATGATACTCTGCAAACAGTACACATCGACATCTATATTTATGTTTGTATCGACCCCATGGTTTGGAATTGTAATGAACTGAGTTTGTAACAAAGTACATTATTTATACAACCTAATGTATATTGAAATGAAAAGAATCTGTACTAAACTTATACAAATAATAGTAATATTTAGTGTTTTTTTATATCTATATCTACGCCTTAAAGTTTCACTTGAATTGACACATTTTGTATAGATTTTTAAAAAATAAAAAAAAACTCTATATTCATTTATTTGTTTCGTGACTGGGTTTATTTCTCAAGTGGAACCCAAACCCTTCCATTTTAGGCTTCACCCATGTTGGGTTTAAATCTTAATACTGACACAGATCCAAATATGTGGGCACCAAACAGATACAGAAACCATTACTGTATACCCTTATCATAAACAGAGCTTGCTTTGCACTGAGGATTGTGGTACTTGGTTTTTTAAAAGTACTACTGTCACCAAACGTGCCACACTTGTTTGTTTATTCTCATTCTGTTAAGCCATGCCACATTTATTTTTTTATTTGATAAAGTACCACAGGCAAATTCCCATTCAGACAACGAGTCATGCAATTAAAGACTTGCTGTGCTGTCTAATGTTTTCCTTGGAGCCCTGATCATTAAAATTTTCTCCAGTTTAAATCATAAGTGATTCTAAGTACCACTTGGTGCAAAGAATAATACAGATAGAAGCAGAGAAAGAGAGAGAGAAAAAAGAGAACAAGAGAGAGAAAGAGAGGCAGACATAAAACGCCCGATGTAATGACACACACCAATCATAACCAATCATCATGGTGGTTCTGGATGAGCGGGCACAAAGATGGATGATAAGCAAGAGACAACCAGAGAAAAACAAATGCCTCAACCTTCTCAGGAGGCTAAAACAATTTCTTATTAATGTCCATTATTAAAGTGGGAGGAGGACAAATTAAGTTGATTTGTTCGCTGAAGGAACGACGTCTTTATTGAATCTGAGTGACGCAGGACATCAGCGTGCCCTTTTAAACAAGTGCATTTGTTGATTAACAAAATGGCGCACCAATGTCACCATGTAAACACATTATGGTGTAGATTGCACCACATTACAAGTGTATATCTAACCTATAGTTGAAGCAGTAGTGTAAAAGTACTGCAAACCTCAGTCTAGTCCACCTGGTTAATGTGATATATAATACGCTCAGACGGTGTAGGTGGTGGCAGAAGTGGTGTGCTAATATGTCAGCTGTCACTCATGTCACATCTTGCAGGTGTGTTCTGTCACCAAGTCCCCTAAGAGAAATAGGGTTTGTGTAGCACGGAGCTCACACGTTCCCACGCACTATGAATAATATACATGAATAATGTATAGACCTGGCGGGAACGAACTGGAGAGAAACACAGAAGCAAACTAATTACAACCTTTTAAACACAGCAATGGAGCCCCACTCTAACACCTTACACAGTCTGTCAATCATCCATGTCTAACACGCTTCTTTTTTTTGCCCTGCACCCGTCAAGGCATGGGAGACGTAGGTTTGGCTGAGGTGATATCGGGTGCTTCTGGAGTGATATGAGGTGTTGGAGAGATTCACACCCTGCTGACAGAATGAGAGCACCATACACACTCCCTCTAGACACTTAGTGAGGTACATGGTTCTCTTTTAGTAGCATTACTGCTGAGAGCCAGAGGTAACAAAGACAAATAATCAAATAAGCGTCGGATTAACTTATGCTCTTGATCAAATTCTTGGCGGAGAATATTGTTCAGAATCGATCATGGCCATGTCTGCAAAGGCCACATTAGCTCTTCCATCAATGCATTTTTGTTTTTTTACAACCTCAATATAGATCTTGAATTGAAGCCAGAGTCTGAGTTCTCAACCTTTTTAACTGTACAGACTGGACCACTTTAAACATGTTTGATTATGGTGCATGGGCTTTGGAAGGTCAGAGTTGTTTAAGGACTTGACTGACTGGATGTGTAGTAAAATGTAAAATTACTGGTTATGTGAAGAAAATCAGGCATGTTGGTAACACCTTACAATAACATGAATAAATAAGCATGCACTAATATGTAAACTACATGCTACTTTATTATGAACTAATCATTAGTTAAAACATATACTATTTAAAAACTAACCTTAAATACACCAGGAGTCACATGAATTTATGTACATGTACTACCTTAATTACGTTAATACATGTTTGTTAATGAATGTAATAATTACAAAGGCACAATATTAAACACCTGTTTCTGGGTAGATTTGATGAGGTAGGTATGAATAATCAGGTGAAAACAGATGTTTATTATTGTGCATTCCATGAGGAGGATAATTCAGCACCATCCAAAGGTGTTTAAATAGTGCACTTTTAATTCATATTTTTTCACATAGAGCAGGTTACATTTAGCTTTACCTAAAGTGTTAATTAATACATTAATTAACAAACATGTACTAACGTGTAGCTAAGGTAGCTGTTGTTCACACATGAATTCATGTGACTCATGGTGTTTTTAAGGTTAGTTCTTGATTAGTATATACCTTAACTCATCATTAATTCATAATAAAGCAACATTTCAGCTTACATATTAGTACATGCTTATTAGGGGTGGTAGCTCCAGTGGTTAAGGTGCTGGATTACTGATCGGAAGGTCGGAGGTTTAAGCCCCGTTATCGCCAAGCTGCCACTCTTGGACCCTTGAGCAAGGCCCTTAACCCTCTGTGCTCCAGGGGCGCCGTATCATGGCTGACCCTGCGCTCTGACCCCAGCTTCCAAGCAAAACTGGGATATGCGAAGAACAAATTTCACTGTGCTGTAATGTATATGTGACAAATAAAGGATATTCTATTCTTAATGTACTGTTATAAATTGTTACCATATTTGGTGATAATGTGCAGCAATGCTTGCTTTACAACAAACCCTAAGGAGGACTAGTTTGTAAAGATGGGTACATCAGATCGTTCTACTTGGACTTGGACCTTTGATTCTTATTCAGCAAAATGAACAAATCTTTATTCGTCATTTTGTTCATTTGAACAAATTCAATTAAAATGTTCCAGTTTCAATAACCAAATTCCCCCAACACGTCTACTTGTGCAAATCTTTCATCATATTCGGAAAAAGGAAAAACAAAACAAAAAAAGATAATGCATCCAAGGACAAATTATGAGAAACAGAAAAGATTAATTCATCGCTCAACTGAGTGATTCATTCATTTTGTGTTGAACGTGCATGTGCAACTTCTTTCGTTTGTAATGTGAAAAATGCAATAGCTCTGTACAAGAAACAGAAATGATTAGGTCACCTTTCTAAGTAAAAACAAAACCTAACTACGTGCTTGTGTGGAAGGGAGTTTGAGTATTATGAACTTTCTGTATCAAATAGAAAATGAAGCCTGGCTATCCGTTTCATGACAAAGAAATAAAAACCTTGGCTCAGAAGACTTTGGGGTGAATTAATCTTTTCTTTTTTTCGCTAAAGAGGTATTGCAGTCTTCACATTACAAACAAAGAATGATGCACATACCCTGACAACACAAAATGAACAAATTACTCTCTGTGACAGCTTTTTAATCCCAATTCATTTAAGATTTATTTAAAATGAATGACTTGTTTATCCCATGATGAAAAGCAAAGTACAAAAGGCTAGGTCCAAGCAAGATAAAAAAAAAAAGCTCAGTAAATGTGTAAACAAAGATCTGCACATTAAGATTCGCATATGTCCTGTATGCCAGTGTGTAGAGCATATAAGATAACGGAGAGTGAATAAAATGCAACAGAAACATTACTGTTTTTGATTGAATTATTATTGAATTATTATTTGTATTATTATTATTATTATTATTATTATTATTATTATTATTATTTTATTATTATTTCTGTGCAAATGTATAAGTATTCTCAGTTTAGCAGAGACTGAAGACTAAATCTAATATCCTGCACTATGATATTGCTATACCTTAGTTTGATCAAATGTATTTTAAATACAGGAGCATGACCTGAAATGCACCAATTAAACATGTACTTACTCTTACTTTACTAGATATTTGAAAGAAAACTTTATATTTAATTTTAAACCCTTAAGTTCTTCTTTTCCCAAGCATTTATACTTTACTAGTATTTTTTTTTTATTTGTACTTTTGACTATATACAGTAAATGGTCTTGATGAAACATTTAACTAGCTTCACTAGACATGGAATACCATTAAGGAGGTAGCAGTCCAAAACTAAGTATTAGTATTAGAAACTATACCACCCTGAATCACGCAATTAGTAGATTGGGTTTGATGCATTTTGTGATCCAAATCTTGTGACATATTTTTTGCCATGAATGTGTCAATTTTGTTGCATGAAAAAAACACTATACAACTTGTCTTTTATCATGTCCCTGACATCATGTCCCTGACTTGCCTTGGTGTATTGCTTACCTTAGCAATAGAAGCCTGCAGAAAACAAAAATCAGATGTCAGTATCAGATTAGAATCATGTGATATACACTTTTATATCGATATTGCATGGAAAAATGGAAATGTAGATTTGGGAAGCTGTAGAACCAACATGTAGTTGCAAATGGTAAGTGACTCCAGCACAGATACCTAAAAAAGCAAGCAGTGTTGGTTCTTCACGAGTGACTTTCTTGTACAGGTTTGTTTGCTGGAGCATGAAGGTTCGACTTAATGCACTGCAAATATCACCAGCAAAACAGTTATGACAAGCGACAAAACATCCTTGAACGTGCCTTTGTGCTGCCAACCCAGACACCAGAGCATAAAAGGAACAATATTTACAAACTCGTGGGAAGAGCATGCTGCAAAACTTCGCTTCGCTCTATTATTACTCTGAATATCTGCCTGCTGTACAAAATGCATATTTTTTTAATTCAGATTTAACCCAGTATGTCATGTTGTAATGCCTTTTTTGGTAAAGCACTGTAACTACTGCTGTTCTCCAAAGGGCAAAGGATGTAAGTAAATGCAGCTGGTTTGATAACAAAGCCATGGCTCTGTGGAAACACCTAAGATAACATCGAAGTTATGCTAATAATGCACTTGTAGCTTTTGCCATAGTGTTCAGTCAAGCATGATAAGACAGCATCAGGGGTTTAAACACAGAATTCTCTGTCCTGTGTGCACTCTTAGAATAAGGCATTGCTCAACAAATTGTGGATGTTTATGGGTTTAATTTTGGTCAAAGTCCACTCTATGCTTCAGCTTGGTTTATTTAAGGGTGCCCCAAATGAACAACTATTTCTAGAATTTACTTTGTTATTTACTTTATCTAAGGCAACTTACATTTATGCCCAACTGAGCAGTTAAGCATTAAAGGCCTTGCTCAAGGGCCCAGAAGTGGCAGCTTAGTCACTATACTGGGATTTTGAACTCACGACCTTGTGAGTGTGATCTTTGTGATTTTACCCTTGGCTGTGATTGTTGGTGCCAGACTGGATGTTTGTACTACTTCTATAATTGCACATCTCCTGGAATTTTAGAGAGATCTGTCTTTTAAATTTCAGAATGGTGCAATAAGTGAGAAAAATACATTCAGTGACCAGAGGTTTTGTTAATGGAATCAAGCTGTTCATGAGATATGTTAATAAAGAATGGACAGAATGGTTTGAGCTATAAGAAAGGTTACAGTGACTTAGAATCAAGTTGAACTGGTGAATCTTGATTTCTGCTGAGGTAAAAAAAAAAAATCATGAGACCCAACTGTTGTGGCTGATGGAGGTGGGGTAATGGTCTGGGGAATGTTTCATTTTACACTTTGGGCTCATTAATACCAATCAATCATTGGCAAAATCAATTTTGTTTAATTGCAGACAAGTTGCATACCTTCATTGACACAATTTAACATCAACACAAAATATTTTAATTTGTACTTCTAGCAGGATAATGCATAATGACACCATGCAAACATCATCTCAATCTGGTTTCATGAACATTCCAATGAACCTCATGAAAACGTTTTTTTGGAAAATAAAAGTCTTCACTGAGTGTATATCTGTGATAGTATATTTGGTAGAACCAGGCTTCAGGCAAACACTGACTGTTTGACTGTTCTGCTGCATACTTGGAAACTTTATTAAAAGAAGCTGTGACCTTTTAATTATATTATATATGTGTGAGCTTTTTCTAAATATATATCAATTGTAAACAGTATCATTATCATCAGAGAAGTGGGAGTGGATGCAAGTGCATATAACTTTTTTTTATGAAATTAAGTGCATATGATGAAAAAAAAGGGCAAGAAAATGAACAAATGACCAAAAATATGGACAACATAAATCCGATTTTGAACAAAACCACCTGAGCGGTACTGCTAATGTACGAGGACAAAAACAGGCAGGAAAGGCAAAAAACTAATACAGAATGCTGTGAAGTGTCAGCTATATACAAGAGATAATAAGTCTGAATATGATTCCTAGCGATCATTTGAAACAATAAAGTAAGATGTCATGGCAGTTCTACTATTCTGTGGTTAAAATGCTAAGCGAAATACCTCAATAAACTCTTCAGCAAAGGCTCAGCAGAGATTGTTCTTCCTTTATCTACTGAAAAAGTTCAACCTGCTACACAAGAGCTGTTGATGAAATTGTACACAGCTGTCATCAAGTCTTTCCTGTGTACACAGACTAATAACTTTTTTGGTTTAGCTACAAAAATCTGAATATATAAGACTACAAAGGACATTCCAGACTCCTGAAAATATTACTGGTCCTTTTCTGCCACTCTTCAGGGAATGTAGACCACCGGAGTGATCAAAACGAGCATCTAAAATCAGCATTGAAGTCACTGCCATAGTTTTGATGCACTACTTCCCACTTGAACATATTTCAGTATTAAATCTGAACATTGTCCATATAATGACTGTAAATTGTATATAAATCTTGCTTTCTTATTTTCTTATATATTTATATATATTGTACCTAGAAGCTTTTGTCACTAAGACAAATTCTTGTGTAACTGTGTGTGTGTGTGTGTGTGTGTGTGTGTGTGTGTGTGTGTGTGTGTGTGAATAAATATAAATTCTCTTCTGATTGTGGATCTGATACTGCTTAAACTGTTAAAAACTAACATATATATACATACCGGATTTCTATTTCTATTATTATTTATTTAAACTATTTAAACTTTTGTTTGATTTGGTTCAATGTCTGATCATGTCACGTACAAGTAAGAAGGTGGATATCTTCCCTTGTAGATACGTTAAAAACCACAACTCATCCCTTTCCTATTAACGCCAGCCATTTTGTGTTCTTTCACACTGCTTTTAATTTCTTCCTATAGACACTACAAAATTAGTTTTTTTGGGCAAAAGGAATGAAGCATTAGTACTCTTGTGTCAGGTCTGATTAGTCAGTTTAGTCAGTTATTCTCAAAATTCTCATATTCTTAACCTAAACTCGACCATTCCCAATAGTTTGAGCACCCTCCTCATAGCTCCACTATTCTCCCAGCTCTGACACGAACTGTTTAGAATGGACACATTAATACCCATTACATTGTTACTGTAGCCCAGTCAAGCTGGGAGCAGCACAGGGAGGCCAGAATGTGCTTGAAAATATTTATCCATACATAATTCATGTGTGACTCATGTCCTTGCCTGCCTGCGAGCCTCCTGAGCTCAGGCTGCAGGCACGACACAAGAAAAGAAGGATTTATCACACTTGAGTTGCATTAGCAATGCTAAACATTGTGCACACTAGAGAGTTTACTCTAAAAGGGTGAAAGGGTTATCATATGAGTCTGCCAGATTATCAGAAAATGACACATTCTTTATATTATCTTCTGTCTCTTTTCAGTTTCTTTTTCAATACATTGATTAGCTTTTTTGTCATTAAATATTTTATTAGGATATAATAAGGATGAAGAAAATGAATCAAGATGAACAATGTAGGAAAAAAACCTTAACCTCATTAGGGCAGACAAATTCAAAATGTTAATCTAAAACATGGTCAAAACAGACAAAGTTCATTGAGTTCACAAACAAATTAGAGTTAACAAGAAACAGTTCAGCAACAAAGTATTGAAGAATACTCGTACTGTCTATATTGTCGCACATTGTCTGTATTGTCTTGTATAGTCTCCTTTTGTCTTGTCTTGTCTGTTTTGTCTTGTATAGTCCAAGCTAAATGTATAGTGTTATTTATTTCTGTACTTTTGATGGTCACTAACAGCTGGAACCAAATTTCTTGTGTGTGTCAACACACTTGGCCAATAAACCTGTCTGATTTTGATTTTGATTTTGAGAATGGCTGATTCTGAGAATGGCTTTGCAATAGTCAAAAAACAAGTCACAGGTTAGAGCGAGAAAAAATCAATTCAATTCATTTTTATTTGTATAGTGCTTTTAACAATTAACATTGTCTCAAGCAGCTTTACACACATAAAAAGTGTGTTGTTTTCTGAAAGGTGGAGTCCGCTACAGTAGCTGTTGGGAATTCAAGTTCAAGTCCAGATATAATATTACTTTTTTTTTTATCTACTTAAATTACATGATCTATTTTACTATGTCTTGCTTCTTGTCCAGTGTTCAGGTAATTAGATCTTGATCCACATATCCAGGATAAAGGCATTACAGAGGAAGAATTTTATTTGTATCACACTTTTTACAGTTGATATTGTCAAAGAAAATCTTTGCAGAAATAAACAGATTACGAATCTACATTATTATTATTATTATTATTATTATTATTATTATTATTATTATTATACATTTGTCTCTATAGATTTATCACTAATGAGGAAGCCAGTATTGATGGTGGTGGGGAAAAAACCCCTTGAAGTGCAGAAACCTTGAGAGATGAAATTGTATTAATTTATTCCCAACATTTTATTCTCTTCTTTTTGTAGAGTTTCTCTTGGCTGCACTGCTTCCAGTATGTGTATGTGGATGTTAGATTTTTTGTCCAATCAGATTTTAGCCTCTAGGTGCTGCCATGTCAATGTAATCTGCCAAGGGCCTGCAAAGTCTGTACTGCTGGCCTTTTTACCATAGATAATATTAGCAATGGGCCTGTTTCTTTAACCAATCAGATTTCAAATTCGCCTCACAGGTAGCTGGCCCAGAATAGCATCAGCATTTTTCCGCCCTCTGATTGGTTGGTCGGAGGGAAACTGTTACAGCCATGTTCGACTGGCAAAACACGTCTGTAGCGCGATGCACACATTAATACATTTAAGTTAGACCTTTTTATGCCTATGGAGGAAGAGAAATTGGTTTGGTCTTGGACATTCTTAAAAATCCATTTTGAAGAAAAGCTAGATTCTACATCCTGAGAAGAGGTCGACCAATTCCGCTAGCTAGCTTGTGTTCGGCATTTCCAGACGAGTGATTATGAGCAGTAATTACAAATAATGAGTATGCATTTCTGGTGAGTAGGTTGTATTTTATTCAAAATGTTTATGTTTTGTTATGCTATTAGACAAATATTGTTTCTGAACTGCTCCGGATGATGTAGGTGGCACTGTTGCGGTTGTAGTGTAGAGGTTTGGAGTTGTCTTAACTGGGTTTCTTGCTTTAGTAAAATGGTATTTACCCTCCATATGTAAAATGCCTCTCTCTCTCTCTCTCTCTCTGTAATGCCACACGTTGTTATATTGCATTTTTGTATAGTATTGATGGTTTTTATAATTGTGACGTGATAGTATTAAGAGGTGGATTAAGTCAGGTAAGTCCTCACTGAAGGTACAAATGCACGGCAAGGCCACTGCTTCCTACTTTCCTTTGCTCCTGGCTCTTCTGGATCTCTCATTAGGGATCGAAATCTACATCCAGCTTTTTTTGAAAAACTGCTGACAAGGTCTATTGTTAAAAGTGCTATACAAGTAAAAGCAAATAGAATTGAGGGGGAAAAAAACATAAAATATAACAATGAAAAAAGCACCACTTGTTTTTTTTTCTTAAATTCACTGACAGCTCCAGATATTACATTTGCTGAGTATTACACATTTTGTTTGCCCCAAAAAAATCACCTTACCTTTGTTAGAGGTATTGTTGCAATCTCTCCTGCCTTTTCAAACCTGTAAGAAAACAATTTACATCCACATAAAAACCCCCCACAAGACCCTGTATATGTAAAACTATACAACACCATTTGATGTTAATGCCTTTGTGTATGTAAGTAAATGGCTTATATAAATGCATTGAAGTGCCATTATGTTACGCTAATTGAGAGGCAGTACAGATGGTCACGCTCAAGAACATTCTAGTTAAAAGATCATAATCACAATAGCAAAGGGTGATGAGTTTTGCCCTTGAAACACAGACCAGAGAAAGGATTTCACAAGCTCTCAAAACTTTTACCGGTTTGGACCTCAGGGCAAAACGTGCTGGACCTCTGACTGTCCTTTAGAGAATCCTTCAATTGATCCTCCAATGCATTTTTACCCATTTTTGAAAAAAATTGTTGCAGTTGGCTTTGCCACTTAACTATGGAATTACTTACATTTCGTATGGGTTCACTGTTAAATTTTAAGAATTTTCATCTTTTTTGTAACATTCAAACAATAAATAATCATTTGGTGTACATCCTGCTCCAAACAACAACACAGGGCATCTCTAGGAAGGACAGTTTTATCATTAATAGATCTCAGTCTGAAGCATAGGCCGACATTTCTTTTGAATTCTAAATACGTTGATTTGCAATAGAAAGGGAGGGATAATTTTTTTATTAGTTTCACAGGCAATTTTGAAACCAAAGTGAGGTGAAATCCAAGCACATAAATATGCATTTGAGAGCTAAACGCTTTGCTCAAGGGTGCAAATGTGGCTTTTTACGAGTCATGGGATGAACTCAACCCTTCAGCAGAGAATCTTAATCATTCGGCTTCCACTGACCAGTACATCAACCTACAATCATTGAACTGAGCAGTTTTTTATTGTTTCATTAAGAACCTTTCCAAAAACTCATCAGCAAAAAGTGATTTTGTATAGTTTACTGCATCTTACTGTCGGTTCTATATGTCATTTGAATCGGAGTAGAGGAATAAAACAACGTTTTTACATAGGATATTTAATCTATTCCATCAAACCAGTAGGAGAGGGAAATATCAATTTGTGACTCTAGTTAAAATCAGTCCTTCAAAGTGGGACTGCACCTCTTAAAACCCTGCTGTCAAGCTCCTGAAGTTTGCGGATGACACTAGAGTCACTAGGGTCTGCTTACTGTCAGGCGGTTAAAGAACTGGCTGTCTGATGCAATCACAACAACCTGGAGCTCAACACGCTCAAAACAGTGGAGATGATCGTGGACTTCAGGAGAAATCCCCCCCACACACACACTCACCATTATGAACAGCACTGTAACAACAGTGGAGTCATTCAAGTTTCTGGGTACCACCATCTCCCAGGACCTGAAGTGGGACAATAATATTGACTCTATTGCTATAAAGTCCACCAAACTGAGGAAGTTCAACATGCCACAAGAGCTGCTGAAACAGATCTACTCGGCCATCATTGAGTCTGTCCTGTGTACATCTAAAACTGTCTGGTTTGGTTCAGCTACCAAATCAAACATCAAGAGACAACAGTGGACGGTCAGGACTGCTGGGAGATTATAGGTGCCCCACTGCCAAACCTCCAAGATCTTCAGTCCTCCAGAGAAAATATCTTTGCACCCGACACCCCCAGCCCAATCTCTCTTTGACCTATTGCCTTCTGGTCTGCGCTAAAGAACCCCGTCCACCAGAAGTGCCAGGCACCAAAACATTTTTCTCCCACAGACTATACTCATAAAAAATAACATTCTTAACTACACATTGTCCATCATAACTGACACATTTATACAATGAATCCATATGGTACATTTGTAAACTGAACACTTGTAAATAACATCTGTACATTAATTTAAACAATATTTCTACTTCTGTATATAGTGCATTATTTAATTGTCTGTTTTACTTATATTATGTTATATTATGTCTGTACTTTTTCCTTCACTGGAAGCTCCTGTCGCCAAATCATATTCCTTGTGTGTGTAAACATACTATTTAATAAAGCTATTTCTGATTCTGATTCTAATTGCCTCCTATCAGCTGCAGTTCTATTTCATTTTTCAGTTGGGGCTTTGTGGCTGGAGAGCTCTGGGTGGATTTGGATTACCATGTTAGCCATCACTCAGCATGTTGTTCATGAGCGGCTATGAACTATAACTATTCTCATCTGAACAGGAGCTGCAGTAAGTTTCTCCTTTGTATCTGCTCATAGTGGGGTCTTTCTTAGTGCTTCAGCTCAGTTAAACATCCCCCACTGCATCATGACTAGTGGATTTCTGTTAAGGCCGTGCTGGTCATTACCTAGTGTCTAAATAGAAAAGGATATCACTTGTGGAATTCTATGACCTGTGACATCACTGTTAACTTTCTCCAGGTTCTGCAAAGTTCTCCAGTAGTAAAGACATGGTGGTGATCATGAACTAATGTTTTAAAGTGCTTAGTTGGGGTAGTTCCTCAAGGCACATTATCCATGTGATGTTTACAACCCCTGGCAGTTATGAATGCTAATTAGGCATCACTGTAGTTCAATAACAACTGAATAATAGCTAGCATTCTCTGTCATTTAAAATGAGTGTCAACCTGATGGGAACTCATCATGACAGCTCCAGGTTATGATGGCTCTATGATAACAATATTATATAGCAGATACATTATATGGAATAAGTATTAGTACACCTAAGGTTGGTACGGCTATATTGAGTGGAAGATCTTAAGTGTCCTGCTATAGAGCTCTGACCTCAACTCTACTGAACACCTTCGGGATGAAATGGAACGATGACTGCACCCCAGGCCTGCTCACCCTACACAAGTTGACTTTTTTAACACCCTTGTGACTCCAAAATCTAGTGGAACATCTTTCTGAAAAAATGTGGAGGTTATTATAACAACAAATATGGACTAATTGTAGAATGGATGTTCCAAAGGCACATATGCACACATCTTATGGTTAGGTGTTTGAAAACATTGTCATACCATTTACTTTGTGACATTTTTAAAAGGTCTTGTACATGTATTCAGGGCTTGATTAAAACAGGGATTATAAGTAGAATATTAAGCATTTAACTGTATATCCATTCATATTTGATGTAGCATTAAAAACAATTATTTGTATTGGATAAGGTCTAAAACTACTACACAATTTATAGCAATCATATTAAAAAAGAATAATAGAAAATGCGCCACAAGGTCTATGAGTGTACAATAATGGCCAACTATTTATCTTCCTTAATCTACTTTTAAATACATATCGGTCTTAGTCAAATTCAAGTGTTTGCTCTTTAAAATATTAGTGGCGTTTAGAAGTGAGGAAGTAATGCAGTGGAACCGCTACTCTCTATGATTCCCTGTGTCTCCCCCGCAAACTCCAGCACCAACGCATTCTTCTTGGTTTTAATTATTTTGTTCTCTGAATCCTTCCAGATTTTTTTTTTCTATAGCCGGTGGATTGTGTGCAGTGTTCCGTTTCTGACCTCCAATTTCCAAAATGTCCCAACGGCTTCGCCAGGAAATCAGATGCCCCACATTTTTATCAAGCACCGCTGCTTTTGTGGCTTCGTCCCCAAGTCTTTGTCTAATTTCTGCAGCGCAGGCACAAAAAAGCCCTACAGTGCAGCGTGCACATTTGAATAAGGCCATTGCTGGTTTTACAAAAAAAAATAAATAAAAGCAATATGGAGGAGATTTTACAGAACATTTATGAAAAGAAGAACCAATACCAAGAGCAGTGAATGGAAATGGTGGAGATTGCAACATGAAATCTGATCAGAGTCCATGCTCTTAAACTTAAAATAGACATTTGAACATAAAAAGGTTCTTCAAAAGGTCTGCCAAATGATCTCACAGAAAGTACACAAAATAGATTACTAGCTTCAAAAATCAATTTGGATTAAGTCGAGGAAATGTAATCCTTCTAAATCCCTAAGCGAAGGTGAGTCATTCCCAATAAACAGAGCTGACCGGCATAGATACTGTTCTTGATTCCTCATTAGAGAGCTGTGTGAGAGGGTGTGGAAAAGGATAAAGGGAGACAGAAAATGAGACAGAGCTAGACTCTGTTGTTGGGATATATGTAAGTGAAATATACACATTCAACAAAATAAATTTATATCAGCTAAACTGTATAACTGTGAACCAGTTCTTCAGTAGCTTTTACAGTTTATAAATTTTGCATTCTAGAGTGTGTAGGTTTCATGTGCCTTTACACTTTAGCAGTTCATCAGGACAAGATTCATACCTGAGACTCAAGAATACATTTTTCCCTTTCTTTTTTTCATTTCTCTATTACTCGATATAAACTGCAGGGGGCACTGTTGCTCTGTGTAAACTCTTCCCATCAGCCAACAATTTTTTTCTGCCTCAAGGATTAGCACTATGTCTGTTGCCATCGCACGTGTACACACACACACACACACACACACACACACACACACACACACACACACACACGTCTTACTATTCTAGTGAGGACCTTCAGCTGACACCAGTAATTAATTAATGCAATTAATTAATGCTATGCATACACCTAAATCAAACCTTAGCCTTAACCTTGGGCAAATAATAATAAAACATTGGCTCATTAATGAATGTATTTATTTTCAAACTGAAGGTTTTAACAAACAAACAAACTAACTTAAATTCTTCTAGGTGACCTGCCAAATGTCCCCACAAGGTGAAGTCTCAGCTATTGCTACCATTGTAGGGACATGAAGTCCTCAGAAGGACTATAACCCCACCCTCTCCCCCAAACACATACCCATTTGTCTAACTTACCTAATGAGGACCTTCCATTGATCAAAATATTATTGGTGCTAAATAACACTATAAAGTCCATGATGCAACATGATGCACAAGACATAAAAAGAATCTATCCACCCACCCTGAACACAAACACACACTTTATTGTTTTTCTATGCCTGTAAATTGTTCCATGACAGATTAATCACTGAATTAAACAACTGTCAAAACAAGAAAGACTTGAAATTGTTTCATCTGACAAAAAGACACATTATTATGGTAATAATAATAATATTGTACAAGTGTTGTTTTTTTTTACAATGAGTGATGCACCAACACAGACAGATTGCATATGAATATTACAAAAATTATACCCCTGACCCAGCTGAGCTTTTATACTAAATCAGAGGAAAAAATATGTAATGAGTAGGAGGACTAATCATTAAAATGCCCTTATTCTTTTAATCATAATAATGTCAGGAAACCTTTATGTAAAATGATGGCATTAAAACAGAGATGGCAGGAACAGGAACTCAAACACAATCTTTTCCACCCCACGTTATGATTAACATTTATAATGTTACCCAACCAACAGGACTACAATGAATTATTCAGACATAAATCTGACTTTAACACACTGTCTAGGCTTTGTCTAAGACGATGCTGAAAGGACGAGATGTCATTATACATTATTTCTCACTTCAGCTGGATAAGGTTTGATTTAAGGGTGTTTTTTTTTTGCACAGATACCTGGCCTGCTCCACTCACATCATTTATCATTGCGGGTTTGTTTTCATGCATGTACCTTCTAACTTGCAGATCGGGTGTGCAGTGTTATACTGTTTCCAGTTTTCCCAAATATTAGAGACAATATGTATTATTTTATTTCTATTTTTTTTCTTTATTTATACAGTATTTGCTGCATGGGTCTCTTGGATCAATCCTTTTGTTGCTACCTGCGCAAAGTTCAGCATGCACTGCCCCTGGTTTTGTGGTCTTTTCTACACTAATGACTGTATGAGTTTGTCTGATGGACCAGTTGCAGGTTCAAACTCTGACTACTGACCAGGTTTTTACAGTTACAGAAAATATAATATAAAATAGAAATAAATGATTGAATAAATAAATATAGGGTTACAGTTGCAATACACTGAGTAACTGGATACTCCAATCACAAAATTCAGTATATTCAAGCTATGTTCACTCTTGATTCAATGTTTTTCTACATTTACCCTGCTTAGTCTCTACTGTTTTTTCCATACCAATGATGCAGGAAGAGTAGTGATGTCACCTTTATGCAACAGCCAGCTTTCAGATCATTGATGTATGGTGGCTCAAAGATTTCTCGAAGTGACTCATTTTTTAAATGTACTGAACTGTCCATGCACAAAAGCATGTGTCTGGAACAAATCTCACACTTCAATATGACAAAAGCACAAATTTTCTTGTGTAAAAATATATCAAATACAAATATAATATATAATAAGGTAATCTGTTCTATAAAGAATTTTGCCATCAAATGATTGTGCATTAAAACTGTATGAGAATGAGGTACACTATTTATTTACATTCAGGATTCAGATACTTCTGTAGAAATGTAAAAGGGAAAGTAATTGTTTTTAAATGAACTTAAATATTAAAAGTTGTACATTTTAAGAAGTATATTTGCAACATTGATGCATTCCACTGTTTCATTCTCCTGCATATCATAGTCTTTTCAGCAAAGTCTTCAGTCTTCAGTCTTCATTGTTACATACACAGTGAGAGAACCCTTATGCCATGCAAACTCTCCAGAACCATGGTCTCATGACAGGTTCTCATTTAATGAAATTTATGTTTTTTCTTCAAAACAGTAAAAAAACAATGTTTTTCTGTACCGTAGTAGGAAGTAAGATATTACACATGAAATGAAAAAAATTGAAAAGTTTCCTAAAATTAAATATTATCATAAACTACAAATACTTGAAAATGCACTCAATTTCAGTATCAAAATACATTATTAATACCCAAGACTGGTCCTGAGGTGTTTTTATTTTTATATATATTTAAAAAAAAAAAAGTATTTATTTATTTTATTAATTTTTATAGCAAAAGCTCTACAGAGGTTCCAGATGCCAGGTTAAAAGGGCATGCATGATGGACCCTCCACATAAACTAATTAGAAAAGATACATATATAACTTTAAAGTGATATGTATTCTGCATTTCTGGAAGGAGTCTAGGAGTGTCACCATTTCATAATTGTCAGATGTAAATCGGTAACTTTAGGTTTCCTAAATTGCTGTATAGAGGAATTTATTATTAAAAAGATAAGCTTGTTATTATAAACTTCAAAAGAGAGAAAAAAGAGTCCGGTGAAGGAATGATTGTTTAAAGATATACATTTTTATATATAAGTTAACGTTTTTCTTTTCAGATGTTAACATTAAATTTAATCACCAATCATATTCACTTCATAATTTGGTCATTGTACATAAAAAAGGATTGGCAAAGTGCTTTGTAATACAAAGAAATAAATCATTTTTGGGACATGCTAATGTAAGAAAATATGTATTAAAGGTAACTCTTTTTTTATGTCAAGCCACATTACTATACCATGGTTGATAAAGAAGAATGCCCTGTAGTATTTTACTCCTTACATGTGTATATGCGTTATGGAAATTCATTTTGCACCTAAAAGTGACTTTGAGAATGATAATTGTGTGAAATACAGCCATTGAGCAGGTATTAATTAGTTTTAGCCTTGCTAAAGCCACCTGAATGAACAATGTATTATATTGCACACACAAATTATGATATTTGTAAATACACAGAAAAGAAAAGTAGCTGAGAGTAGATAATGTTTGCAGAATGGAAGAAGTTCAGGGTTAAATTCTTTACCCTGAAGTTTGGGTGACCATTAAGCATTATGGAAGCTTTCAATTATAATGTACATCCTATAATGCTGAAATACTGTGTGTACAATATCTATCATCTAGATGCATAACACAACGAGCCGTTGAGCTCATTTGTTATGTGTCCTCATATTTCATTAAAGGTGAATCACTGTGACCCCAAACAACCAGATTCACATCGATCCCTAATATGAGCACTAAAATAATTTCTTATAGTGACTGTTTTTTTGTGCCCTCTGGAAGATATATGTATATAATGATGTATAATATGTGTATAATAATTTTATTTTACAGTTGAGAGCTAATGCTAAAAACTAAAGTACTTCTTAAACCTTAAATGATTAAGATTTAGCTGTTTAGTAATGTGTGCCCATTTGGTTTTTGAGTTGCATAATTGTTTGTGTTGTTTTATTGAGCTGGAAATGTTGAAAGTGCTATTCTCTCATTTTTAATAGCAAGAATGGTTCAAAGCCCCATTATGGTACTGTTCCAACTCTTGCTGATAATTTTTAGTTGTTTCTGTGAAAGCCTAGTTTAATGCTGGAGGTGGAGCAGTAAGAAAAAGCCAGATTATAGACCGAGTGGCCCTTTTTAAGACAGCAATAGGCACCTGATTAATATCAAGTGCCCATGAATGAGGACTAGCGACACCTCCGGTCTCCTTTATAAAAAGCAACCTAGAAACAGAAGCATATTTGTATGTTATATCTTGGTGGAGAGACCCACTGTCCCCATGATAATAGGAATATTAGACAGTTTTGACTTTGTGAGGTCATTTAGCTGGTCCCCATGAGGAATACTGCTTTTGAAAAAATAACCCCTTTCGGATTTAGAGGTTAATGTTTGGGGTTAAATTAAAGTGGAGCACAGCGATTAATAGGTTTTTTTTTCAATATCATGTCAGTGGAAGGTCCTCATGTGTGTGTGGCCATACTAATATATCATGATGTGAACCAAAAGTCCACAAAGGAATATCTGACAGTTTGAGTGGACATTTGGCTGGTCCCCATAAAGAACAGGGCTTAAAAAAGTTAACATTAGCTTTAGATTTAGGTGGGGCATAGAATTAATTAGCTGCATTAATAAGTGAATGATTCTTACAGGAAAAGTGAGACAAATGTGTGTGTGTGTGTGTGTGTGTGTGTGTGTGTGTGTATCTCCTCCAGGGAGATGTTGGAGTAGATAAATGTGTGTGCCGGTCGAGTGGTCTCCGTCCAGACCAAGCTGGTATTTAAGAGCCTCTCCTCCAGGACGTGTTTGACAGCCATCTGGGGAACGATCTCTAGCACTGCCCAACACCTGTATGAGAACGACAGAACAAGAAGAAGAGACATACTCTTCATTCCCTACCTCACAGGGGATCTCTGACTCTCTCTCTTCCTCTGTGAAAGGTGGAACATAACTTCTTTAAAGCAAAGATTACAATGAATAAAACAAACGAATACAGATTGTAAATTTGTTCTGGAAATTGCTTAATGAACACAAGATCAGGGATGATCATTTCCCTTGTGCAAGGGTAAATATAGTACATGATTAATATAATAAAACATTAAGAGATTGTACACCTGCATAATACCGCACAATTAATCATAGATGTAAGTGTGTTTTCATAAATCCACTGGATAATGCTTCGCTTTTGTCCTCGGTAGGTTTATAATCCCCCTTACAGGTTATAAACGCAGCAAGAGTGTTAGGTTGGAGTCAAATTCTGAGCTAAAATTAGTATGTAAAGGAGGCAACTGTTTTGATCCCTTAGTAATGTGCAATAATTGCTGAAACATATGCTGTGTGTAATATTAGGAAATATTTCAACCCAGCAACAGCCGTGCACACAATTTGTGTCTTAACTACTATATTAAATACAGGGTTATATACTGCAATGCAGGTCAAAATAGAGAAATATAATAAACATTTACACTGTGGTCAGAGTTAGCGGACACCTGACTTTTTCAGTCATACTGTATGTGGTTCTTCCCCAAATTAGAGGCACACAAATGTATAGGATGTCTTTGGATGTGGGAGCATTTAAAGGAATTTTAGTGGAAGACCTTTCGTGGCCTGCTTTAGAGCTCTGACCTCAACCCTACTGAACACCTTTGGGACGAATTGAAGTGATAACTGCATCCCAGACCCCCTCACCCTACATCAGTACCTGAATGAGCACAAATCTCCATCTGCACACTCCAAAATCAAGTGGAACATCTTCTCAGAAGAGTGGAGATTATTATAACAGCAAATAGGAACTAAATGTAGAATAGAAGGTTCAAAAAGCACACACAACCCTTCTGGCCAGGTGACAACATACTTTTGTTCATATAGTCTGCATGTATATATTTAGATCTCTATGCATATTTGCAGGGTACTCTATATTCAGTCATTTTTATCGTTACCAGTCCATATTAAAAGTTTCAAATAATTTTCATGACATTTCATTGGCTTGGCCAAATACAAAAGATGGCTTTGCTTTGTATGGATATGATTCTTGGAAAGCAAGTACACTGTCATCCTCCTGCTGCTTACATAATCACAGTCCAGTGGTCAAAGAGAAGTCATTATCAGAGGACACGAGTGTCTGTGTTCACAGCTCATCTCCGTGTGCCAAAAGGCTTGTCTTTAGCTGTGCTACCTGGGTGTTCCATACAAAGCGGATTATCCTCAGACCTGCGCCTCTCTCGCCATTGCACGGCAAGATTCGAGAGAGAAAATGGGTCAGTGCCAGCCATCAGCATGCAGCTGCCGCATATTAATGACAAAGTCGGTCAGTGACAGATGAGGTCGTCTCACAAGGGCTCTTTCTTTGTCTCTTTTCTCTGCACCTTCTATTTCCATTTCTCTCACACACTCTCTGTGTTCAACTCTCTCCAAAAGCAGTATCCACTCTCTTCACCTTTTCTTTTTATTTAAGATTTCTCTGAGCCTACACCTGCACTCTTATTCACTTCGACTCACTGAGGTAAATAAATGAATAAGATGTGCAATGCTGGAAGTATGCATTGGGAGCAGTTCAGTAGGGACCTTCTTCTGACTGCAGGAAATCAGTAGACAGCATATGGCAAACAGTATAATCCAGGCCAGGCGACGTTCTTCCCCTGCATTCCTATCCTACAGGCTTTATGAACGGAGAGTTTGTGTGCCGAGTACAAGGACGAGGAATTGATAGCGCTGCATGGCCAGGAATAAACAGCAAAACAACCTTAAAGATTTAGGAGTGGGCCTGGAATGGAGCAGTAAACTGGTAGAGGAGTAGCACTAAGATAGACAGAATGATAGCGCGATGAAATCGAAGACAAATGTACAGGCTGGGGATTTGAAAAGCACTCATAATAAACTGCAATGTTACCTGCAGAAATTCCAAATGTAAATGAGTGATTTAAATATAATGTATTTTCCTTTTTTTTTTTACGTCCCCAGATGAATGGCCATACATTATTCTGTTATATCTAAAAAAATTTTTATTACAGGTAAAAGAACATGCCCTTTGGCTGTGCCTATAATCAAGATTAAGGGCATGATTTTGAACAGAAAGTACAAGCTGCAGGAAGAAAGATCTTTTTTCAAACTGAACTGAAAACAAAAGAGCAGTGATGCTATAAGGTGCCGCTTTAGCTCAACGAGAGAGAAAGAGCTACTAAAAGCAGAAACCAGAAGAACTTAATCAATTAGACTGTGAATTATTTTAACGAGGGCTAGGGGAAAAAATGAAAGAAAACAGATGCTTGTTCTCATAGACATATGGCAATGAACAGGTTCATGAAAGCTGAGAAATGGATCAGAGAAACAACATTAGAGTATCAACTGTTGTTCAGGAAGAAGAAGAGAGCTGATATTTACTATGAATCCTTTAATCAGACCAAGATGCTGGTTCATATCAAGGGAAAGTTCTTTAAAACACTTGTCTTCACAAAACCTGTAGGAACTGCAAGGCCAGTGCAATTTAAGATGTACTAATAACTAAAGTGCAATGTTAATTTAGCTTTAAACAGCCCTGGAGTCCATCTATTTATCACTTTCTGTGAATTTTAAAAACACCTCATGATGTGTGACTTCTTGATGGCCCCTAAAGTTAGTTAGAAGACCAATTTTTTTTGCAATCTAAGCTGTATAGTGAATTTTCCTACTCACCAGGACCACGGTGGTAGTGGGGGGCATTAGGGGTTACTTTCTGGTGACAAATATGGCAAGGTGGAATGCAATAGCTCATCAGTGTCAGGCAACTCAGACAGAGTCCTGCGGTGATCAATGTGTAGCCAACGGCCATTAACAATTTAGCTGCGTCTGCTCTGGCTCCCCGCTTGCTCATTGATGACTCAATTATAGGCTGTGCAGAGCAGAATCCACCTATAGCAAACTGGATCAAAACCAGGGGCATTAGTTATGTCATTTGTCAGAGCATTCCCTCGCCTCGCGTATGACAAAGAAATCGTTAAACTGTGGAATAGGCGAGCGGGAAGCTGAGCATTAGGAGGCATCAGTGTTACAGAAGGACTCGCTGTATTGGTCTGTACGAACACAGACTGCTGATAATATTGATGGATTTAGGGCACTGACAATATGGATGGTGTTAGGACGTTGGTTTGAGTGGTGTTGTTTCATGTCAGATTTGACAGCAAGAGATGGCAAGCACTGCTGGTGACCACTGTTGATTGATGGATACAGATGAACTACAGATGCAGATAATAAAATTCTATGAAAGATAAAACGCAATATGAATTCCTTAATCAGACTGGACAGATAATGTCCTGAAAACAATTGTATATTTATTTATTTATTTATTTATTTATTTATTTATTTATTTATAAAAACATTAGATCAATGTCACCAACTTTGTTGCTCTGCATAAGTAGGCCTAGGACTTCATCAAGGACGATACAAATTAAGAAAACTGTAAGTGTCAGAGTTATAGGCAGATCATCTCGCTTGGACTTAAACCCCTCACATTTCAACAATTATTTTATTATATGTTCTCAAGGTTATTATATGTTCTACAATACTGTAAAAATGAACAGTGTATATATTTTAGAGTAGTCAATGTGCAGCTTGTCTAGCAGTTACTGTCCTCTGAAAATGACTTAACATATAGCCATTATTGTCTAAATAACTGGAAACAAAATTGAGTACACTCTAAGTGAAGATGTCAAAACTGTGTCCAAAGTTTCCAGAAATAGCATTATATCCAGAAATAGCTTTAATAATCTTATATTTGGTTTATTGTAATCTTCTAATAGGATTAACGAATTGATTTGGCAATATTAAGTGTCACATTTATGTAATTTGTTTATAATCAGGCAAATAAAACCAATTAAATGAAAAAAAAATCCAGCTAACAGGTATTAAAAATAGTAATTGAACAAGTGTGAATAGTCCCAAACCTTTTTTACCTGAACTGTCAGAACCAGAATTCAGACCCCATGCTGACAGTGCTGACATTTCTACCTCTTGTTTTTTATACAGTATATGCCACTATTTTTGGCGGTGAAAACTCAAAGCATCGAATTTATGCCAGATACACTTCAGGTTTAAGGTACAGGCACAAACAAAAATACACTATAAGGACAAAAGTGCTTTTCGAACATCCCATTCCACATTTAGTCCCATTTGTTGTTTCAATAACCTCCACTCTTCTGGGAAGAGAGGAGATTTTGGAGATTGCGCTCATTCAGCCACAAGTATGTTATAAAAGTCAGGTCATGATGAAGAGTGGAGAGATCTGGGGTGCAGTCAGCATTCCAAATTTATCCATATGTTTTTTTTAGTAAGGTTGATGTCAGAGCTCCATAGCAGGGCAATTGTCCTGCTGGAACAGGTTTTGGTCGTAAGACAGCCCATACAATTGTGTGCCTTTAACCTTGTGGTAAGAGTTTGTGGAAGAACCACATATGGCTGGAAGGGTTTTTACATGTACAGTGCATTCGGAAAATATTCAAACCAACTTTGCTTTTTTCAATTTTGCTACAGTATATTGCATGCTGATATTACCATTGTTCAAACTGTTTTTTCTTCATATTAATATACACTCATATCCAATAATGAGACAGTGAAAACTAAATTATAGAAATATCTGTCAATTAAAATAAATAAATAAACAAACAAATAAATAACTAACTAAATAACTAAATAACTAAATAAATAAATAAATAAATAAATAAATAAATTATCATGTACATTTCCATTCAGACCCTTTGCAAAAACACATAAAAATTAGCTCAGGTGCCTCCCACACACCTCTCTATAGAAGGCTTCACGGCTGACAATGCATATCAGAGAAAAAAAAAAGCAATGAGGTCAAAGAGACTGTCTGTAGAACTCAGAGACAGGATTGTCGCAAGGCTCAGATCTGGGGAAGGCTACAGAAAGAATGTCTGCTACACTGAAGATTCCAAGAGCACAGTGTCCTCTATAATTCTCAAATAAAAGAAGTGTGGCACAAACAGGACTCTTATAAGAGCTTACAAGATCTGGCCAAACTGACAATTGGTGGAGAAGGGCCTTGGTTACAGAGGTGACCGAAAACCTGATTGTCACTCTGACTGAGCTCCAGAGATCCTGTGTGGAGATGGACAAAGTTCCAGAAGGACAACCATCACTGAAGCCCTTTACCAATCCAGGCTTTATGGCAGAGTGGCTATATTGTGTGGCACAAGATTCTCTGGTCTGATTAAACTGATTTAACTGCTTCATTTCAATTCTAAATGTTAAGTCTGGAGGAAACCATGCGCTCTATCCTACGCAAAGCCATCTCAACAGTTAAACATGTCTTCATGTATTTTCTGCAGCAGGGACTGGTCAGGTTTGAGGGAAATCTAAGTGGAGCAAAGTAGAGAGATCTCCTTAATAAAAACCTGTTCCACATTGCTGAGGACCTCAGACTGGGCTGAAGGGTTACCTTCCTATAACAACCCTAAGCACACAGCCAATACAGCACAGGAGTGGCTTAGGGACAGCTCTGTCCTATAGTGGCCCAGTCAGATCTCTGACTTGACCCCTACTGGACATCTCTGGAGAGACCTAAAAATGGCTGCCTACTGATGATGATGATACTGATTAGCCATTTCCACAAAGAATGGCGAAAGATCCATCAATTCATGTGTGCAAAGCACATTGTGCAATTCCCTTAAAAACTCGAAGCTGTAATCAGTGCAAAAGGTGCCTCAATTAAGTACTGGGTAAAGAATCTGAATACTTATTTACATAATTGTCAATTTTTTTTACAGATATTTCTAGAATTCTGTTTGTATTTTGCCATTATATGGAATTGAGTGTAAATATAAAAAAAATCTGAGCAACTGCATATCAGGCTGCAAGAAAAGAAATGAAGGGGGTCTGAATACTTTCTAAATTATAAGTGAGTCTAGGCCTGTGTTATGACAATAAACATGCTACATAAAATCAATAATCCTACACAAACAATGGCAGGTAATGCCACCTTCAGTTGGAGATTTGATCATGACCCTCGGCAGACAGAGAGACAAGAAAAGAGAGAAACCTAAAAAGTGACGTATGAACAAACTCAAAATTGACACAGTAAATGCTGAGAGAAAGAAGCATTTCAAAATGACAATATTATAGTTTTTAGACATAAGCAACAATTCCTTGATGTTCCTTATAAAATCTGCATAAGCACATTATGACAACTGACATAACCCTTCACAAACATTATTCCAAAAAGGCCTGTATGGTGGTGCAGGGGTAAATTAGTGCCTCACACATCCAGTGCTGTTTGATCCTGTTCTCAGGGTACTGCATTTGGAAAGTTTTCTACATTTTTCATGTGTCCACAGGGGTTCTCGAGTTTCCTTACATCTACCAAAAACACGGCAGCATGGCTATGGCTATGCTAAATTTTTCAGAGAGAGATGGGGGGTAGTAAGTGTGTGTGTGTGTGTGTGTGTGTGTGTGTGTGTGTGTGTGTGTGTGGTGTCCTGCTATGCACCAAAGTCCCATGAATCCTGTATTCCCATATTTGAGCCAAGCTCGTAAGCATAACCAAATACATATAGAAGTAATGGGATAAGACACAAAAACCTTTAATCATCCCACAATGAAGAAATTTCAGCAGTTGAAAACTATCAACAATAATTTTTTGTCAGTCAAATTGACTTAACACCTGAGTCTGGGGCCAATTTTACAGTAAATTGCATTATAATATTTACTGAACTAACTTACCTCAACCCATCATGAAAGCTGTCCTATTAATTATTAAGAGAAAAAAGCAATAGATAAATCCATCACACTTCAATAGGTCAACTAGCTTCCCTCGATTCCAGAGAGATTTATTTGTTAATCTTTTCGCTGATACGCTTCAGTAGAGCTCCACAAGAGGACCATTCCAGTCCTCTTTCCACTGCAGGTGATACAAAAGATTTATGTTTTGGGGTGATAATTACGTATCTAAATTATGAGCTGACAAAACCGAGCAAGGAGAAATGGCTTAACACGCTGACGTGTGGGCCGAAAGACTGTAGGTACCGGCGCAATAAACAGCAGTTTCAAACATTGTGTTTCACAGCGATGATCAATCAAAAGTACACCGCTTGTGTTACTTTTATTTATTTTTTGTTTTTATTTATTGTTTTATTATGAGGAACACAGTCAAGAATGATTGCAATGTGCCTTTCAAGTGAATAGGCTCTAACTCCTGACCAGTTTTTGCAAAAACAAGGACATCTTAGCAATTGCAAATATTAAAAAAATGATCAAATGTAGTATTTTCTAAAAAAAATATTACAATATAGCTTGCGCAAAATGGAAAGATATTTTTTTTTGTGCTAAACTGGTATAAAACATTTCTAAACATGTCTAAATTAGCTTAAAATTTGTCAAAACAATTTCGCAATATATTTGTTTATTGTAATCTTGAGAAAAAAGACTGATATTACAATATTTTTTTTGCCTGCAATATATTTTAAACAAAAAAAAAAACAAAACTGAAATATCACCTGCCCATAAGTGCTCAGAACCTTTACTTATGAATTAGTAAATCACTTTGGGCAGCAATTACAAGTCTATTTTGGGTATGATTCAACAAGCTTTGCACACCTGGATTGGGGTATTATCAGTTTACAGTCATTTTCAGGTCTCTCCAGAGATGGTTAATAGGGTTTAAGTCAGGGCTCTGGCTGGCCCACTCTAGGACATTCACAGAATTGTCACTAAACCGCACTTGTGTTGTCTTGGCTGTTATGGTCATTGTCGTGTAGGAAAGCAAACCTTCGTCTGAGGCCGTGGAACAGTGGTGTGGAACAGGTTTTTATTTAGGATATCTCTGTAAAGTACTCATTCTATTCCGCTTCTTTCAACCCTGCCAAGTTGCACAATCTCTGCTGCAAAATGATGAGCAGTGCCGGATTTCCTCCAGATATATCGCTTAGAATTGAGGCCAAACAGTTAAAAATTGGTTTCATCAGACCAGAGAATATTTTTTCACACAGTTTTGAGAGTCCATTAGGTGCCTGTAACTCAAGCAGTCTTCCATGGGTTTTGCACTGAGGAAACCTTATAGTCACTTTGCCATAAAGCCCAGTGGAGGGCTTCAATGATCATTGTCCTACTGGAACTTTGTTCCATCTGCACACTTGATCTCTAGAGTTTAGACAGAGTGCCCATAGAGTTCTTGGTCATCTCTCTTACTAAGGCTCACTTAATCCACCAATTGCTAAGTTTGGCCATGGGAGCACCAGCTCTTGGAAGAGTCCTGGTTGTGCCACACTTGTTCCATTAAAAAATTAAGGAGGCCACTGTGCTCTTAGAGATCTTCAGTGCAGCAGCAATTTTTCCAGCCTTCCATGAATCTGTGCTGTGCAACACACGTGTCTCTAAGATCTGCAGGCAGTTCCTTTGACCTTAGTTTCTATAGAGCCTTCTATAGAGAGGTGATTTTCAAGCATTGTTGCAAAAGGTCAGAATACTTGTGTACATGTGATATTTAAGGGGGAAAAAAAAGACAGACATTTTTGTTTTTACATTTTATGGTAATGAGTGTAGATTAATGTGTGTAGATGTACATAAGTGTAAATACTTTTATTAATCAATTTAAAGTATCAGGCTGCAAAATAACAAAATAGAGAATTCTGAATGCACTGTGTTATATAAATAAATAAATAAATAAATATATATATATTTGACTTTTTTGACTCTGTGGTGGCCTCAGCCATATTCTATGGAGTGGTCTGCTGGGGCAGCAGCATATCTACTGCAGACAGGAAGAGACTAGACAAGCTGATCAGGAAGGCCAGCTCAGTCCTGGGGATTCCCCTGGACACTGTACAGGAGGTGGGAGAAAGGAGGATGGTAGCAAAACTATCATCATTGCTACAGAACGCCTCCCACCCCCTGTATGTAACCGTTACATCGCTGAGCAGCTCTTTTAGTGACAGACTGATACATCCCAAGTGTCTGAAGGAGCGTTACAGAAGGTCTTTTCTCCCTGCTGCTATTAGACTTTACAACCAAAGCTGTTCCCAGTAAAAACCAGTCACCAACATACAACACTGTTGTTACTTTTTAAGCTGTGCAATAACTTTATCTGTGTGCAATATTATGTGCAATATTACCCGCAATTACGTGCAATACCACCTTGAAATATTACTTGAAACGTATACTTTTGTTTTTTTTCCTATTTGTATTTATACATTGTACTGTGTATATACTGTTATTGTAGTATATGTATATTCTTTTTCATATATTTGCATTTATTTTTATTTCTTTGTTTGTTATTATTATTATTATTATTTGTTTTTATTTCTCTGTTTTTATTTTTGTATATTCTTTTTTATTATTCTTTTTTACATATTTGCATCTATTTTTACTTCTTTGTCTTGCTGCTGTAACATAGAAATTTCCCCACTGTGGGACGAATAAAGGTTTATCTTATCTTATCTTATCTTATCTTATCTTATATATATATATATAACTTTTGCAAATGTATGTTTAGGATTGGTGAAGCCATACTCAACATAGTGCATGAAGACAAAATATTTTGTAAATGTTATAAAGCAATTCTGTTGTTTTTGATTATGTGAATCATCAGGAACCTACAAAGAACATTTGATATGTTTCCACACAGACAGTTTTAATTGTGTGCATCATGGCGGATTTTGGTGCTTGATTTGAGACTTGCCACATCAGTAAAACAAATGTTTAGTGACAAAAAGATTTTTTGAGTAGAGTTTGTTTTTTTATTTGTACCTAAGTAAACAAAGGACATAATGAATAAATGTGTGTTGTGTTAAAAGTTTTAATTTAGCCTATATATTTGGGTTTTAATTTAGCCTATATTTTGTTTATTTGTATTTTGTGAAGATATGGTCAAACAAAAATGAGAGCTGCATTAATTGGGCCCTAGTATATATGTGTTTTGTAAATTAATAAATTTGTGTGCGTGTGCGTGTGTGTGTGTGCGTGTGTGTGTGTGAGAGTGTATATACTTGCAAAAATGTTTTGCAGTTTTGGCAGAAATTACAACAGAATTCTTTTTTTTGTGTGTGTGTGTGTGACAGAAATGAAATGTAAAGTTTAGCTTGAACCTTGAATGTAGAAAACCAGAAAATTAGCTGTATCATTCATGCCAAAGAAAGAAAACAAGTTAGGAAAAGTGCTCCCCACACATTTTTCCTGTTTATTCATTATAAGCCGGTGTGTGTATTTGTTGAGAGGCAAACACTATGTGGCTTAATACGCTGATTTGTGGTGTGTGGTGATCGCTCTGAAAGCACGTCTCCTGCTATTCCAATTAACTTCCTTCATCACTAAAAGACCAGATGCAACCTATTTGTGAGATGCAAATGAGCTGAGATGAATGTTGCAGCCTGTTGAAGAAAAGGTGGCTGACATCGAATATAAAACTTCATTGTTGCAGGGTTATAATACAGGCTTTTTTTGGAAGAGCCGGGCAGAAAATGATTAAGAGTATACAGTTCAATAAGGTACTGTTGGATCACATGGTGTAGCATTAAATCTAATGACCAGGTGAGAGTAAATACATTTGGATTACATGCAGTCGTAAAACAAAAAATGCTCTGTAGAGATGTAGCTCATGCTAGTGCCTGCTGAATTGGAAGCTCTAATAACCCTGGACCTAATATATCAGATAAAATACACCAAAGCAAACATGTGCTAATATATTGTTCTTAGTCACATGTAAGCAAAAAGAAGATGAGAGCCAGCTAAAAGCCATTTTTTTGGTGTCTGGTATCAACAATCAATTCCACAAGGAGGAAACAGATAGATAGATAGATAGATAGATAGATAGATAGATAGATAGAGAGAGAGAGAGAGAGAGAGAGAGAGAGATGCGTAACTTTAAACTAAAGTATCTGCAGAACTACAACAAAAGCAGTGGGATTTTCTAATTTCTTCTCACTTGTTTTATTACATTTGAATCCCCCCCTCTAATTACTTTGGCATTTTAAAATTATAATGTTGATTGCTAACTCAATATCTTTTTAACAATTAGATGGAACAACAGATGAGTGAGATGGGACAGGCAGGATGCAGATGACATCAAGGTCTTGACAGTATGTCAGATATTAAAACATTTAAGTTATGTAACACAGTGCCAATAGTTTGTAGGGTTTCCTATATTTATTCATTCAATTTGTAATTATTTATGCAACCTACCACTATTAGACATGCCGGCACGGTCTTAAAATTCTAGCTCTGACACTTCCTCACCCTCCGCTATAGTGTCGACATGTGGACAAGACTAGTCGAAAAAAAAAATCTTATCAAACATAATTTTTTACTTAATAGAACAGTAAATTGTTTAAATTTGCATATCCACCCTTGTTAGGAAGCTGAGGTCATAACACAGGGTCAGCCATGGTTAACTTAGCAGTGCTGGAGCTTCAACTTTGAGTCTGAGTAACCCAAAGCCTATACAGTGCAACCTCAATACTTGCGAGGGTTACGTTCGATGACCCCTTGCGAGTAACAAAAAATTGCGAGGTTTTGTCTCTCTTCTTTCGACGCTTCATTTTTCAAGGGGAATTGTACATGTACTGTACTGTAAACTCAACAAAAATTGTGAATTACATGTTGTAAATGTTTTATTTACTACTTTATACTACTTTACTACTTTAATACAATAATAAAATAGTTTTTCAAACATTTTCTATGTAATTTCTTAGTACAAATCAAGGTTTCAATCTATCCATCTATCTATCTATCTATCTATCTATCTATCTATCTATCTATCTATCTATCTATCTATCTATCTATCTATCTATCTATCCATCTATCTATCTATCTATCTATCTATCTATCTATCTGGGCTGTTAATCTATTAAAATATTTAATCTCGATTCATCACATGATTGTCATGAGTTAACTCCTTATTAATTGCAACTTAAGCACATATTTATCTGTTCTAAATGTACTTTAATAGTTTTCGAGTGTTAAGCAAACTATATATGTTTAATATATTGAATAATATACCTATATCAAAGCAAATTATATATACCTCTATCTAATAACATTAGAAATAAGTTAATACATTTTTAAAACACTCTTGTAAGAACAATTTTAAAAGGTATGTGTATTGGAATGCTGGAACTGCCAACAGGTGCTGGGGCTATATGGGGTTAATTCATTATAGAAACAATGCTTACCATTATAAATTTAAAATTGTGCATGTAGTCAGCCCTCCAATTACAGCTCTTCTGATGTACAAGAAAACCAAAATTGACATTTTATCCCATGAGCCCACAACAAGAAGTATGACAGAAGGTTAATACAATTGAATAAGTTACCTGTGGCAAATCTTAGAATACAAAAATGGCATCACGTTGACAATTCCACCTGAGCCGATAAAAAATGAAAGAAAGAAATATATTATAAAAACATAAAAAAAATGACTGTCCATCATATCTGTAAATGACATCAAATACTCCCAATGCGCAATGCATTATTCTTGTAAGGTGTAATTTAGCCATCGATAAAACAAAATGGAGTGATGGAGGTCAGTATTTTTTTAAATGCATGCTATTTTGAAATGAACTTAGTAGTGAGGCTTCACATCAACAAAAGTAAGTCATGAGTAAATATGAAACAGTGCCAGGGGATTATAATGGTACATTACAGCAGCTTACAAGGGCTCTCACAACTGAGAGTTAAGTTAAGAGCCTTTGTAATTGCAGCTGCTCCCCAGAGCCTGCTATGGAATTTTAGATAAACACAAAAAGCTGCCGACCCTTGCTAGGCTATTATACTTCCCTTAGCTGTTTTCTATTTATACCTTCATATACTTTTAAAAATCTTATATAATCAGTTTTAGTATATGTGTTGCCAACAAGCTTTGGTGACTTTTATACACCTGTAATAAATTTATATATATAAAAAATAAAACAAAAACAACAACAAATTATGACTTCTTGAGTAGACATTAGCACCTGTCCTGTATTTGAGTTTAGAGAGCATATGTTTGGAGTCAAATTATCAATCACTTATAACCATACAGTAATTTCTATCCACTCACAAATTATTGATAATTGTTATTTCTAAAATATCAGTGACTGATTACCATCACCCAATGACCAATAACCATTTACCAATGTTTTTAATGATTAATTACTCAACACCACTGATGCTAATTTTTTCCTTAAAGCCAAGCAGTGATTATGATTGTTCCCAATGACCAATCACCATGTGTAGATGGATTAAATCTATTTTGTAAATACTCAGGTGGATTGCAGTTGAATGACCAAACATTTTTTTCCATTTGAAATAAGTTATAATTATAGATTAATATTATATAATATGCCATCTTCATGTAGCATGATTTGATATTCAAGTGACTATTTAGTTAATATTAAAACTAGTAATAACATAGGACATGAAACAGAAAATTCAAGTGACATGTTGGGCATGCATCAACACTACAATACTTTTTCTTCAAAGAGTTGGCAACACTGTATAAAGGCTAATCACTTAGATCTGCTCTATTACTTTTATTGTAAACAAATATAGATTTTTGACAATTTACACAATTTATTTATCACATTAGAGGTTTCACAGTATTACAAACACAATACACAGCCCCCTAAACAAGTCCCACAAATAAGCAGCAATCTCTCTAAAGGTCTCACAGTGGCTCGAGTTGTAAATTAGAAAAGTATAGCAAGTGAGACTCTGGTGAGCAGAATTATGTTTGCTCGGTTGACAGAAGTCTCCAGTGGCAAGTGGTGCAAGGCTGCCTCAGGACCTCAGCACTCCGACTGAGGCAACCAGCTAATGGGATTAGAATTTAAAACACACAGAGGGATAAAAAAGAGAAGAAGGAAAAGTAGGCTCACATTTACATTGTTACAGTAGCAAAGTTGAAAAAAGCACCTCTGCATGATAAAAAGCTCTCATCCTAATTAACACCTACAGGAATCTCTCAGTTTCTTCACCATGTGGACACAAAAAAAGGTAAAGAACAAGATGTTTTCCTGGGCTTTCTTACCAAGAGCAACTGGTCCCATCAGTAAAGGTTTTCCGATTTGGGTGAAGTCGTTTGTGGTCTCCTGGTGAACCTCTGAACCCACAACAAATGTCACCACCACCTTGGGGCAAGAAAATTATGTCAGGCTCAGCCCCCATGAGGTACCATGCAAGAGGACCCAATGCAATTCAGGCTGCTGATAGATTCTCATTTCATATGACATTTGCAGGGATATACAAAAGCAGGGGAAAAAAAGATGTAATGATGGATGCATATGTGGCTTTGTCAGGGGTTATAGGAAATGCCTTGGAGGAACATGACCAAAAAGTGTTTTAACACAAAATGAAATGGTTTTATGGCATGACCACAGAAACAATGGGGATTTAAGTGGCACAGAAGTGATGTGGCATAGAAATGAGGACACACATATTGTAGCTCACAGTCACATTTAGAATGTAGTACCTTTTAAAAAATATGCACCAATAAGGCATTTAATTAGTTAGCATTCTTGAGGATTGTATCATTGATTTGCAATTGAGTCACTATCAATGTGATATTCGTATGACATAAGTAGGAAAATACACAAAAAATTTAATCTGCCTAATTTTACAGGCAATAAAAAGATTTAACAGTTTTAAAGAGAAAAGACTTTATTTAGTAGCAGTAATTGACTTACAAATATAAAATAAAATTAATATCTTTTTTTTATTGATTACACATAATCGCAGTAGTAGCCAAGACTGTTGTATAATGTTGCAAGTGTGATAATGCTTTCTGAAAATCGCACAGTATGTAAACTTGAGAGGAAAATACACAAAAAAATACAGTGTTGTTGCTATAGAAATTTTACCCTGAATGCTCTTGTGACCCAGTAGCAACTCGTCCACCTCTGTGCTAAACTTCCTGATTTAACATTGTTGAAGGTAATTCTACCTGAACAGTTTTTGTCGAATCCAAAAATGCTTCCAGTGACTGAAATAAAATGTAATTAAAATAAAAAATAAAACAGAAATTCTCAATAAACATAGGGACAGTTTGACCTAATTCCCTTTTTTTTGTGTGCAAATTGTATTTTTAGTGCAAATTACATGAGAAAGTGCTGATTGTCCCTGAAAATAAATCCCTAAACATAGCCATTTACACCCAATGTTCACTAAATGTATTTATACATCTAAATGGCAGCACTCATCCTACTGCTAAAAATGTATTAGGGTAAGGACACAAAATGTACTTCTTCTGGGACTGCATCTTTTGTAACTGCACACATTAAATAGCAGCAAAGGGCAAGTAACTAACTGGCAAGTTTTATTATTATACAGAGAGACCATCATGGCATTCTTTCTGGACAGACATCAGTGCAAACAAACAACCCTTGGTTTTCTTGTAATGGAAAGTTATATCCATATAATCAAAGTCAAATAATAAATAGGTTCAAAACAAAAAACAGGGCTGTTTTTGTACAGACTTTGATGTGAGAGTCTCCAGTGTCAGTTTTTTAAAGAAATTTGTGCTTTCTGGATTTTTGGGGACATGTCAATTTGTGTTTATTGTTGTCTGAGAAAAATGTCTATTAACAGGAAATTATCGTTCCAATGCAAGAAATTGTCTGGCTTGCCATTCTTTGATGAATTTCAATTCCAATATTTGACAATTTGCTGAAGAATATCAGCAAAAGAAAACACTTCAGGGTGTGTTGTTTTTGGAAAATAATGTAATTCGGGATGGCAACAGTAACTCCGCTCTGCATTGTGTGGCATCAAAGCACTTTGTTACTGATTATTTTCAAACACCCTATTATGCCTTTCCATGCTTTACCTATAACAGCCTTTAAGACCACATTATCACATTTGCATAGAAATCCAAAAGCATTTCCTGCTACAAAAGGGCACCTCATTAACCCTGTGTTCTTGTCAGAGGTGAGGTCCTTTTGTTGTGTGTGAGAAGAATGCATGCAGTGGTGTCAGCACTGTGTATGTGTTAATGGAAATTCTGAATCTAATGTGTCTGTGAGAGACTGACCTCGGAGACCAATAACAGGCCCCTATGAAACCCTGGAACTGTTCGCTGCTAACACATGTAGTAATGGAAAAATTATTCTGACTGAGTTCTCTATTTCCATTTTCTTAAATTTTTCCAATCACAGACAGTCTGCAAGCGCAACCACGTTCCTCGCTCTTGTAACTGTTGTAGCATATGGCAGAAGAGATTTACTATCAGGAAAAAACAGAGAATATTGCTCACAAAGTATATGTCATGCAAATTCAAATCATTTACTGATTTCCACCCTGTAATTATTTTTCCTTTATATAAGTGCCACCAATTTAACTAACACTTGTTAACTACTAGTTTTATTTACTCAGTATTAACAAGTTCGCTGGCAGCTATTGCTCATGGTTTACTGTATAACAATCAAATATACAATACAAAATACATTTCTTTCAAGCAAAAACTTAAAAACTCCACCACCATCATCAAGTATGCTGACGACACTGTTGTGGTGGGTCTGATCTCCAACAATGAAGAGACAGCCTACCTACAGGAGATTAAAAACCTGGAGAGATGGTGCCAGGAGAACAATCATTTCTGAACATCAGCAAGACTAAGGAGTTGATAGTGGACTTCAGCACAAAGCAGAAGTGGACAGTTTCTGATACCTAGATGTTTACATCACACGGCTTTCACATCACATTGCTGTCACATCAACACCCTGGTGGAAGGCCTGGCAGCGTCTTAAGGGACTTTAAACTGCCCTCTCTGGTGATAAGGACTTTTTACACCTGCACCATTGAGAGCGTCCTGATGGTAGCGGGATCAGCACCATGCTGGTTCGAGAACAGCACCATGCAGGACAGGCGAGCCCTCCAGAGGGTGGTGCGGTCAGTTGAACTGAATACCGAGCTCCCTGACCTGCAGGACATCTTCAGCAAACAGCGTCGAACCAGGGCCAGGAAGATTGTGAAGGACCTCAGCCATACTAACAATGGACTCTTTTCTCTGTTGCATTTAGGGAAGCGCTTCCGCTCCTTGAAAGCAAATACAGAGAGAATGAGGAGGAGCTTTTTCCTGCAGGCCTTTTGGTGTCTTAACTAGAAAACACCCAACAACTAGTACCTGGACTTCTCTCTCTGTCTCACTTTTCCTTCACTGCACAATTTCTTTTTCACTATTGTATGTCACTTTAACTCTGGACTGTCACTTTAACTCGGGACTGGCACAACAAACATAAAAAACATAAAACATAACATTTATTTATTTATTTATAACATTTTTCTAGTGTGTGTGTGTATATATATCATATTATTCTTAACCTTATTTTCAATTTTATTATACTTATACTTTATTTATTTTCTTTTCTTGTTATTCTTATATTCTATTTCTATTTTTCATGTTTACATGTTGGACAGTTGTAAAAAGGCATTTTATTAATTGTTGTACTTATCAATGCTATTGTTACTATTTTGCACACTTCAATCTAGTACTTTGCGAGGCTCCCTCCACTGGCAATGATACTGATACTCACCTACAAAGCCAAAAACAAACCAGCATCCCTCTAACTCACAGATTCTATTTTACCACATACTGCACTTCCTCCAATCCTCAAACATTGTTTGACTGGTCCCCATCATGTCTTAGGTTAAAAGGAAAACATGCTTCAAGACTCTTCTCTGATCTTTCACTTAGGTGGTAGAACAAGCTTCCACCGAGCCCAAAGTCAGAATCAGTAGCAGTCTTCAAACAAAAGCTAAAGACTACCTCATCCATCGGTTCTTAAATAAGCGCTTCTTTTTCTTAATACATTTCCTTACACCAGAGTTTTAGACTTATGGTGTTCTTAGTTCAAATTGTCTTATGAAACAGTTTTAGAATGTATTTATTGAAGGAGACTTTAAAGAACTTAAAGTTGCTCTGTATAAGGGTATCTACCAAATGCCATATAAATACAACCCCAATTAAAAATAAAAACACAACAGGGCCACCCAGAACTGTTCAGCAGGTAAAACCCTGAATCATACATGAATAGGACAAGCTACTGGAGATTTTATATTTTATATAACATTTTATATTTTTTCTATGCCTTACTATAAATAAAGTATGGGTTTATTAGGTTTTATAGATTTTAGATGTATCTAATTTTTTGGAACTGGGGTTGTAAATATAATATATTAATTTAATACAGTGGTGTGAAAAAGTGTTTGCCCCCCTTTTCTGATTTCTTATTTGAGTTAAATTTCTCTAGCCACACCCAGGCCTGATTACTGCCACACCTGTTCGAAATCAAGAAATCTCTTATATAGGACCTGCCTGACAAAGTGAAGTAGACCAGAAGATCTTCAAAAGCTATACATCATGCCTAGATCAAAAGAAATTCAGAAACAAATGAGAAAGAAAGTAATTTAGATCTATCAGTCTGGAAAATGTTATAAAGCATTTCTATAGCTTTTGGGACTCCAGCAAACCAAAGTGAGAGCCATTATTCATAAATAGAATAAATGGAAACATGGAAGAGTGGAGAACCTTCCCAGGAGTGGCTGGCCGACCAAAATTACCCCAAAAACACAGCGATGACTCATCCAAGAGGTCACAAAAGACCCCAAACAACATACGAAGAACTGCCGGCTTCACTCTCCTCGGTTAAGGTCAGTGCTTATGACTCCACCATAAGAAAGAGACTGGGCAAAAATGGACTGCATGGCACATTTCTGCTGAGCAAAAATAACATAAAGTTGTCTCAGTTTTGCCAAAAAACATCTTGATGATCCCCAAGATTTTGGGAAAATACTCTGTGGACTGACAAGACAAAAGTTGAACTTTTTGGAAGGTGTGTGTCCATTACGTCTGATGTAAATGTAACACCGCATTTCAGAAAAAGAACATCGTACCAACAGTAAAATATGGTAGTGGTAGTGTGATGGTTTGGGGCTGTTTTGCTGCTTCAGGACCTGGAAGACTTGCTGTGATAAATGGAACCATGGAATGGTATCTGCTATATGCAGTGGTGCAAATAACAGATATATTATATAAAAGTTCTAAAATAAAATTACACATTATAATAAGATACTATAAATATAAGTATAAAATCCTCCGTATTACAAATTATAGTACACTTAAAAAAAGATTCATACAAATTTAAATATGTGTTTTGCTAGCATTTGTTTTGTTACAATGGGTACTTTTAAAGCACAACAGCATTCCACCAGCAAATATTCTGCTTTCAACAACCAGAAGAGTATAACCTGGATTATAGGGAAGAAGACTCCATTTGGGGCATGCATGCATTTTCAAGCTCTAGGGAGCAGGGGGTGAAAGAAGAAAGTAAAACATGTACAGAAAAATAAATAAAAAAATACTCTGAGTAAGTGGCTTCTACTTCGTCGTAAAAAAAGGACTCAGTGGATCATGTGATGGAGTGGGGAAGAAGCCAAGCTTGTGATTAGTCCTTGGCCACTCTCCACTAGTCAAAAATCTGTAGCGGGTGCTAAGAAATGAAGTGTAAAATGACACATTACCAAACAAAGAGAGTGAGTTCTCTCAAATCCCATAGCTCTAACTAAGAGCTCTGCACTCCATTTCTTTTTGCTTTTCACCATTGCTCTTGCATCAGTTCTGGTAGCTGGGGTTTGGATGTGTGAGGGAAAGTGCAGGGGTTCTTATTTTGTACTTAACCTATTCCTACACTGGTGCACACTGGCAAGTACTTACATCCATGTGGGTAACAGCACCAAATTGATTGTCCTGCACTTGACTTTAGATTTTTAATTCTGTCAAATATTAGCTGTATATTATTTTAAGCTTTTGGGTTAAGAGATGTTTATATAACATGTATGGAAAGAGGCATCAGTGTCAAACATTTTAACTATCATTCCACCACAGAAGAGTCTTCAGGATAGAGGACTTTTGGTTTCTCTGTAACATTAAAAGTTGGGTGTGTATTTAGATTTGTTTTCCTTATTAACTTTTCAAGGAGGCTACTGAGATTATGACTGTATACTTCTGCTATAATGTATTTGTCATTTTTCCCCCTCAAAATGTACAAATATCCTGATAAACATGCACAATATAGTTGTTAACAAAAAAAGAGAACAACTTAGTATAAATGTTTTGTGGTTAATAAAAAAACACAATGCACTCTAAGCTAGACTAATTATTTGGAAGGGCCTTGGCTGTTTAAGTCATTTTATAGACACTTCCTCACTCCCTTCTCTCTGTCCCCATTAAAGCTTGTTGTAAAAACCCCCCCCCAGAAACATGGCCAAAGTCTGTAAGCTCCTGTGCCGCCAGATCATTTTTGTGTTAGCAAAATAATGATAGAATAAAGCTAGAAAGAATATTTGAAATGTTGCTTTAAGAAAAGCAATCTGTTTAAAGATATGATCTCCATAATAAATCCAGTTGATAGGTTTTTATCACATAGGGGGTGACCACCCTGAAATGTATGTAAGTAACTATGTATCTATGCTAACAATTTTTATAATAATAGCTGTAGCTAAAAAATAGCAAAATTTCACTTCAACTTTAAAATGCTAACATTATCCTCCCAGCACCATTTAAAATAAGGAGTTCTAATTCAAGGGTACCCATGTAATATAATAAGTTACTCAGGATATAACAGTATAATCATATTTAATCGTTATGAATTTTATTAAATTGTGCATGTTTTAGTGCTACAACATGGCTTTTGGTCACCTGAATGTCAGAGTGTGCAAGGTAGCAAAACTCAGTAGCTCTAACAAGCAGAACAATAGAACTAATGTATCCTGATAAGATCCTGATAAGTAATTCAGAATAGATCAAATATAATTGTCATTAATCATCAAATACAAAAACATTGTGCATTATCCTCCTAACAGCACAGGCAGTCATGATATAAACCTATTAGAAAATAGATTAGAATAAATCAAAATTCATTCTATATTACATCTTCAATTCCAAAAAGTCTGGATTTTGTGTAAAATGTAAATAAAAACAGAATCCAATGATTTGCAAATCTCATAACCCCAAATTCTATTCACAATGGAACATAGCAAACATGCCAAATGTTTAAAATGAGGAAATGTACCATTTTAAGTTGGAAAAAAAACAATGAAACTTTTATGGCTGTAACACATCTCAAAAAAGTTGTGACAAGGCCATCTTCACCACTGTGTACAAAATTCTTGCTACTTTACAGTTATGGGTCTTCTTTGTTGAGCATGTGCATGATGCGCCAAATATCTGGAAAGGTCTGGAAAATACTCTTTATTTATGAAACCATGCTGTTATTACAGAGGCAGTGTGCACGGTCTTGCTGAAATATGCAAAGCCATCTCTGAAAAATATGTCTGAATAAGAGCATGTGTTGTTCTAAAGTCTGTATATACCTTTAAGCATTGATGGAGCCTTTCCAGATGTGAAAACAGACCACTCCATAGGCACTAATGCACCCCATAACATTAGGGATGTAGGGTTTTGAACAGATTTTTTACTTTTTAACCAAAGGAAAGTCCTATGAGTGAAGCACATCGTTTGTGTTCCTATCTCTCAATGCATACAGTGGATGCAGTGGCTTCATCCTAGAGTCTATATGATATTAAAAGTTGTACATAGGGCCTAGAAGTGCACTGACATTCAGGGCAAAGAAACATTTCACATCGCTTTTATCCTCCTGTTTGTCTCCATGCCACTTCTAACTTTTAAGAAGAGTGACTTTTTTAAAGAGAGCCCCACAGCTTTTGTCAAGGGAGCAAGAATATAAGACAGAGCCTTGCTGCTGCTCTTAAGCTAAATAATAAAACATACTATGATCCAGAAGAAGAAAGATTTGTTTCATCTCTTGGAAAAGACACCACTTTAAAGATACCGGTCAGCTGGTTAAAGATACTGCTATAATATTATATATAGTTTGTGGAAGTAAATAATAAGGTTGAAAGATTTGAAACCTTTTAGGTTTGGTCATTAAAAGGTTACATGCATAATGTTGATTATCTCATGACAATGGAACATGATAAAGAATATTATAGGGAAAAAAAAAAAGTCAGTTTTTTGAAGTTGATGTGTTGGAAGCAGGAAAAAATGGCAAACATAAGCAGCTGAGAGACTTTGATAATGGAAAAATGATGCTGGCTAGACCTAGGTCAGAGCATTTCCAAAATGACAGGTCTTGCAAAGAAAGTTAATACCTACCAGAAGTTCTCCAAATTACCCAAATCTCAGTCCAATCCAGAATCTGTGAATTACGCTGGACAAACAACATTACATCTTGCCCTTCATAGGCAAATTAGTTTTTATATTGAAACTAATCAACCTCATGAGCTAGCAAATGTGTAATTTTCCTTTTGGATCTATTGTGCATAGACCTTTCACATCCTTATTTAATCATGTCGTGAGCATTTTTTTTTCTGTGCAGATTTATGTGTGAGTAGTGAATAGATTCTCATGTTTAAAAAACAACCACGGACAAAACAGGATTTTATTCCTTCCTGCACTCTTCTTTCTCTCTACAAGGCATGGTGTAGAATCTCGAAGCTCACAGTGTTCCATCTAAATAAGCACTTTTGCCTCCATGTACTCTTGATATTTTATTAATAAACCTCCAGTGAATGCATCTATCACAGTGTGTATCTGGATTTGGGGTGAGGTATTATGCCCATGCTGCTGATAGCCCAAAGGAAATGTGGTCTCCAGACATTGATCTGTTTGCAGAAGGCAGCTTATATCATGGGAGGACACACAGCTGCCATGCCAACTTCATAGCCAGGAAAAAATCAATGAGAGATAAGAGCACAAGCGTAACACAATGATCTATGCTCTTCAATGTGATCTTCACTCTTCAGCAGTTGGCAAGTTGAATACACTCACTCACTCACTCACACACACACACACACACACACACACACACACACACACACACACACACACACACAATGTAGTGCATAAAACCTCTTGTTGCATGTGATGAGTGTCTACAGTAAAGTCTGATACAATAAAATCTTACATTTTGTAATCCTTTACAACTCTCTTGGTGAAATCCGAATGCACTACTAAGGTTTATAGAGGGAGAGTAAGACTCCACATTATCTATTTTGCCAACACTGCTTTTTTTCTGCTTCTCTACAACCTGCCCACTGCAATCCCTGTGGGCTCCATTTTCCTAAAATGCTGCATTATAATTCAGCTCTCCTTCCCAGAATACTTTTATAAACATTTTGGTATTTAATGGTTATCTACTTTATTGCTTTGGTCACAGAAGTTTAACCTACTGAGGAAGATAGATGATGGGATTTGCTCCAACCAGAGCAAAATATCCTAATTATTTCAGGAAGAGCCTTAATAAATGCACAAATTACATTTTGTTAAATTAACATGGCATTTGCTGCTTGACAATTTGCCTACAATTATGACATGAAATTCGAAAAACAACAGAGGCAGGAAAATAACAAATGCAGCATGCAAGGGGAACCATCTCATGGCAACGATGACGCACAAAGGCCATCAGAGCGAGCGATTTCAGAAACTCCGAACAGAATGGGCTTGAAATTTAATTAATCAAAGTGTCCTGCACCAATGCAAGATAATCCATCTGCGAATAAGTGTCACGTTGGTGACCACGAGCAGACCACGACATGGCATGGTACATCTGAAGGGACAGGACAGTCACGAACAAGATGATCAGCCCTGCCATGCCAACTTATTACTAGCCCTGTTTTCCTGAGCCCGCTGTAAATAAACAATTTATAGAAAATTCACATAGATGTTACAACCGAGTACATTATTCATGAAGAGTGGAAACTTGATGTTTATCAGCCCATTAGCGTGATGTTTCTACAGTAGTAGTTGTCTTTCTCTTGACTTTGAAGTCTTGGTCTTATACCACAGGGAAAATTTTTTTACTAAAATGAGTCTTATTGATGAGTCTCATCATTGGCATGGAATAATTACGCATACACACAAAAACTCTCTCATAGAAATAACAGAAATGTACAGAAGTCTGTAATCATGCCTTTTTCTTTTTCAATAGCACAAATGGTAAACAAAAAAGCTTAGCTTTCTCAGTTTTTATTATATGCCTTGCACTGTATGCTTAATGTTTTATGATTATCGGATTAATATGAATAAAACCACACTGAATTTTACACACTCATGTCCTCTCTCAACTCACACATACATTTCATAATGTATTTTGTATTTGTGACAATGTCAATTGTTAAAACACTATACAAATCAAATCAAATTTAATTTACCTTTCATTTTAATTCACACAAAATGCATGCCTCTGGGACTCTTTTTTATATATTTGTTCTTTAATTGGAGTTTATGTAATCTATTTACTTCTAGTATCTCTACTTAATACATTTAGAAAGAAATTATTAGTGATCAATTTCACCTTATTCATGTTTATCACATCCCAATCACTGCTAATGAACTATTGGGGAAGTGTCAGCAACTCAGGCCTAAATGCATTGAGTGAAGTGAAATCTATGAGTTGTTTCATCAATTGCAATCATTAGGCCTGACTGTCAATCCACAGGCTGGGCTAAAAAGCAATTTGCCTTTCTTTCATGCCATGCAGTGTATTTTTACTTGTTCATTGTTTGTGCCATTGTTCTCAGTTAGACGTTTTATAATAACTGCAAATAAAACAATGTGAATGCCAAAAACAATGGCCATGCCATTCTAGGCCATTTATAGCTGCCCGCTGAGCTCTTAACCCAGTAATAAAGAACATTGATTGTTCATTATTTTGACAAGCCAGACAAATCTATCATCATACCAGTCCTACAGAGAGATAAGATTCTCCTGAATAAACAAGGTTAACACAGAATGTTATTTGAGATATTATCTAAACAGCTGTCTCTAATCTTCCCCCTTTATTTCCGTGATTTTTTTCCCCGTGAATATAAGATAGTGTTGGTGTATATTGGACTTGTTTAAATATGCAGAGTGTGGTGTGATGTAAGAAATACAGCAGGAGTACTGCAGTCAAGAGAAAATGGTTGTTTGCCTTCTACAGAGCTTATGTGATATGAAAAATTCATTGGATTATAATTATACAACCCAATATCATAGCATCACCATATCACTTTTTTTAAAGCAAATAGAAAGAAATTGCATGTAGGACATGTATGAGGACAGTGTGACAGCAGTGAAGTGTGCAGTAGGAACGACAGACTGGTTCAAGGTGGAGGTTGGACTGAATCAAGGATCGGCTCTAAGCCCTTTCCTGTTTGCAGTGGTGATGGACAGGTTGACGGACAAAGTCAGACAGGAGTCTCCATGGGCTATGTTGTTTGCGGATGATATCGTGATTTGTGGTAAGAGTAGGGAGCAGGTTGAGAAGAGCTTGGAAAGGTGGAGGTACATGCTGGAGAGAAGGAGAATGAAATTCAGTAGGAGTAAGACAGAGTACATGCGTGTGAATGAGAGGAAGGGCAGTGGAGGGGTGCGGTTGCAGGGAGAAGAGGTGGAGCAGGTGGAGGAGTTCAGGTACCTGGGGTCAACAGTGCAAAGTAATGGAGAGTGTGTTAAAGAAAGTGAAGAAAAGAGTGCAGGCAGGGTGGAGTGGGTGGAGAAGAGTGACAGGAGTGATTTGTGATAGAAGGGTATATGCAAATGTAAAAGGGAAAGTTTATAGAGCTTTGGTGAGACCTGCGATGTTGTATGGTTTAGAGACAGTGGCATTAACTAAAAGACATGAGGTCGAGCTGGAGGTAGCAGAGCTGAAGATGTTAAGTTTTTCAGGTTTAAAAATAAGTTTATTAGAGGACATTTTGGATACAAGGTGAGGAGGCGAGATTAAGAGGGTTTAGACATGTGCAGAGGAGAGACATGGGGTATATCTGTAGGAGAATGCTGAATATGGAGCCACCAAGGAGGAGGAAAAGAGGAAGGCCGAGGAGGAGGTTTATGGATGTGGTGAGGGAAGACATGTAGTTGGGTTGAAAGAGGCAGATGTAGAGGACAGGGTGGTATGGAGACGGATGATCCGCTGTGGCGACTCCTAACGGGAAAAGCCAAAAGAAGAAGAAGAAGAAATAAACTGCATGTAATATTGACTCTTAGAACATGCTGAAGACCTGAAAAAGGGTAAGCATTCTTTAGTTGGAAAAAATGGCAAAATGCTTATTTATTTTATTAAATCAGATTTTTTTATCTTAATTATTATTTAATAACAAAGGTTTCATGTAAAAACACTATGGACAAAGGGACACCTGACTGTTACACAAAAGTTGGGGCACAAAATTGTATAGGATTTCTGCAGAAGGATTACATTTTCTCTTCATTTGAACTAGGAGACCCAAACTTGTTCCAGCATGACATTGTCCCTGTGCACAACACCAGCTTCATGAATATATGGTTTACATGGTTTAAAGTGGCAAATTTCAAGTGACATGATATAGAGCTTTGACTTCAACCCCATAAAGGATAAATTGGAACACTGACTTCACCCCAGGCTTGATCACCGTACATCAGTAACTGACTTTAATACCCTTGTGGCTGAATGAGAAGAAAACTTCACAAGCACACTAGTGGAAAATCTTTCCAGAAGAGTAGAGGTTATTATAACAGCAAATGGGGATTAAAAGTGGACTGTTCAAAAAACACATACAAAATTTAGGTTTAGGTGTCCAAAAACGTTTGTCCATATATGTTGCATAGTGTAAATTCTGTGATAAATCATTAGGCATGTCATCTCTTTACTTTAATTACAGTGCACACCCAAGCTGATACAGATTCTGCAAGTTTGTGTAAAACCTGAAAGATCAAATCCTTTTACATGTGGTCAGTGTATGTGCTTCAATAAAAAAGAGAAAGCTCATGAAAATTCTGACCATTTGTACCAAGGATTTAGCAGGATCATTATAACAATCTGCATCAAATATAAATAGTCAATATAGTAAATACTGAATAGTCAACTTTCTGCAACAGTTTAACCTTGTACAACTTCCTGTTTATTTTAATAATAAATAATGTAAAAACAAAAAGATCAAATAAAAATTATAGAATATATGTAAATGTTTTCATGCCATGTGTATAGGGACGTCATACTGAAAGAGACCACGCCCATCCGAAGAGATAAAGAGGATCAGTTCGAAAAATTCAGTGATTCATCCCACTACAGCAATAGGACTAAAACCAAATTGAGTAGGTGGTGCATGTTAAGGCATAAGACAGAAAATACCACAAATAAATATTTAATTATCTATATCAGATTTGTTAACCTTTAGGCATTTAGTGTATGAGCACTGCAATTTAACATCTGAGTACACTAGAATGCATTCCAAAACACGATAGCGAGCTTCAGCGGAAAGAAAATTCAATATTTTACAGGAATTTTGAACTTTGATATTAGCAGACACTTTCTGGAAACCCAGGCCCTTAAATATATATATATATATATATATATATATATATATATATATATATATATATATATATAAATTTCTTCTCCTCTCTTTGTGTATATATATATAAAACAAAACACCTAGTAAATCCACACAAATATATCTGAGCTTGAGCACTTTGCAGCAGGTGCATTTTGATAACTGACTAATACGTGATATGATGGCTGACATCCGATTGGATAAAAACTCAAGTACAGACACATTTAGAAACTCTATGAAATAAAGAAAATATACTATTATTTCTTACATATACATTGACAAAACTATATAAAACGCTAATCAGTGATTTCATACCTGTAGACCAACAATGAACCATAAAATCCAAAACAATAATTCGTCAGAGATTAAGAAGAGCTGAAGTTATGCACCAAGCATTGCCCATGCTTAATTATTCTCAGATCCAAGTTGACTGGGTGACATTTAATTGCTGTTGACTCAGTGTTTATGAACTACATGATTACACCCAGCATCTTCTCCTGATTACAGAAGTAGTACAATCTTCATGCTGAAACCATGAGTTACCGAGTTGTCTATGTGTTTCAGGATGGGGTTACCACCCTATAGATCGCCACTTGTGTACTGGAGGAGAACTAAAGTTGAGGCACAGCAGATAGAATAAATAAATCATCACAAGGTGGAAAAATAGATTTTTTACCTCCTCTGAAGCATTGTGGAACAGAAAAAACTTGAGACTGTGAAGCTTATGTACAATAAAAGCCAAAATAATAAAATACCCCCAAAAAAAAAAAACAAAAAAAAAAAAACAAAAACAAAAAACAATAAGCCATAAACTAGTGTTATTGCTCTGATGTGTTATATACCATCAAAACGCTGAAACAGAGAAACTGTATTATAAATCATGCCACAGTATTTGCACACATGGCTCCAGGCATGTGTGGAGAGAAGTTGAAAAAGTGTATCCTGAGCTGCATGAACGTAATTTGTTTATATTACGGTGAAAAGAACATAAAGGTCATGTTTTTGATTGTGTTTATGCTCATTTTATTTGGTAATGCAAACGCAGAAATGATGGCTTTTGGTTTGCAAATGATATTTCAAAATAAGTCTGCATTTGGCACATGGAGCAAAAACAGAGCAATAAATGCTTTATGCATCTTAGGTTTGCCTCGACATGTTAATAAGAAACGCGAGTGAGCATTAACTCTCATTTGGCTGTTATGAGACAAACAAATTAAAAGCTGGGGAACTATGTTAGTGTAGTCAGTGAGTAAACCCAGAAGCCATGTAATTGCAGTGCTGGTAAGCATGAACATTTCTGAAATAATAATAAGCAAAGAAAAATTTATTTCTTGACATTGTTTCTAAAACTATTGCCATTACTTTTGGAAGCCAATTTTCATAAATCAGAATACTGCAATTAAATAATTAATAATTTCTTGTAAAAATTTAATAAACTTTAATAAGGCCTTATAATGAGTGAGTGTGCTAATTCCAGTAACACTTTATATTAGGGTTGAATGTATTATGGCCTATGAGTATACTCATAACATGTCATGTGCCATTTTACACATAGCTATAATTACATGCTAAATGCTTTAAATGATTATTATACATTCTGAATTATTAATGAAATTCACTATAAGCAGAATTCATAACATTGCCAAAACACAAGAAACTGGATATAATTGGATGTATATATATATATATATATATATATATATATATATATATATATATATATATATATATATAAAACTTGAGATAGCATATATGAGTATAGATTATTAACATACATAATTATATTATAACAATATCTCAGCAGCAAAATTATATCAATGAGCTAATTTTGAAATATTGTCTTTGGTGTCATGAAGGCGAGAACATCAATGTAATGAATGTGTGTATTAAAGATAATGCAGGGTAAAGTTTAATTTTATATCGGGGATTTAACATGTTACAAACATATAGCATTATTTTTATTATAGTGTATATTAGGGGTGTAACGGTACACCAAATTCGAGGTTCGGTTTAATTTTGTTACGGAAGAAATGCAAAACTAAAAAATGCTGGACGCAGTTTATTATTATTAACATTTGTGAACATCAACAGTTTACATTTTTTAAACAATAAAAACTAACTTTTTATTATATTGATTAAATTTGATTGATAAGCAATAAAATTGGCATCATTAAATTGATTAAATAAAGGGAAACATTATTATTTTACATTTGTTAGACCCCATTTGGGTAATACAGTGTGTGTGTGTGTGTGTGTGTGTGTGTGTGTGTGTGTGTGTGTGTGTGTTACATTTAAAATGACATTTTCTAAAGATATGATCTATTTAACTGTTCTACTTATTGCAGCATACTTTAACAAATGTGTTTATTCCTTCCATCCTTCATTCATTCACTCCCTCGATATGTGGAATTGAATTGTTTTTCTCCTTTTAAGAGAAATTCTTAAAGCTGAACATAACAATATAAAGAATCGATAGCACTAGCTTTAGCCATTAACCAGGAAATGTCTAACGGCTAATTTTCATTTTACTGCAAGTTGTATCCTGGATATAACTATGAGACCCACAAAAAAATCTTGAATCCATAGCAATAGAAATAGCGTTAGCCGCTAGCCATTTCCTGGCAGCAATTTCACGTAGGCGCAAAGCAAAATTGGAGTTTTCCCACGTGCGCCGTACAAATCACGTTTCCGGTATGCATCGAATAGCCACCGTGACACTGCAATTCTTAATATGTTTGTGAGGGAACGCAGATTAAATTAAGGATTGCTTTTGGTGCATTATTAATATTCAGAAATATTAGAAGGAGTGATTACTGATGTACGGGCTTCAAAGACAGTGTTATTGATTGCCTGAAAGCTAAGAACATATTCTTTAATACAATATTACTGATATGAAAAGGTGGCTGTTTCATTGTCGCTGGTGTAATTTCACCAAATCATGCCAAAGATTTCTAAAATAGTCCAGTGGTAAATAATTTCTTGAACCTATTCCAACCCATTTTCCTTTAAAACATGCTCTGTGATCCACACTATTAATAAACAAAAGGAGCTACCACATGTTATTCATTGCATGCACACAGGCATGTCGACAGGCTAAAAGCCTTAGTGATTGCCCGACATGAAAAGTAGACACAGTCTGAGAAGTTATTTTATTTATTTTCTTGACTATACAATTGGACTAAACAAATAAAATGGTTGGTATGGGTTATAGAATTGATTTACTTTAGACTATTTGCAAGAACAGGGTGGAGGCCTTTACATGATTCAGATTTTGTGAAATTGAACACAATTGGTGCATCGTTGACAATAATACAGCCATCTTTTATGTCAGTAATATTACTATAATATTAATAAGTATTTAGGCAATCATTGTCTATGGATTAGATATTGTCTGTGTATAGTTAAATTGAACTATATATATAAGTTTGGAGAAGGAGAATATTTAATATTAATTTTTTCCTACACTTGCCAGTAGATTACTGATCTAAATCGGTAGATTACTGATTACTGATGTTTATTAGATTTATTGTAATTCATTTACTGAATTAGAAATTTCAGTTTATGTTAGTTTAACTAAAGATATAGATTGCATATTTACATTTAGTAAGACACCAATTAAAAAAGAGTACACTATCTATTTAGAAGGGCACATGTTTCACAGAATAATCCCACACACTCTTATAGTACTATAGTTATGGGTCTTTATTGACATGTCATTTCAAGAAAAAACTTTCTTCCTGATTTAGTCCCTACAAGTCTAAAACAAACCAGACACACACACACACACACACACACACACACACACACACACACACACACACACACAAACACACTTAGTAAAACAACTAGTACCATCTGCATGAAGAGAAAAATGCACCATGCCACTTCTCATCATCCCACATGTCAGAGTCCCTGTGACAGAGGCAAACTGATTAGAGGCAACAGCAATTCCCACTCAGCCAACACACCCAGACAAAGCAAAGTTAGACTGAGCACCAGGCAAGCTACAAAACTCGAAGACATCTTCTCCCCGACACACGCCCCCCCCCCTGAGCATCCACTGTGAACAAGGTCTCATGCATAATTCAACACGAAGAGGCAACAGGCACACCAAAACGTACCATGACAAAATGAACCAACAGTAGAGAAAACACTACCAAGGACTTGCCCATAAAGTGAAATATGCAGGATAATGATCGTATGTTTCATTTATATGATATATAGGTTCATTCGCTGTAGGCGTCCCATCTCGAAAGCATGCATCGTTTAATGACCGCAATTAACAGGCCAAGATATTGTCGTCAGCATGAAATATGTCATGGTTGCATTTGAAACAAGGCCCATACGCATTTTTAATGGTTCTATATTTCAGGTTATGATTCCCTCTCAGGAATTTAAAGGGAGGGTCGTCCAATCTGAACAATAAATCCCAGACTGGTGGTAATTAGGGAGCCAGCATCTGACATGCTGCCTTGCTGCCTCCCCTCTTCGTAATTACTACTAGCCTGCCTTTGAACTCATCTGCATATCCCTTTTGCAGCCTTAGCTGACGCCTCCTTAAACTGTTTAACATTGCTGCTGACCCATACAAAATTGAACGAAGAGAAAGGCGTGGATGTCGACATGCTCGCGTGTACGTGCCAAACACAGTGTTAATTGTTGTCTCTTGGCTAATATGAGTTTCCGACTCAGTCTTTGTGAAGGCATGCATTTATTTCATTCGTAGACACGTGTATTTCACCAATGCAACCTGCATGATGCTGTCATCCTTTTAAAGTTCGGGAATTAATCCACACTGAATGATTTGCCTAATAATTTTTTTTTTATTAAAATACAATCTTTGATGACAACTAAGATTTATTTTGTAACGAAATACCAAAGTTAGCTGTTTTTATTATTTAGTTTCTCTGAAAATGAACAGATACATAAAAAATATGGTGTCATTTTTCTTTGGTATAAAAGCAATAAAACATTACAGAAAATAATTTACCTACATCACACACCATCCCTCTGAAGATTACATTTCTAATTCACAATTCCCCGTTGTGTGACATTCCCTTCATGCTCCAGTTATTTTAGGATCTGTAAAATATTTACTTAACTATTTATAGTACAATTTAAATTCAGTGTACAGAGCTTGCTGTAGATACTGATTGCTCATATATAACAAGTAAGAAATGTTCAAGAATGCCCATGCAGTCTGTTTCAATATGAGAACCATCCTGTACATCCATTGCAGGATGACTATAAATTACAGCCACTTTAACTCTTCATTTGGAACCAATTGTTTTATGGGTCACTGTAAGATTGTTGAACGGCAGAAAAAATATGTCACCTGTGGTTAAATGGCAGTGCTATTCACAGCCGTAATTTCCATGGGGTAAGGGTTTGTGCAAGGCAGTGTTCCTGATCAAAGTGGCATGATTGACAATGTGACACCGGAGGCTACATCCGCTCCATAAAGCTCCAGCTCATAAATAATAACTGTTCAAATTATTGATAAGCATGAATGCTCTGGCTAACGGCAATACATCAGAGAATGTGATTGATGAGCTCAATTAATCTGGGTGATGAGACAAAGCTGAAAATTTCTCTCAGGCGCTCTGGATGTCCGGTAGCAAAGAGGACTGCATGATGAACGATCTGCAGTGATCATATGGTGCATCTCAGCAGAACCGTGGCCTACACTAGATTTGTATAGCATAGACATAATAAACTGTGCAAACTGTACACAGATTGAATAGCCAAAATGTTTGGCTAGTATAAGTTCAGCTGGCTTGCCTGAACAATATGGCATAATTGCAGAGCAAATGAATTCAGAAGTCGCTTGTTCTATCATATTGTTTGTGGAAGCCAGCTGAACATCATCTCCACATGAAGTGCAACAAGGCCCTAACATACTATCTGCATCTTATTTCCATTTCTGTTTCTGTTTTTAAACGTGCAACAAAATAAGTGTAGTGTATTCTTCCTGTTCTCCAGGTGCCATAATTTCTGTATGTTCCCATAACAACTGCTAGATAGACCATCATTTTCACTGTCTGCATTTTGCAGCAGCAATCTTCATTCAGTAGTCATGGAAATTGTCATGAAATAGGGACACATAAAGTACTAAAGCACTTGCATATAGAAAAAAAAAAAAAAACACCAGTATGCACACTTGTAACGAGTATATTTGGAGTTATATTAGTTCAGATTTATATATATATAAAATTATATAGTATCACATACTATAATAATATTGTCATTATATTCCCCTATACTATCATTTAGTATGGACCTTTTAATTGCATTTTAATAAAATATCTAAATACCTTCGGATGTAGAAGTCATATTTTGATCACTGTGACAGTATATCTCTGATAACCATGGACAAAAAAAAAAAAAAAACACTCGGCACAATTTCCTTCATCTGGATAAATCATGGGCCAGAAAACATTATATTTTACAACTATAGTTCATTATTTCTGTTGTGCCACATCCTCCTCTTCAGTTCTGCCTATTAATTTCTGTCCTTCCTCATTGCTCCTATGCAGAAAAATAAAGCACCTTATTTTACTGAGATAAATGAATGTAATTAGAATGCAGAGGCACAATACAATGTTTTGATGGGGAAAAAAGATAAATGTGTATTTACAATTTACAGTAACCGCAGCTATAGCGATGTTAGCATTAGTGAAATGCTGAAATGAATAGAATCGTTTGATGTATGGAGGAGAGAAATTATCGAACAAATATAAACCTCAGAAAATAAAATAACATTTTATTACTTTGACACTGAAAGCTATTAGTAATTGAAGAGATTGTTAAGTATTCTGTAGATTGTGGAGCATTCTGTAGATAAATGAATTGTGATTTTTTTTAGCAAATAATACAAATAATTACCAATGCATATTCAATATATATATTCAATAATACAGTATTTTCCCTGCAAAAAGGTTTGATCTTTTTTAACCTTGGCCTGTTTGTGCTAGCTTGTGCATATTTTCACAACTTCTCTTCTACAGTGGCCGAGAAGGGCAAAACACATTAACAAATCAGAAAACAAATGAACAAATTAGAAAACACTAACAAATCCAAAAACAAAATAACAAATGCAAAAACAAAATAAACCTGAAAGCAACATAACAAATCCGAAAACAAAATAACAAATGCAAAAACACATTAACAAATCCGAAAACACAAAGACAATTCAGACAAACTGGAAAAGGTAGGTACTATAGTTTGTGAATGGAACACCTGTCATTTAAAATATATACAGGAAGTATGAAATCTTATAACCAGTGTTGTGCTAGTTACTAAAAAATAGTAACTAGTTACAGTTACTCTTTACTTCATTTAAAAAGTAACTGAATATATATATATATATATATATATATATATATATATATATATATATATATATATATATATATTTCTGAAATTAATAACAAAACAAGCTGAATAATATATTCACAATCAAAAACTGTGGCTCCTGCATCATAAAAGCTGTTGTGTTGAGCTCTTAAAAATCTTCCTTTCACAGCTGAAGTATGAAAACTATCAACAATGTACAACATAACACCGAGTTAGCTTCTAGCTTCTAGCTTCTAGCATGGAGTTCCTGGAGGAGCTTAGACAGATTGGAGTTGGTGTTTATGGCAGTAGATACGAGCTTTGAACCAGAAAGACACAGTTTACATTTGACTTAAAATTTTTGTCTTTATACTCAACTAAAGTGAAATAATGAGCATATTTCCACTTTGAGAAACTCGTCTTGCTCTCGCCTCGACTCGCCATTACTGCCGCACAGACCTGAATAAACGGAGACACGCCCACAGTGTGTCTTTTTTGTGTTTACAGTGGTTTATCCACCAATCCTACAATGCGTCGCTGCTGTGAGCAGGTTAGGCTGTAGTCTACACTTTTAAAATTCATTTATTTAAAAACGGGTAACGCACCATACGGTAACGGTAACAGAGTTACTTTATTTTTAAAAGTAACGCGTTACAGTATTAGTTACTGTTAAAAGTAATGCGTTACCGGTAAATCTACTTTGAGAAAGGACATTCAAATGCAGTGATTTTGGAGATGCTGCAGTATATCATGACATAAAGATTAGTTTGTACACTTTTACACATACGTTCCAACTTTCTCCTGCTGCAGACTGTTACTTCAGATGCTTTATGTTCTAATATTCATAACTGGCTTTACCCAAAGGTTCCCCATCTAAGAAATTTCACTATGAAGGACATTATCTTTGGACTTGTAATAAACAATGACAAAAAATAATTTCTTGTTAATAAAATACTTCTTTTTTTTGCACATTATAATGAGTTTATTTCATTCACAAAAGCCCTTTAAAGTGATTAAAAAGTAAAATGCAATGAATATTTTGTCCTTTATAGAAAAATATGATTAACACAATAAACCATAGCCCTGTTTATTTTTATCCCTTTTTATTTAATTGTATTATTATTATTGTTACTCATGAAATGATAACATTAACTTAGATCTTTATTTTGTCAAGATCTCATGCTAAACTCACACTAAACACATATGATTGTTGTTGTTGTAGTTTAATTTTAGTTTAGTATTTTTTGCACATTTATGTGTATAGGCGTGGTCAAACTGTAAAACCAAATCAACTCACAATTACTATCCAGTATTGTTTACATCACCAATTAAATTTCTACAAACATTCAAACATCAGCTTTAGATATTAAGCATTGAATTATATGCTTATAAATCAAATATATTAATATATTATATTATATATATATATATATATATATAATGCTAATATCACAAATTATCATAAACAATTACGTATATGCATCAAGCATTATCACATGTTCCTAGAACAGTCCCTGTGTTACAAACGCATACTAAACTTTGTTTACCAACTAAATGCAACATATAGTCCATGGATATTTCAACAAGCAATATAAAAAACAGTAAATGTCTACACAAACATTAAACCAGAAGTGTATAATATTAGTTGGTTAGGCACTATGTAGCTGCCTACATAACATATCAAAAACAAAAAATCAATTCACTTAAACAACTTGTGAATTACTCATCATGCTGGGAATATAGTTTTAAATTATAAAACATAAACTGGAATCTTTTTAGAAGTTAGAAGTTACTATTTTCTAATCTATCACATGTGCCCCAGAATCAGCGTCCTTAAAGAGGCAGCACCTGACAATTATTATTATTAATAATCTTATTTATTGATCTATTTTTTTCCCCTCTTTCCCATAAATATATATGTTTATATATATGTGTATTTTCATGCACCTGTTCTGTGTATTGTACTGTAAATTGTACTTGTTATTGCCACGTTGTTTGTATATGGCTAATTGCTTAATTACAAAATAATAATAAAAAAAAAACTTTCTAAACTGTCTTTCGGCTTCTCCCATTAGGGGTCGCCACAGCGGAGCATCCACATGTTTGATTTGGCACGTTTTTACGCTAGATGCCCTTCCTAACGCAACCCTCCCCATTTATCCGGGCTTGGGCCCGGCACTAAGGCTTGTGCAACCCTAATGGCTGGGGTTGGCACCGCATCCTAACCACTAGACCACCAGAGAGAAAAGGGGAGAAAAAAAACAAACAAACAAAAAAAAAAAAATATATATATATATATATATATATATATATATATATATATATATATATATATATATATATTGTTCATGTGTTTTGCACTTCTCGGCCACCATACTCTTCACATAGGAATGTCTGCAATTGTAAATTGTAAAGTGTTTACTGTCAATGTGTTTTTAAACCCCAATACAATGTGTATGTGGTTGATACACTGGTCCAGCCCACATGCAATGTGTAATCTGGAATACAGGAGCTCCTTTACATTGATAGATAAAATTAAGATATGATGACAAATTAGGCAACTACCATCAAGTTATGTGCAATTAGGTGTATATATTATTGAGCCCAAACTCTTATGAACAATGTAAGTGCGGGATGAAAGCTGTCCTCATGAGACGGTTTGCAAAGCAAACAAAAATACAGAGCAGTGAAGATACTAATTAGTTGTACTTACAGTGATAATCAACAGGATGCCTTTGAGGAGAGTGAGTGGCGATGTGATTGGCTGGATGATGACCTGGGCAAGGAGAAAACCTAATGAGGTAATGAGGTAATCCATTTAAAAGCAGAGATAACGTAGATGTGACTGCAAAGAACAAAAAAACCATAACAAATTCAGACTGGCAGTTTCACAATGTTCTCCCTTTCGCCCACATGCTGGTTTTAAATAACAGGTCACAAGCAACAACATGACAAAATTACATTTATTGCGGTGATTTAAAAAGGAAGACTTCTGCCTGGGTTGAATATTGTAACGGGGTAAATATCACAATAGTGTTTTCTTTTCATTTTGGATCAATCCAAGTACACAGTGTTCCTGTGGTGAAATCATTGTATCATGTGTGCACACGCACACATTAATTAGACCGCATTCAAAGGAAACTGGACAGAAATATAGGCCATTTCAAACCTCACATGCATAAAATATAATTTAGAAAGCATTCCAGACTCTAAATAATGTTTCTGTAATTAGAAAAAAGAACATACCAATTCATTTTTACTTCACTCCTATTCTGCTTGTGACCTGTTTTAGAGCAAGCATCTGCCTACGTCAAGATCTTAATAAACCATTCAAGGATTTAAGTTAGATGCAGTCAGCCCTATGCGAACAATATCCAGGTTAAATGTTTACTGGGATGGAACAAAATAAATTACCTTTCCACAGTGATAATTGCAATTACAGCGAGGGAGGAAATCCACTGGGAAAATAACGTTAGGTATCCGGATTGACATTGAGCATCTAAACGAGCTCTTGTATTCCAGTCTCGGCGTCGTATCTGGTACATTTTTGCCAAGAGTTTTATGTTCTTAAGCCGTCAGCAATGTCTGCAGCGTTTTTTGTTCCTAGGGATTCTGACCGTTATTGAATTCCATCAAATTAAGGCTGTGTAGAGAGTGTGTGTGAGAGAGTATGTGTGTTTTAATAATAAGTTGCATACATTTTCTATAGAGCAGTTTACTCTCCATGGTTAAAAAAATTTTTAATTATAAAAGTAACTATAAGTTAAAGGTAGTTAAAGGTAAAGACTGGCCTTAGGTATGCCTGCGTTAGAAGGATCTTCATATACTGGTAAAACTGGGACAAAATTACAAGGGTCCAAAGGGAAGAATCTTGCACCAAATTTAAATATTACATATTGTTTTTGTTAGCTTTGAAATTCAATTGATTCATTAACATGATATGCAGTATGATATAAATGCAATAAGCCTCAACAACAGATTTATAATAAAATGGGCCATTTAGTAGCCACTAAATAGTCATTTTCATTGCTGTGCTCCTAAATATCACATTTGAACACTATCATATATTGAACACTTGATAGAACTTTACTAAACAAACAAATATTTATATTTGTATAGCAATTTAATTTGATAATATAAACATATAGGGTCAAGTGTGCCCCAAAGGATGGCTAGGTATTTGACGTTTGACATTACTGACATGGCTGGGGGTAGATTAACGGTGCTGGATCAAGCCTCTTGTTAGCCATGGCCAGTCTCTATTGAGCTGTACCGTCCAGTGAATTGAATTTAGAACAGCTCCCATTAAAGCTTCATGTTAAATTGATGACACCTCACCAGTGGAAAGCCTGACAGGCTCATCTATGGCTCTGAACAAAACCTTCGACAAATAAATAGTTGCCGAACACACATAATTAACTGACACGCCATTGATTCTGCCCTTTGCCTTTTAATAATTTCGACTTCAAAATGACCAGGTCTGTTTTTACAAGCTTGCCTCTTTTATGACCCCTAATGCTCCGAATATCATTGGAAGAATATCAAAGTGCTAATCAATGCACCTCATGTAAACATTTTCACATCCCTTTATACCTCCATTAGTGAATTTGCTTAGCAGGATTTGGCACTAATGACCCCCAGTAGACTTGTAAAATGGCTTTCGAGAACTCTGGGACCTGCAGACTGCGAGTGAATGAGGAGAAGGAAATAAGAGAAATAGACAGATAAAAGAGAGATTTATGAGAGTGAAATGAAATTGTTTGGGCAACAGCATGCACAGTATAAGTGGTACTAAATAGAAAATATTGAATGGTCAGTGGTTATTAAGGGAAAAAAGGCTTTTACTTGTTACATGTACATTACAGCAAAATGTTTTTTTTCACATATCCCAGCAAAGTTAGGAAGCTCGGATCAGAGCACAGGGTCAGCCATGAAACAGAACACCTGAAGCACAGAGGGTTAAGGGCTTTGTTTAAGTGCCCATGAGTGGCAGCTTGGCAATACCAGAGCTTAAACTACATACCTTCCAATCAGTAACCGAGAACCTTAACCACTAAGCAACCACTGCCCATTACAAATGCACTTTACAATTTAAATTCGTTCCTTAAAAGTTTTCAAATTTTTTTTCAAAGCAACTGCATCACTGGCTGATTTAAAAATTGCATATGTTGAGGGTTTATTTCAAATAATTTCACCTGAATTTTATTTATATATAACTTTTAACAATGAACACTGACACAATGCAGCTTTAAAGAAATCAGATACAGATTAAATCCGATTGCTGATGAGCAAGCCAGAGGTCATGGTGGCAAGAAAAAACTCCCTACTACTTCATAAAGAAGAAAGCAAGCTCAAAAGGGAACCCGTGCCTGTTTGGGTGACACTTCATTGTGTGATTATAAATCATTTCTCCAAGAGTGCTAAGTGTGTTGAAAGGTTTGACTCTGTGTAATCACATGATACTGTCAGTAATAGGTTGGATGAATCTACACTCTGACCCAGCCTTGCTTCTTTATACTATTCTGGTGCATTTGTGGATTATATGATAATTTCATACCTTCCATATTCATACTATTCTGAATGTTATTTATGCTCTTGTATTCAGCTTTGCAAAAATGACAATAATCTGATGTGGATCCCAAAACTGCAATCTTGTATTGATGTTTTAATACAATAATACACCATTTATACCGGCTGCATATTTATATTTGAGACTTACACTATAAAGACAAAAGTGTGTGAATACCTGACCATAAGATTCGTATTACATGCTTTTTGAACCTCCAATTCCATATTTACTGCCCATTTTGTTGTTATGATAACATCCAATCTTGTGGGAAGATGTTCCACTGGATTTTGAAGTGTGATTGTTGTGTGAGTGTTGATTGATTAGTTCTCATTCAGCCACAAGGACACTATTAAAGTCAGATACTAATGTAGGGTGTGGAGGCCTAGGGTGCAGTCAGCAATCCATTTCATTAAATGCTGCTGCCTCCAAAGATGTCCTATACAATTGTTTGCCTCCAAATTTGAGTTAACAGTTTGGCAAAGAACCACATATGGCTGGAAAAGTCAGGTTTATATAAGGTGTGAAACTTACTACATGGATAAACCTGATAAAAAAAGAAAACGAGCAGGTTGCAATTACAGCCACTCATTAATTGAATTATGAGACCGTATGCTACTCCCTAAAAGGGCTCCAGAGTCGATTTATTCAATTTCTTTGTTTACGCTTTAGCATCCCTGCCTGCATATTAATGTGCACATAGAATCTGGTACATCACCATTCAAGCCTAAGTACCGTCTGACACAACTAAAAATTTGCTCACACCCATTCTTGCATAACCTTTTGCAGACATTTTCTAACGGTTTAAGAGTCAAAGTATATGTCTGACCCCTGTTATTGCTGCAAATCTTTTCAATTTGTAAAACTAAATTCAAATTGCGTAAATAAACAAATTGAATCAGACAGCTTAGAAAAATAATTGCTACCTTTCAAGACATTATGTCAAAATATAAATGCACTTAAAGTTATGAGATTATATCCTGTGGGCAGGATGCAATGAGTTGAATAACCGGTATTAAATATGCAACTGCTTTTCTCTAAATGAGCACATTTCTTGATATCTGCCCTGTAGCACATGCAAGCTTGGGGTTTAAATGGGCCTTTTGAGAACAAACAAAGGTGATTATAAAATGTTTTATAATGAAAAAATTAGAGACAAAAAAAAAAATTATCCTGCATCTTTTAATACAGTCCCAAATAGAACTCTTACATCTTATTAACTTCGGTATGCTAGACATTTGGTGTAAATCAGCTTTAACACTGACACTGAATTTTAATAAAAGTGGTTCTCTCGTGTATTCGGAAAGCTGGCTCTCAAAATGGTCTGGGCCAGAATCAATTATGCTTGTCCCTCTCATCCCCTGGGGATGTGTGTATAACTTTACAAGGACGTTTGCAGCCAAATGAACACTAAATCACATTAATGCTGCATCAAAGCAAAGATTTGATCACTGAAGAAAGTGAGTGTGCAATATATTCAGGACAAATTAGATGACCAGAAGTCATCTAGAAGTCCAGAACACCTAACAAAAGTTCAATCTGCTCATGTGTGTTTAATTTCTTGACATTAACTAAAAACGATGAAAGAGAAGTACAATGCGAAACAGGGCTGCATTCCTAAAAAACAACATTCCTATATTGTTCTTAACATGTCTGCCTATAGACCTTTCTGGGTCCGATGAGCAAGTCAAAATGACAAAACAATGGCCTTAGCTGGTTTAGCTGTCCTCCAGCCATGCCTAACTGGTGTTAAACTGGTCGAGATAATTTTCTAGTTTGACTTTCATCTATGAAATCGGTTGTATGTTGTTCTAGGTTCAGCTGCTAGAACCACACTGATAATCCCAGCCAATTAGAGGCCTGTAGTTTCTTAAACACTACTGATACCACAAACCAAACCAGTTAAACAGCAAAAGGCTAAGCAGAATCAACTTCACAATCTAAATCCTGACCAGTTAGACTCAACCTCACAAACTACTGTACAACCAGAATGACCACTTAGACCCAACATCACAATGTTAAATCAGACTAACCTGTTACAAGAAACCTCATCAGCTAGAACTAACCTGATCAACCAGGCTTGGTAAACTAACCAAATAGAACTTGAATGTAAGTGTTTACAACCTCTCTAAAAGCATTCTTTAGCAGGGTAGCAAGCTAGTTATATTCCATGTAACCAGTTGCAAACTAATATGTCAAGATAATAGTATACAGTTACAAATTAAATACACTGTACCTATTACCCAGTCTTTGATCTTGGTAAATTTCTGAGTAATTACATTATATGGCAAGTCATTAGATGGAGTTTGAAATCCAATACGAATAGTATTTAAACAGAGCTACATTTCAAACCAATAAAGAAATAATAGTCATACAGCACTGTTTGTGATCTAACCTGGTACAAGAAAGGGCAGCATAGGCTTCACTCCCGGCCAAAATGTAACTGATTCCAATAGATACATTGCAAAAAAAAAGCTATTTTATTTCCTATATACATACAAGCTCAAATAATGTCATAGTGCAGTATTAAAAAACATGTTAATCAGTGACATCGGAGATTAGACTAAGACTTGGCATACACTGTATGCTGGTTTGGTTATGATTTTAGAAGAAGCTGTGCTTATGAAGTATGTATAATGAAACTTTGGTACACTGCATCCTAGTGGACTTTTATGAGAAAGTTGCAAGAATAAATCTTTATATAATCATCTTTAAAAGTCATTGAATCATTCATTTTCAGTACCGACTTAATTCTCGTCATGGGTTTTGGTGGATCAGGAGCCTATTGCTGGGACACTGAATATGAGATTGGAATACACATTGGTTAAAATACAGTTCCATCGCAGTTCACCAGGTACACATTCCCACACTAATTCATATCTATTGCATTTAATTCAAGTTTTAATTGTATAGCACTTTAAACTATGAATAATTGGTCATCATCTTTTCATATATTTATAGATTACTACATAAATGTAACATTCATAAATGAATAATAAATGTATCCCTAATGAGCACGCCAGTTTAAATACAGGCATTTGTTTCGAAAATGAAAGGAAACTGAACTCGGAGGAATCCCACAAAGGGAACAGAAACACAGTTAGAGAATTCAAGATCAAATCTGGAACCCCAGAACAGTAGAACGGCTGCATTACAAAGTCTGCTTCAGTTGCAATGTTAATGGCATGGAGGTTATCTGTGAAAGTACCCAGTATGTAGTTCCTACCAATGCTAGAAAAAACTAAAATCCAGATGATTTATTTTTACAAGCTTAAATCCAACTGAATTAGGTTGAATCGATTTAAATCCTCTATGTCTTCCATGCAAGGTATGGTCAAGTTAATATGCTGTGTTTGTTTAGTCTACTAACAATATATACTCTGGCAAATGAGAATTGTGAGCACCTCATAAAATCTTGCATATACACTCACCGGCCACTTTATTAGGTACACCTGTCCAACTGCTCGTTAACGCAAATTTCGAATCAGCCAATCACATGGCAGCAACTCAATGCATTTAGGCATGTAGACATGGTCAAGACGATCTGCTGCAGTTCAAACTGAGCTTCAGAATGGGGAAGAAAGGTGATTTAAGTGACTTTGAACGTGGCATGGTTGTTGGTGCCAGACGGGCTTGTCTGAGTATTTCAGAAACTGCTAATCTACTGGGATTTTCACACACAACCATCTCTAGGTTTTACAGAGAATAGTCAGAAAAAAAGAAAATATCCAGTGAGCGGCAGTTCTGTGGGCGAAAATGCCTTGTTAATGCCAGAGGTCAGAGGAGAATGGCTAGACTGGTTCGAGCTGATAGAAAGGCAACAGTAACTCAAATAACCACTCGTTACAACCAAGGTATGCAGAAGAGCATCTCTGAACGCACAACACATCAAACCTTGAGGCGGATGAGTACAGCAGCAGAAGACCACACCGGGTGCCACTCCTGACAGCTAAGAACAGGAAACTAAGGCTACAATTCGCACAGGCTCACCAAAATTGGACAATAGAAGATTGGAAAAACGTTGCCTGGTCTGATGAGTCTTGATTTCTGCTGCGACATTGGATGGTAGGGTCAGAATTTCTGAGGAATGTTTCCAGTACCTTGTTGAATCTATGCCACGAAGGATTAAGGCAGTTATGAAGGCAAAAGGGGGTCCAACCCGGGACTAGTAAGTGTATCTAATAAAGTTGCCGGTGAGTGTACATGTCAAGAGCTTTATAATTGATGTTTTAATCAAATCTCATAATGGTAGAAAAAATTTAACCTTAGTGACTTTGACTATGGAATAGCTGGAGTATTCAAAAGTTTTCAAGAGTATTCATAAAAATGCTGATCCAGGACTTTCCTGTACAATACTTTCTACAGAGAATGTCGATGAAAGAGGTCAAAGGAGAATAGAAAGTCTGGTTCAAGCTGACAAGACAAAAAGGTAATCACTCTTTACAACCGAGGTGAGCAGAAAAACATTTCAGAATGCACAAGACTGAAAATTAAGGGAGACCACATTGAATTTCACTCCGATCAGCCAAGAACTGACATTTTTAAAATGATATGTTTTGACATGATGACATGATGTGAATATTACCTTCTCAAACTGTATTTGTATGATTATATGCATTGCACTTATGCTGATTAAATAACTACATGAACAATCATGTGTGTATGTGCTCTTAATAAAGTAGATCCTATACTTGTATTCTGCATGCTATTTTCACTTGTTTGGATCAGTGACTGTTTTCACCAATTTCTGTACATTTAAGTGCTATTTTCACACCCATGGTGTCCATGGAGCACATTTAAATCTACATAAAAGCTGCAGCCTTGTTTCTGAGACATGATTACTTTCTTTTTCATAAATACATTACCTGAACTGTACTATGCTCTGCACAGACACACACTTAACTAAAAAAAATATGACAATCTATCAACTCAACAAAAAGAAAATGGTAAAATTTCAAAATGTTAATGAATCTATAAAAGTGGTCACCACAAAAAAATGGCAGGACTGACCGTGGTATATAGAAGAAAAGCGGTCGGCTAGGGCACTGGTGACATTTGATGTGTAAATAAAGCTCCACTTCATGCCACTCTTTAGGGCATGACATGGATTAAAAACCTACTTAGCACTAAGATCTCACGAAGCCTTGATCTTCCCTTGCCTCAATGCAGAAAGAAGTGCAGCTCTATCTTTGTGCTTTCATTAACCTTTTTGTTGATTAAGATAAAAGGTGAACATCCCTAGGCTGAAGCCTTTCTCCTTATACAGAAGTGTTGGACTATGTTGACATTTTAGTTTTTCTCCTTTTTGTCTCCCTTTATTTTCAGGAAAATATGCCAGAAGTCATAAAGTGCTTAAGACTATATGTATATGTAAATGCATACACATTGTAAATATCTTCACATGATTGTTTTTCCCTTGGAACACTAACTGGAATGAATAATTAGTTTCAAGTCAAAATTATTCTTTAAAGACTGTAGGATATTATAACTTTAGGCAAAATGGTTGGACCTTGGTTTTATTGTAAAGCACTTAAGTCTATATTTGTGAATAGAAAAACAATTTTGCACTTACACTGTCATTTACGGTAGCCTGAAAGACCCTTACTTAAGTGTTTAAAACTTAAAGAAGTCCTGTAGCTGTCCACCATTATTTCCCCACAGAGTTTATAATGCTTAAAGTAGTAAAGATGTCTATATGTATCAGTGGGCCCGGATTTGTTTGGGGGAGAAAGAAATAATCATTTAAAATGTAAAAAACTAAAAGTATAAACTGTAGGTATACAGACTTATGATTGGCTGAAGAAACAAATTTTATTAAATGGGTCATACTTACTTTAAGGATCATACTTACTTTAAATGAGTAATAAAGCATATCTTTTATCCATTTTTTTATGTTTGCTTTAATGAATTTGCAACAGTGTCTTTCCATCCAGAAAAAGTAGTACAATGCAAATAAATGTATTTTTCACATGACAAAATATAACCATTATTTTTTTTAAGTAACAAGAAATCTCGAAATGTGTAACTTTTGAACAACACATAAAGTCGGTTTACTGACTGAAATCTCCACACAATTTTTTACTTTTCAGCCTAAAAGCTGCGAGTCTATTCAAAAGCTTAGTTTTTCTTAATTATGTCTGCCATTTGTTGCAGGGAAAAATAAAAAAATATCCTGAAACTTGGATGTGTAAAAGAGAAATCAAGGCACAGCATATGCCTGGCAGCAATTCCCTATAAACTATAAAAGCACTTTAATTACTGTTGTGTTATGCAACAGTGGACAGTAAGGCTTTTACTATAAAAAGCCAATATGGCTTGTGATTGACTTTCTATTTTAAGAAACCATAAAATAGATTTTATAACTTACAACCGTAGGCTTGAGATCACTTCATAGTTTAAAGAACTTTTGAAAGGTGCTGCGTGTATACTGAATTTCAAGTAGTTATATAAAGAATCATGAAAGAAGCACCCAGGCAAGAGTCATTTACAAAGCTTTAAAGTCAATTCGGAGATCTACTTTTAGGAAGAACTATTATGTCCAACAATTTTCTCATGATGCTTCTCCCAAAATTGTAGCATCAATCAATGTACTGCACAAAACTGTTTTGAAATTGGTCCAAAGTGCCAGTATCATTGAACATATTGACATTTATTTCTGATAAAAGAAATTATTACACATATGATTGTTGACCTTGGCTCTGGTTTTTGGAAGCTCAAAAAAAGTTTTAATTACACAGTAATGTATTCAATAAAATAAAGCACATGAGCTATTTAGGTATTATTAATAAGCAGGTGTTTAACAAACAGAAAGTCAGGGCCAAACCCAATGCACTTTTCCAGAGAAAATAAATATTCTAATAATAATTTCCGGAGAATAATAAATATTTAGAGGAAAAAAACATTTTTTCAAGGTATTGCTTATTTCCCCACAGAGTTTATAATGCTTAAAGTAGTAAAGATATCTATTTGTATCAGTGGGCCTGGATTTGTTTGGGGGAGAAAGAAATAAGTATTTAAAATAAAAAAAAAACCTAAAAGTATAAACTGTAGGTATACAGACTTATTTTGGACTGCCTGAAACGTCTTTAGGTTACGAATGTAACCCTAGTTCCCCTTTCGGGAACTCGAGCTGCGTCGTAACGCTTTGGGCGTTCCCAAAGCGTTACGAAGCAGCTCGAGTTCCCGAAGGGGAACTTCTCTAGGTTACGAATGTAACCCTAGTTTCCTGAGGGAATGAGATGCCTCGTCGTAACGCTTTGGGAATGCCCAAAGCGTTACGACACAGCTCGAGTTGCTAAAGGGGAACTGTTTATAATTAAGTTGCATGGGACCCAATCAGAACTAATGCATTGCATGAAATCAGTGGCAGTTTCATGTAAGCTTTTGAGGGAGTGAATTAACCAAACTAGTCTGGACTTGACTTCATAAGAAGGTATGAACATGCACAATTAGACTATGCTCTGGTATTAAAAATTATATTGCATTGGGATGTGTTTGGCACAGAACATACCGAAAATGCCCAGGCTGCTACCAGCTTATGCAGGAAATTAAACAAAAATATTGAACTGCATCCATTTTTGGTTGGAACAAATAAACTGTACACTTTGGAAAGCTGGTTTAAATTCCTGAATGTTTTTTGCTGTGATTGTAAATCACATTATTTTGCAGAAGGAGCCCACTGTCTTTAGGAAATACATTTAGAATGTGTACTAGCAATGTTTAGGTACATGGTGCATTTCAAAATAACATCCATGTGAATGCTAGGACCAAAGATATTAAACTGCCTCCCCCAGCTCCTCTTCTTCACATAGTACACCCTTTACCATTTCATGCCCAGGTAAGTAACACACATACTGTACCCATGCCTGGCCTTCCTCTAAATGTACAACAAAACATGATTCTTCAGACCACTTCTTTCAATGCTCTATAGTCCAGTTCTGCCATTCACGTGACCATTGCAAAAGCTTTTGCTGGTGTACCAGGGTCAGCATTGCCACTCTGACTGCTATGTTGCTACACAGCCTCATACACAACAAGCTGTGATGAACTATGGGTTCTTACTCCTTTTTATCATAGCCTGCAATCTGTGCTACAGTAACCTTTAAGGGAGATCAAACCAGATGAGTGATTCCTTCTCTCTCCATGTACATTAATAAGCCTGGGATACAGTGACCCTGTACCCAGTTCACCAATTGTTCCTTTGTGGACCATTTTGTTAGGTATTACCCACTGCATATCAACAACACCTCACAAGACCTGTCTATTGATGGAGGCTCGAATGCTTATACTTGAGATTTGTTTCAGTACCAGGGCCTTTACTGAATAGTGTGACCAGATAACTAATATAAGTATGTGAGCCAGGTCTCCATATAAGAACTTCAGAGTAAACAAGTTGGTTAAGTATTTGGGGGGTTTGTGTTACAATGGAATAATCTTAAATTGCGATCTATTGTGTTCTGAAAGGAGCTGGCGATTACACATATACTGACATTTAAAACTATACATCTTGCCACATCCATAAAAAATCCATAGATGGCAGCTTTGCACTTCATTATTCACTGAATAATGCAAGGAGGTGGGAAATTAGCTGACATTCAATCAATGCATGACCTACACGACAGTAAACGACAAACTATAGGGGAAAAAGATAATGAAGATACAACATTTAAATGGTAATATAACATCAGAACTACCACCGACTGAAATTTCCTTTTCATAAAGTCATCTAAAAAAAAAAAAAAGTAGAGCACACTTCAATATTATTTCCACCTATTGCAAAAATGGATTGCATAAAATATATAAAGTTTGATCTGCTATTACATAAGCTATTCTGAATATAATGTTTTCCTACAATGACAGAAGCACTTTCATTAGAAAACTGATCAAGATCCTGTTTCTTTGGAAAATTGTACTGTGCTTAATTATTACTTAAATTTCTTTTGTCAGATTTATAAGCATTAATATAATCCTTATTTTGGAGGAAAATACAGTATATGGCTGCTTTACACACTCCTGATGTAGATAAAAATAAAAAGCATCATTATTACTTACAAATGAGAAAGCAGGATAAAACTGAAGGCCTGGCTCCAGTGTTTGTTTAGAAAAAGTACTCCAAGAACATGCAGGTTTGGATGCAGCTCCTCCTGAAGTTTTGGTACAGTGTTGTCTTTCTGCAGCAGGCCTGTGCCTGAAAAGATGTAAATCAGAATCATAATGAGTTTAATCAGCCAAAGAAAATTCACTACTGTGGAATTTGACTTGGCAGTTGCTACTGCAATGAAAGGAATAGGAAAATAACAGAAGCTTTATAGCAGCACCCCACAACACAATGTTGCTTTTCTCTTTTTATTTGCCTCCCTTTGATAGCTGCTTCTAGTGACAAGTACATTTCAGACAATAAGCGTGCAGAATAGATGGGTCAGGGAGAGAAACGCCTCAATCTGGCAGCACAAGCGCCATGGACGAGTGGAGCCATCCTTCAGCTGCGCACATCATTCTTCATCTGGCGCTGTGGCCGTGTTCAACCACTTTTATGGGGTAAATAATGAATCAGCGAGCAGATAAATGGGAGGAGTGGTGAGAACACGGAGAGGACAGATGAATATGGATGGAGATAAGGGAGGAAATGAGGAAACCTGTCAGAACATTGAGAATAATTCATACTCCTGCACGAGATGTCTAAGAGGCGCAAGAGGCCTGTTTACGTTCATGGATTCAGTGCCACGTTTTTCTACTTCCTGCCTTTTACCACCCTATCTCTGTCTTAATTATGCTCTTTGATCACTTATGCTATTTTATCTTATTAACCTGCCCATATGGAACCATTTTGCCCTGTGTCTCCTCAGTATAACTACAATTACAAGTTGTTTTCTAGTTCTTAGGTCCTTGAATTTATAATTAGAAAATTTGTAGTCCTGTAGTTCAGTACAGTCAGCAAGAATAACTAGCCACCAGCTTTAGATAATCTTTTATTTATTTGTGAAACTGCAATTTGCAAATAAGCAGAAAGGTGGCAAGATTACTAGCAAGAAAATCCTTGCAGGCAGAAAAAAACTTTAATTTCATCATGTATGATGATGGATGAGATGGTTACATCATTACAGCAGAAACGACAAACATCACTTTCAATCCTGTGCTTTCGGTAACCAAATACCATAGTCTGGCCAAACGTTTTTTTTTTACAATTCACAAAACTCTGCTTCACAGGTCAGTGTTCATCTGATAAAGTCAGCACAAGGGGAAGTAACTGCGACAGAAACTAGGATGTGTTTTTCAAATTCAGAAGGTCTTATATATATATATATATATATATATATATATATATATATATATATATATATATATATATATACTAGTGCTATGGATTCTATAGTGTTTTATGTACACATAAAATGAAGGATGGAAGGAATGCAGAAATTCGTTAAAGTCTGTTGAAATAAGAAGAACAGTGAAGTAGTACATATCTTAAAAAAATAAATATGAAATTTAAAACACGCCCGCACGCACGCACACACACACACACACACACACACACACACACACACACACACACACACACATCTATATTACCCGAATAGGGTCTAACAAATGTAAACTATTTAATTACATTTTTCCATTTATTAAATGTTATACTTTTATTTGTGCCAATTTAGTAAATACTTAATTTAATTAATATAATTAAAAAGTGCATTGCATTAATTTGATTTAATTAATACTTGTTTTTTTATTAAATATTTGAGTTTTAGAATTATTATATATAATATTTAACCAAGCCGCTATTTTATTTAAAATTGATTTTAAAAAGTAAACTGTTCAAATGTTTATTATAAATGTTAAAAATAAGAAACTTATATTTATAAAATAATTAGATATATTTTAGAGTTGTCAATATGCAGCTTGTTAAAACTGTGTCCAAAGTGTCAATATTTTGTGTGAGCACCATTGTTATCCCGCACTGCCTTTTGCTTGAGGATGCCCCACAGGTGCTCAATAGGGTTCAGGTCTGGAGACATACTTTGCCACTCCATTGCCTTAAACTTTAGCTTCCTCAGCAAGCAATTGTCATCTTGGCAGTGTGTTTGGGTTCATTATTATGTTGATAAATGAACCGCAGCTCCATGCAGCCCCAAACCATGATTGACTGTAGGCAACACACAATTTTCTTGGTACTCCTCACCAGGGAATTGCCACACATGCTGGACACCATCTGAGCCAAACAAGCATAGTTTTATCAGACCACGGGACATGGTTCCAGTAATTCATGCTCTTGGGCAGGTTTTCTTCAGCAAACCGTTTGTGGGCTTTCTTGTGAGCCAGCACCAGAAGAGGCTTCCTTCTAAGACGATGGCCTTTTAAAGGCAATCATGACTTATAGTGGCATATGGTCTGAGCACTGACAAGTGGACCTTCCGTTTCTGCAACCTCTAAAGCATTGCTGGATGCAATCATGCATCTGTTTTCTGAAGCCAGATTCTGCACCTGACGCACAGCACGAGGACTCGACTTCTTTCATCGACCCTTGCGAGGTCTGTTCCGCGCGGAACCCGTCATGGAAAACCTTTGTATGAACCTGGCCACTGTACCAAAGCATCTTTGTGGAGAGCAACAATTCAAATTCCCAAATCCTCTGAGAGTTCTTTGCCATGAGGTGCCATGTTGAACATCCAGTGGTCAGTATGAAATAATAATAATACAGAAAGCACCAAATTTGTATGGTTAATTTAAGATAGTAAATCTATACTGCTATAGGAACTGCACATTGACTGCTATAAAATATATCCAAGATTAATTTCTATAATATTATCCCTTGAGAACTCATACTAATGGTTGCTTTGTACTCACTTTGTGTACTTTGTGTATATTTATATAGATAACAACTGATGACAGCATATGGCACCTTTTATGGCATGGTAATGACATTATTATGCCAAACTTGTCCAGAGGATTAAAATGAAGTATTGGTGAAATAAGAAATGGTTTCACTATATATATAGTATAGTCATTACTTACCAAAAAATAATGTATAGCACAAATGAAGCACACAATACAAATTGCTGGTGGCACATCTTCCAAGAAGAGTGGAGGTTATAACAGCAAATGACAATTAATTGTGAAATGGGATGTTCAAAAAGCACATACAAATTTCATAGTCGGGTGTCCACAAACGTTTGTCCACATAATGTTCCATAATACTATTTCCACATGTTGCTATGTTTGTTTGATACACATTGAGCACAGTTAAATCTCTTACAGTCAAACACTGTTTATACACTTTATTTAAAAAAAAAACAGGCAGATCTGAGTGAGCTGTATCAGGTGGAGATGTGCTCTGTTTGCCATCTTTGTTTAGTAGTAGTTCACTGACCTGTCAGAAGTCAGTAACTGTAAAATATAATGTACTTAATAATATAATGTACAATTATAGAACAACTGTGTAATTTTTGAATTTGTTTTCATATGAATCTGCTTATATTTAAAATGGAAAATATGCAATTTATGAGCTATGTTTGCAGGACTAACTGAAGTGTAACAGGTTAAAGACAAATTGGTTTTATTTATTATACAAACTAACAGACAGGCAGACTGTGCATTAGATTTTAGGACCATAATTACCCTTTTAACAACGACACAAAATTTACAATTTGGTTGATATGTGTAGAATTACCAATTAGTGTATTTATGGTAATGTTATTATTCATTCATAAATACATGCAAAGTATAAAAAATGTTAGTGTGTTCATCTGCATACCCGTCTAACTTCATTTAATGAAATCTGAGATGTAAAACAGCAGTAAAATAGGCTTACAACTTAATTCCTGATGGCACACTAGTTTGTACCTTTCATTAAAATGACGAACAACATTTTAAATTGTTCGTGTCAGTCAGCCACCAATCTTGGTAAGGATACTTTGGTGTGGCAATCAGGCTGAAGTGTTTTTTTAGACGTTAAGACTACTGTAAGAATGACAGGGGAATATGCATTGCAGTGATGAAAGCTACATCATTAATTTCTGAGAAGAGCCCATCTGCTCGGGAAAAAAAAAACGGACAGCCGTGTAATTAAGACAGAAAGCTGCTCGAACTCAGCACCTGTCTCAGGATTTCTCACTTTGAGGAAGCAAGAAGAAAGGGGGAAAAAAATAAATTGGGGAGGAAGCACAATGTAGTGGCAGAAATGTTGGTAAGAAACCTTAGAGTGCTATGGGTGGGATGATGGGGCTCATTATGGCTGCCATTGTGGATAGAGGTGCTGTATTGTACACCCTTCCATTCAAAATAATTTAGAATGGCGTGTGTACATGTAAACTTATTCTGGTAGACAAATGGTTGCATTATGATACAAATTACAAGTGTTGCAATAAACACCTGGAGCAGAATACTGGTAATATTTAGTAATTATTAATTCAGTAAAACAATTTAATATTACTAATATTACTATTTACTTTTATAAAATAATAATAATAATAATAATAATAATATTATGCACACACAAACATAGTTATTAAAGTCAGGTACTGATGTAGGGTGAGGAGGCATGGGGTGCAGTCCAATTCATCCCAAAGGTGTTAAATAGGGCTGAGGTCAGAGCTCTATAGCAGGCCACTCAAGAGTTTTCACTCAAACTTATGTAAAGCATATCTTCACTAAACTCAGTTTGTGCATAGGGGCATTGTCATGCTGGAACAGGTTTTTGGTGTTTGTTGAAGTCAAATAACCCATAATACTAAATTGTCATGGACCACTCATCCACATTGAACAAAATCATTACAAGATCTTCAATAGTTTTTGTGCGCATGATCCCAATTCACAAGTTATAATTCCAGTCATGAGTAGAGTTCAAATCAAGAAATTGAGATGGTCATTGCCAAACAACAACATTTCCGTAGTGCTCAACCTAAATGCATGTTTAAATTTATAAACTTGATAAAACATTTGACAGGGGCCAAGACTGAACCTCCTGGCAGGAGCAACCTTAGTAGAACTTAGTAGAATTCATGATGCCATCAATCTCCAAAAGAGTTCATGGACTGCTAGATAAGAAACTGCCTCAATCCATCATTGATCCAAAAACATGCTTTACAGGAATCGGGCACTTTTTCATGAATTCAGGACCACTATTATTAGTAGTATTTGCTAATACATTAACAAAAACTCCCAAAAAAGCAAGAAAAACAAAAACCTTACAAACATTAACTCAAAAAAGTATGCCTCATGTAACTTAAAAAATTATCATATGAACACCCTTGATAAATATTAGCATGTAGCATAGCACAGTATATTCATTTAGGCTCATATTTATTTTTATGATAAACAGGGGAGTGGTAGCTCAGTGGTTAAGGCTCTGGGTTACTGATTGGAAGGTCGGGGTTCAAGCCCTGAGAACACCAAGCTACCACTCTTGAGCAAAGCCCTTAAGCCCTTTGTGCTACAGGGGTGGTGTAACATGGCTGACCTTGTGCTCTGTCTCCCCAGCATTGCTGGGATATGTGAAGAAAGAATTTTCCTGTGCTGTAATGTATATGTGACAAGTAAAAAGCATTTCTGTTTTCCACCATCTCTCAGATTGGCAAATGCTAAAGCCAATCCGAAATAAGAATGTGACATGCAATGAGCAACTACAGTACACTACCACTGTTTGGAATTGATTCTTTGTTTTTGAGTTTGGTGTTGCATTTTTTATTTGTTACAAGCCAATTTGTAAAATCCATACAAAGGAGCATTGTAGCTGCCCTGTTTTCTTGTGGTGGAATAAGATTTTATGTTAGATTCCATGTTGGATTTTCTTTTATGAATCATCTCTACATGTGTTCAACATAATCAAAAAACAACAATTTCTGGATACTAAAAACGATTATTATTTTTTTTTTCATTCATTATTTGTTTTACATTTATATTCTACATTGTCTTCATCATTCTATATATTAATTAGTTTTTTTTATTGCTGTATTTAATTTTTTTTTAAAAAGGATGTTTCTATGAGAATTATTTATGTTCATACATTTTCCTTTAACACTTGTGTTGGAACACTTTGTTTGTTCTGGTTTTGACTATATGCATTGTTCTCCATCTATAATTATAATTATAAAGTCTTTTTTTATAGTTTATTACAAGTTCATTACAAAAGCTCATTATCCCGTCTTGTAAATAATAAAACATACAAATAAGAATAATAAAGAAAACAGTTTCTTTGTTTGTTAGTGCCTAAAGCCTTTTAATGCTTGGGAGGAAGAGGAACATTATTTATGGTTTTTATTATGAGTTTTCCAGACTTCAAAGTCAGGCCAGATCAAAAACACGAGTAGGCAAGGTCAGAACAGACAGATACATAACCAGTAACCCAGTGACAAGCAAAAAGGTCACAACCAGAATACCTCAAAGCAAGAAACTAGAGTAAATAAGCCCATGTGTAAATGGGCTCAGCAAAGAACGAAGCTCTTGCAAAGAGCAGAGACAAACTGGACAACATATCTGAGCATCCTAATGAGTCCACAAACAAGTGACAGGAGCTAATGAGCAGGTGAAGGCAGAACAGAAAGACCAATTAGAAACAGAAGGACCGATCCTTAGACTTCAAAAGGTGCAGACACTCAGTGACAGTGTCTGTCTGAATATTCATTATCTATGGGTAATTAAAGAAATCAGCACCTGTGGGAGATAGTAATGAAGTAAAAGTACACTCTAAAGTTACTGTACATGTCTTTTTCTTACTTTACTTTCAATATTTTAACAACTACTGAAATAAAAAAAACTATAATATTTCTTCAATAAATGTCTCTAGATATATATGTTACTAATGCAGTATTAACCTTTACATACTGCATTAATCCATGGAATCTACGTTTTAATGACTTCTAAATCTAGGCTGATTTGTCTAGCATTATGCACCCCAAAAAGCCTGTTCAAGAAGGTGACTTATTCACAAGAATATATCCCATTAATTCTTCATATATAAGACTGTGATAGAAAATTTGCTAAATCTATTATTAATTATTACTGCTCAATTCTCCAATTTCCAATCTGTTAGTTTTTAATTAACCAATGGCTTTGACTACTCCAGATAGTTAGCTGTCTAATGCACAAACAATAAAAGCAATATGTGATTTAAACCTGTAATTAACCGAAATCATCATGGTGCGCACATTACTTTTTATTACTTACTAATACTTTTATATAATTTATGAGCTGTTATCTTTTGCCCAATTAGCTAAAATTGCCTTGGTTTAGATTCGTGCATAATACACACAAATAAATTCACCATGCTATTACAAAAGAAGAACAATAATGAAGCTTTTTTTGCAGATATAAATAACAACTATTTACTTATACCAGCTTGTCAGCAAGTCAGAGCACATCGTGAGCCATGATAAAGCACCACAGGAACAAACTGGGTAAAAGGCCTTGCACAGAAACCCAAATGAGGTAACACGCTGGTGCTGGAATTGAAATAATGACCTTCTGAAGACTAACCCAAAACCTTAACCACTGGGCTACCACTGTCCTAAAAGTGATCAATCAAAATATCTGCAATGACCTTATCTGACATCAGCTGCTAACTTAATAATGAAAAGAGTCATGTTAGAGTCCATCAAATGTCTTTTGTGTTCTCTGGCACTTTGAAAAGTAATTTCTGTTTGTAATTAATAATTTAATTACTGTACAAATTTCATAAGCAGATTGGAGTTGGCTTGATATTACTGTTGTTTTCTCCATTTCAAGATATCTGGTATTAATGTATGTATCTTAAAAAATCTATTTTTGATATTAATGTTGAATGATATCAGTTATTTAAAGACTATAGCCTAAAGTATATTTACTGGTTACTTATTATTTGACTAACTTAACATATAGTATAAAACCAGAGCATATTGAATTCCATAGCCTAGGCTAGGAGCATTAACAGGATGCAGCCCCAACAAAGAATTTCAGCAGACCAATCTTAGTTATTGAAGAAATGTGCTGGCAGAGCTTGTAAACATATGGGGAAACAAGTAGTTCAGTGAGTTTTCTCAACTTGAACCAATAAGGATTCAGTAGCAGATGCTCTGTTTTGAGAGGTCTCGGTTGCAAATTCGCAGCATATGCAATCAAATGCATTTATGTAAATTATTTAGGCAGCTCATCAGACCAAAGACTAACTACAAGCCTGGATGCATTAGCTCAGAAAAGTGTGATTTTTACAGACGTTCATAGATTTTTCATTTTACGTCCCCGCTCTTGTCTGATCTGCGAACTGACAACTTGGCAAGGTAAATCGATGAAGAAAATGTTTCAAAATGAAAGAACAAAAAAGCCTATGTGTTTTATTCTCCATGTGTCAAACTTTAAACTGATGTGTTCAGAGGCCCTGTGCTGTAAAAAATGTTCAATCAAATTGTTTTAATTGTATTACATTTTCACTAAATCTCTATTGTATTAAATGTCCACTTGCTACTCAAATTAGTTTGCTTGTTTAGGCCACTGCAAGCATAGAATTCACTGGACCATTATATTTGAATGCCCAACCTGATTAACCACTGTACTCTCACAAAAGCCTTACCAAGATTTTGTCCCTTAGCAAATGAAAAGTGCAAATGGTTAAGAAAAAATAATTATTGCAGCTTTTAATGTGTTAATTAGATCTGTCTGATAAAATTCTGAAACAAAGATCAGTTCAATGAAGCATCAGAATTTTAGATTTAAATTAAATATATAGCACAGGATTTGTCAAATGTTTTATAATTTAAGTTCCAAATAGTAAAATAGTAAGCAAATTAGTTTATTAACCAATCTCACTATACATTATCTTCACAAATGCTTAATATGAACAATTTAACTTTAACAAAATTTAAAACTTTCAGACATGGATGGAAAGGAGAAAGCTTGTTTTAATTGCAGTCAGTCCGCATGTACCACAGCGCTCTCAGAAGGCACCTCCCAACAGCAATAGCACACCCTAGTAGTTACAGGAGAGTGTGTCTAAAGTGAAAATTTCCACACTTTTTATACATTTTATTTATTTACACACTTTTCACTTTTTATTCTGAATCACGTGTGAAATCCAGGAATAGGCAATCGTGACGTCATCGGCATCAAAACCAGGAAGCTGAGCGATGGTAGCGACATTAGCTTCTGATTGTTCAGGTAAGCGCTTTGTGTGTGAATCTGTGCAGCCATGAGCTTTAAATGCAAGCAAAATTCCGACTCTGAGGAGAGGGCTCTCCCTTGCAGCTAAGGTCCCGCTCTCGCCGAAGCAAAGCAGCGCCGAGGGTTGCAGGGCTCGCAGGCCGACCTAGCAGAAGGCATGGATATTGATGAGTCCTCTCCAGCCTCTCCTGTTGGGCCAAGCTCCTGTTCCCTGGGAAAAGCACTTGTTTCGGCGGTCCCTTGTCAAAGGCATGTGTAACACGGGGCTCCGTAGAGGGAGAATTTTTGGATGCTAGCAAGCCCATGGACTCCTCACAGCCTGTGCTGTTTGAGGAGCTCCTAGAGGTAGTGACGTGGGCCATCGCTTAGCCAGAGATAGCTTGGCCCAAAGAGAAGTAGAAGCAACACGTTCCCAGCAAGCTGGATGAGCCAATGAGCAGGCGTAGCCCCAGCTTGGCACGGCCGGGCATTGCAAAGCCCAGAAACAGAGCTAGCCACCCAGATACTTTAGGCCCAAATCGAAGGAGTCGGAAACCTCTCCTCGAACAAACAAACGGTGGTGAAGCGGCTCCTTACAATCAGAGCGCCCTACATTGAGGCACCACCAGGAAGCCAGGCTGCTAGCTCGGCCACAGGATGTGCTTTGCAGTGCAGCCTCCCTTGGGCGGATGTCTCTCTCCATCTCGAGAGATGGCTGCAGATGGAGGAGACCCGCCTCCTCCCTGGAGACTTCAATGGCTGCAGGGCATTGCTCCAGCCACTCTGGGAGGGTCAGAGGCCAGCCGCGAGAGGCTGGTTCTCCTGATAGATTTCCTGCCAGACGTATCTTGTTGGGTCCTATATACGATAGAGAGGGGCTACTTGATTCAATTCGGGTCCTCTCCTCTCTGGTTCAACGGGTTTTGTCCCATCCTGGTGGGACCCAAGCAGGCTCTGGTCCTGGAGCAAGAAGTATGCACCCTCCCAAGGAAAGGGACCATCGAGGTGGTTCCTCCATTAGTCAGAGAGTCAGGCTACTACAGCCAGTACTTTGTTGTTCCGAAGAAGGATGGTGGATTGAGGCCGATCCTAGATCTACGCTCCTGAACCGCTCATTAATGAGGCTCAGGTTCAGGATGCTTACCCTCAAAGAGGTCATGTCTCAGATCAAGTCTGAGGACTGGTTTGTCATGATAGCCTATAGCCTATTTCCACATAGCCATCCTTCCTGCTTACAGGAGTGTCCTGAGGTTTGCTTTCGGGGCGAAGCTTACCAATATTGGGTCCTCCCCTTCAGCCTAGCACTCTCACCCCCACCCTCACAAAGTACACAAATGCAGCTTTAGCTATGACTATATATTAGCTCGATCAGAGCCTCAGGCAGTCTGGCATCAAGATATCCATATTGTACCATCAAGGTCTCGCGGCGTGCCCTTCAAGCCTTGGTTGGGTGGGAGGAACCGATGTTTCTGTCCTGAGGCCCTGTCTTAGGGACTCCTTGTCATCGGGTAATGCTAACAACGGACGCTTCCCTCACAGGGTGTGGGGCGGTCACAAGTGGCCACTCCGCCCAAGGTCTGTGGAGTGGGCCACGTCTCCTGCAGTGCATAAATCGCATGAGGTGATTGCCGTGCTGGGGGTTAGAACACTTCCTCCCGGACCTGAGGGGTTACCATGTATTGCTCCACACAGACAATACAACAGTGGTCTCTTATATCAACTACCAGGGGGGTCTCTGGTCTCTCCCCTTGTACAAGCTGCAGGAAAGGTTTTCCTGTGGTCCCAGGACAAACTCCTCTTGCTGAGAGCCGTTACATCCCAGGATGGTTGAATTACAGAGCAGGTCGTACGCCACACAGTGGCGGCTGTTCACGTCATGGTGTGAGCACCGTGGCTTAGTCCTAGTTCACTGCCTGGTTGGTTCAGTTCTGGAGTTCTTACAGGAACAGTTTGCCACAGGGTTAACCTCTTTGACCCTGAAGGTTTATGTGTTCGCTGTTGCGGCTTATATTACCCCACCTGCGGGGCAGTCACTGGGTAGGTACCCTCACGTTTCCTTCGCGGCGCCCGGAGGCTGAGGCCCAGGACGCGACCCAGAGTACCTGTCTGGGACCTGGCTGTAGTGTTGGCGGCGCTATCTGAGCTCTCTTTAGAGCCCTTGGCCGAAAGGGCCCTTAGGTACCTGTCGGTTAAGACCGCCTTTCTCTTGGCAGTTTCCTTCCTGAAGAGGATCGTGGATCTGCAGGCTCTGTCCGTGAACTATTCCACCTGGAGTTTGCCCCTGGCATGAACAGAGTGTTTCTGTATACAAGACCTGGGTACGTACCTAAGGTGCCTACAGCTCCCGCATGACCTTTCGTGCCACAGGCATTCTGCCCTCCTCCATTTCTAGCCCCGGTCAAGAGAAACAGAACCGACTGTGTCCAGTGCGAGCAGTGGATGCAATCCTTTTGACCTCGACTTCAGAGCCACTCCAGGCTCCTCTTTCCTGCGTGCAGGTGCCGAAGCCCTCACACATTAGGCAGGGTCTGGTCAGTGTGACGTGAATAGACACTTGTTCCCAAAGCGTTACAACGCAGCTCGAAGTTCGTCTACAGGTTACGTACGTAACCCTAGTTGCCCGAGGGAACAAGATGCTGCGTCTCCGTGCCACTCCCTGCATCCCTGCGGCGCTTACCTTCTCTCTTTTGCAAAAGCTAATGTTGCTACAACCGCACAGCCATTTTGTAGCTTGCTGGTTTACGCAACTTCGCCCGCCGATGTCACGTTTTGCCTATTGGCCAGATTTCACACGTGGTTCAGAGCATGGAAGACGCAGGAGCGTTCCCAAAGCGTCCCTTGTTGAACTAGGGTTACATACGTAACCTAGAGATGGTAACCTTAATGTACTGTATTTGCTTAAATATATTTTAGTGTTTAATACTTGGATGGTGCTTGATGCTGTGCTTAGTCTTTAGATAAACCTTCTTCCCAATATTTCTTGCTCAAAATAAATGCTATATATACTTAGTATGCTAATTGCACTTTTTTTTTTTTATATGTTTAATTAATCTGAATAAATCCTTCTCTCTTTCAGCGTAACTTAATTTATTTCATGCTCATCTTAACTGCTCCATTGACTGATTTTCCTCGTGTCCACTTTTGCTTCTTAACCTTTTCATCTAAATCTAAAATAGTTATTACATAATTATTTTATAATCATTTCAATAAAGTGCCTTAATTCTTAACTTATTGTTTCAAAACTATTATATCTACACTCTTTATATGTAAAATCCCTATTGTCAATGCCTAAACTGAATAATAATTTTTACTTTTGTCAGGTTAGTGCTAAGTACTGTTAACCTGAGTGCTTTTTAAATCCTGCTACTTTCTAATGCTTCTAAAATAGTGCTGACATAAAATAAAAATAAATTTCTCAACAACATTCAGCTGAAATACTTTGCCATGCCTCTAGTTAAATTGGCCAAAGTCTTCAATAGTTGTATATTTTCTTCTGACCTTAACATCCAGTTTATCAAAGAGCAGTCCAACATGATTTATGTCTGGTGACCGGGCAGGACATTCCATTTCAGATAACATTTCAGCCGACTTTTGCTCTCTGAATAACTCTTACAGAGCTTGAATTATGCTTCAGGTCATTGGCTTGTTGTATGGTGAAGTTGGTTCCAATCACCTGCAGTCCAGACAGAATTGCATAGTGTTAAAGTATGGAATGGTAGCCATTTCGGTTAATTATAGTACAGCTTTCACCTGGAAAACGTCTCCAACCCTTAACTGCTCCAAAACAACCCCAAACCATTAAGCATTCACCTTTGACTGTGGATGTAGGCAGTCTGCTAAAATCTTCTTTCTTGGTTTCCATCTTACACAAGTTCTTCAGTTAGAGCCAGAAATGTCAAATTTGGACTTATCTGTCACAGAACTTTCTTTCAGTCATTCTTTGTCTAGTTCATGTGTATTTTGTCTGTTAATGAGTTTGTTCCATTTAAACAAAAATATTATAAAAACAGTTTAAATATAATTTAACTAATGTAAAACAAATGTATTTCAGCAAATGCTTTAAGTTATGCAAATAAACTGTCAAAAGATTTAAAAAGGAATGAACTACAGGGAGATTTTAACCCACTTCATCTTTCTACCAATAGAGTTCTTCTGTTCCTCAAAAAAAAATAAAAAAAAATAAAAAAATTAAAAAAGCACAATGCAGACATCCTAAAGTGCATTTCGTACCAAAAAAGAGCACAGTCATTTTCTTGAGCAGTTGTCACTTTTCTACTTAGAGATGCTGGATGACATTAAACCTCAAGGGATGCGGAAAAAAAAGGTTGCCTAGTTACAAAAATAAGACTTCAATGAAGCAGCATGATAAAATAAAAATCAGTTACACAGATACACCATGTGGGAAGATGCACTGACAATAAATCTGAAGTAATTTTTGCCAAGGTGACTTTGCTTTTCTTTATTATTATTATTATTATCATTATTATTATTATTATTATTATTATTACTATTATTATTGTCATCATCTCAAAACCTCAGAACCAATGTTCTATAAACTATTATACCAAATAACCAAAACTATTCTTGAGTGTAAAAAAAGAGAAACACTACAGCAAGTGCCAAATTGTGATTAATTAAATAAAAAAAAGAAACAACAACAACAAAAGATAAATATCTCATTAGACAACAAAATAACAAAAAAGTTATAAATTAAAATTAATGAGCAAGCCTCAAGTCTAGAATCAAGTTTAGGTTGGTGATTTCCCTATTTTATCTATCTCAGATTTTGTTGGCATTTTTGAATAGGGAATTGACTTACCTGTGTGGACTATACAATACCATAGACGGACATAATTTCCATTCCAAGGGTCTAGTTCATCTAAGGCAGTGTTCACATTTCTGACACCTAATGGCACATGACACCCAGTCTTTATTTTGCATGTGGTGAGCCCATAACTCACTGCGAATCACCATTTCAAGTTTACCTGACCAAATTATACTGGTCACCAGATGCTCACCCACAGACACTACATCAATGCCTGGCTCCAGAGATGGGTCTTTGTAACCCTTCTCCAGACAGGGTACACTAAATCTTTTTTGTACCTTTCATTAGGTACATTAGGCCTGATCTTTTGTCTAACATCTCTCCTCAATGTTCACCAAAGGTGACTCTACATGAAGCTCCTGGTGACATTAAAAATGTTTGTCTTTCTGCAAGACACCCTTAGTTGGAAAACCCTTAATAATTTGTGAGAATATCGGTGGACAGCCTTTACAGTATACTTCCAATATAAGATGTTTATGGCACTTTACAAGGCTACTTCTGCTCCACTTTACCTAGAGCTGTAATAGCTCATCCCACAGGACTGAAAACTAGGGGCAGAGGACCCACTGAGATAGGATAAACATCACAGCAGGATTGGATTCAACTGGGGAGCCTCTAAGAGGGACTTCATCTGGCTTGTGATAGTAAAGTCTTGGGTTGTTGGACTAGCAGAAAGAAAATTATTTAATTGGTTAATGACCAGGTATAGTAAAAATTTTGTTGTTACAACAAGTTTGCACAGCAGGTACTGTTGCTGCTTCACAGCTCCAGGGTCTTGGGTTCTATCCTGAGCTCTGGTTAATGTTTTAGTACAATTTTAAAATGTTCCCACTGTATCCAGTCAAGCCTTCATTGTCTTGTTTAATCCCACCTGACAAACACACTGGATATTTTATATCGCCCATAAATCTCTGTAAATATATGTAAGATGCTTTGCAATAAACTTCGCAATCTGATCCAGAGTTTATTTCAGCTCTGTGTTTCTGAAATACTCTCTGGAGTCATCATAACTCTGACAAAGGTAAAGTGATGCCCGTTCATGGAGAAATTTATGATATTTGTTGTTTCTGATAATATAATTTAAATATTTTAATATATATTTTCTAATCAATCTGTATGTTTCTTTTTTACCATTGGACAACTGTTAGTCTAAGAAGTCATCCAAAGACCTCAAGAGTTCCACTGAGTAGTTGGAAGAACATTAACATTTAAATATCTGTGTGTGATTCAAACCAATTATAGGTCACATGGCAGTCATTGATGATAAATGATAGGTCGTAGTTTGTTTCACCTTGACTCATTTTCCTTTGCAGTCTTTCTGCATTTTCCTCTACATTTTTCATGGGTAGTTCATCAAAATGGCACCGTGTTGAGCTTGAGAGCGCCAGCTATATTATTGTGCTTGACACTTAAACCGTAGTATCTGGGACCTGCTTTAATATACCTTTCAAATGCAATTACGGATCAGATTTTTTTTTCTTGCCTGTTCTCACCTCCCAAAGGTCCTACTTTAATTTCTCATATTTCTCTACACAGAATAAATGAGATTTACTATACGAAAATCAATTATGCATAGCATCATTAATACACACTATATCTATATACGTATATACTTAGATATGACCAAGAAAATACTTTCAGGTTGTCACTCTCAGGATGGTATAGTACTTTCTTTCTTTTCTCTGCAGGCTCACTCCAAACATACAAACCAGATTTACAGGTAATTGCTCCACTTGCAACTAAAGTCTCGGTAAATGGTGTACCTTGCACCAAAAAATATTTATTTTGCCATGCACTTTGCACTGATGTCGCATGATGAATGAATATCTATTGAATATCACATTTTCTGGAACCTACACTCACCCTTACCGTACTTAGCAGATAGCAGATGCACATTCTCCCCTCTGAGACATCCTTCTTTTTAATGGGATTCTTATCAAACTGCAACAAGCCGGTCGGTGCAGCCGGGAGTGTGAACGCCTAATTGAATCATAGAATACCGAGCTGTTGTGAAAGATATCTGATGACACTGTCAACCTGGAATATAAATTAAGCAGGGCTCTGGCAACAGAAAATAGTGGTGTGCGCATCAACTGGCTGTAATAAACCAAATCTTTAGCATTAACTTTTTATTTAAAAGTGCATTAACACAGATAGGTTATCAATTTCAAAGATTTTTACGAGTATAATAGGGCGTGTGGCATGAAAGGCACCTTCATCATGCGCTAACGGTGTAAAGAGGCAGAGAACAAGTAGACCTGCTGAGGATTTACAGGGATGTAGGTGACTTTGTGGATTGAAAGCCTATTCACTCACAGTAGTGCAGCTTTTGCTCATCTTTTCAGGAACGTGATTGCATTTGATTCACTTTACCACCAAACTACCCCCTAACTGGGTCCTACTGAAATAACCACTGTTAATAAATGTCTCAAAATTATTTTTTAACAGATGCAAGAAAAAGAGAACTGACTCACATTAATCACTTGAAGCGGTAAATATAAGACCTTCAATTAAACTATCTCGACTGAGACACCCTAGTCATTAGTGTAATAAAGATCAAGAAGGCAGAAAATAAAATAATGCATTTTTTCATGTTGACTCAGCCTTCTACTTTTCGAATAAAAAAGCTCTGCAAATTGCTCATTTGCTATAGTCACACTCACTTGAGAGGGAAAAAAATAGCTTATCCTTCTAAAATGATTTCCTTTGATGGAATGCTGACTCTCACAGTTGAAGTCGTTCATTAAGCATAGAAAAGAATACGGCAAGAAACTGGGACTATGTCGGGTGATATTATTCCAAGTTAATTCTGTACATGGCTTCGAAGCCGCATCCAAGTGCTGATTTGCAAATTGTGTTGCGCCTACAAAGAGGTGCCATGGCATCATCATAGTGAGGTCTGCTGAAGCAAAGCAATAACACCATTTCCAATTTTCATGTGTTGAAAAAAAAGCCCCTTTTAGTCTCACCCAGCATGTTTCATAGTACCAGACAGATTAATATATGCGAATTACAGTATCTGGCAAATCACAATACAATATGAATAAATTAAATAGGTCACACAGGCCACTCTAACAGATTGCAATAGTATCCTAATCCTAATGCTTTGTTTACAATCAACAAATTTAGCTATTTAGTCCTTCTACTTTCTAAATCCATTGAGCCCGTAGTGCTGCCAAATTAATACGCCTGAGTTATAGCTCGAGGTGGGCCCACTATGAGTTGATTTATGGCCATGAGGTATATGCTGTGTATTTGGTATTCAATTAACATGTCAGGAGATACAGACATATTTAAATATGAATGCCAGAGAGAAAATGAAGGAGGTGAGCTATTAAACTGTCGAGGTGAATTATACCTATATAGTCAACCCTGGAATTATTGGCACTCCCAATAAAATGGGCAAAAATGAATATTTAAAATGGATAACACACAATGAGTTGTATTTTCCTGTGGAACATTGGGGGGCACTATATTTTAATTTCAGCTGTAGACAACAACAGCACTAATGTTTTCCTGAAATGAGTGTGGATATGTTTTTCATACAGCAAATTTAGAGCTTTTAAATTGTTTGTGTAGACTTCCTTAAGTTTAGCCAAAAATCCAAATCCTAAGCCACTTCCTCCTGGCAAAGGCAACCTATGTTTTTTCAACCCTCAAAAATCATACACAATGTATAAAAAATGTTGTGGACACCTGATTGTAAGATATGGATTTGGCTTTTCAAACATTCCATTTTATTCTATTTAGTCCCCATTTGCTGTTATAATAACCTCCACTCTTCCTGGAAGATGTTTTATTAGATTTTGGAATGAGCTTTTGGAAATTTTGCTAATTTAGCCACAACAAACGTATACAATCGTGTGCCTTTACCAGTTTAAGCTTGAAAAAGTCACGTGTCCCAGACTATGCATATAGTTAAAAGACTGATTTCCTATGCACATGTACTGTATATACGTGTGACCTGTATAACCACTGTTACAAGCTCAAAATTTAAGGGTTATAAACTCCACTCAATCTACATTTTTTTCAGATAGAAGCACCTGCCAAATAAAATGTATGTACTGCAACCCACTGAGGTGGTTAGTGACCCATGATGCTCACTATTAAGTATTTTGTTGCTATTCTCTTCCTTTGTAACCTTCTTGACTGATCTATGGATTGCTTTTGTATAACTTATAAAACATACTTCACATTTAATTCTATCTTTCTCTGCTAGCCCATTGAACTGTTATTCAAAAGTTGACAACCAATGAACACAATAAGAACTGTTCTTAAATCAGCTCAGCCAACATTTGAATAAAATATTCAGATTAGGTACAATGTGGTTAAGTGATACATTTATATCCCAGTGTCCTCTTATGCCTTACAATCACAGGGAGTTTTAGCACACTCCTAATTGCAAATTTTTAACACACTAAAAAGGGAAAGCTTACATAATAATATGCTCTCATTCTTTCTATTTCCCTCAATCCATCTCTTTATCTACATATGTTATACTTGATTTGATCACGGTACGGCTACTTCTACACTTTTGTTCACCTGAAAATAAATTGACATTGCTGAAGATGGCCCCACATAAATAATGTGAGATTGTTGTGGATGGTGCCACATAGGTAACCTTAAGATGGCTGTATGTGTTTTTTTACTCGACTCCAAAATAAAACTGAATTAAATTCAAATCAAATTGGATAAAGTGAGTTTCTGGCACCCCAAAACCTTTATACACCTAAATGTAGTTGCTATTCACACATGTATATATAGTCACACATTTATATACAGTATGTAAAAAGTGGGTGTGTCCTCATGTTGGTGAGAAACATCTCATATTATTGTATTGTGCACAAAAGAGACAAAGCACAAATGTCACTTGTTAGTGTGACTGACATGTTAATAAAATAGTTTAGAGCTTCCTTTTAAATAAAACATTTATATTGAACACACACTCACTGACATTAATATTTAGTTTGTAATTCAATTCTGAGCAGATTTCTGATTTTATTTTTACTTATTCAGTCTACATGTAGAGTTTTTCCCATTACCTATAATGCTGTGCAACTTTCTCTTGATAGTAGTGCCAGTAGTATTTAACCTATATTTCTTCACTACCTGTAATGTCCAAGACAGTGGAACTTTAGTCCTTTATTCTGTCCAGCTGTCACCTCTTTTTTTGTACACTCTGCTCAAACAGATCAGGTTCAAAAAGCTTCAAATGACATGCTAATACCATTATCAACTCATAGACTGTTCATGTCTGCTATCTCACAAGCTAAGAGTCTCTGCCATAAATTGGTGCAACAGCTTTGTGCTTCAGCATTCTGGAGTTGATTGCTTGTCGTCTCTACTATTTCTACACCGGATTTCTCATTATGACATTCACTATTTAAAAAAAAGAAGAAAAAAGATTCAACAGCTCTTGAGGTTATTTCATCGAGATCCTCTCTAAAACTCCACAGTAACTGTACTAGCTCCAAAGTAAAACACCACATACTTCTTATTGGAAGATTAAAAAAAAACAGATTGAGTTGCTAAGTGCATCACAAATAATAATAGCATATTGAATTTGTTTGATGGTATATTTTATCTATTCATATATTTTATCCAGAGACATAAATGTCTAACTGCTCTTATTCTTGGATTGTATTGAACTGCTATGTTGCTTGGAGCAGGGGCATTTGCATAAGAAAATAACAAAAAATGTAGTTTATACTGTAACTACGAATTCATCCACTGCTTTTATAATCCTTCATATTTTTCTCTCACATTTTTCTCTGTGCCTTGGTTCTGTTGTTCAAACTCCTTCAAGGTGAAATGGACAGACAATTTCCAGATCATCCAACTAATTATCACATACAGCCTCTCGGGGTTCTACGAAAATGATATCTTGTTATGATGCTTCAAGTCAGGTGAATCAGGAGGACTTTGTAGAACCGTATCAACACCCATAGCTAGGATGGCACATGATGTTCGCAGGAAGCTCCTCCCTCTTTCCACGGCTTTGACAGCATAGCCCTTTCCCTCTGTATCATTCATCTTCATTAGCTAACCGCTCCCTCCATGGCACGTCAAAAATACTTATTGCTTCTCCTCAGTGAGCCTCGGCTGAGCCTGATTAGTTAGCGCCGATGCAGGGAAATTTCGGCTCCCGTGCTCCGGCGGCGTGCTGTTAACACTCCCCTCAGCCCTCTTAATGAAAAAACAATACAGCGACCATCTGCTTCTCCTGAATCCAGTCACGCTGCTTCTATGTGACTCACTACACTCAAATATGTTATCAGAATTCATCCTATAATGAGAGAAGAGGCCTTTACTTTTGTCATTAAAAAGAGGACAAAAATTGTACAGTATACAAAAAAGTAAACAATTGCAAGTGGAATTAAGATGGATATCTGAAATGATAGTGTACATTGAGAAAATAAATCTACCTATGTATATAAAGGTATGGTTACAGAGTTTCCAAATGAACATCAGGAGAATCTCCTGGATTTGTAGACTAGAATTGAAGTCAACTGATTCTGAGCTAATGAAGAACTGATTCATATTATATAACCTATTTATCTCTGTGAAGCTGCTTTGGGAAAAATGTTTCTTCTCCACGCTACAATGATGGAGGTGCACAATTGTATAAAATGCCTTTGGATGCAATAGCATTACAGATACAAACCTGTTCCAGCATGAGCACCTGTGCACAAAGCCAGATATGATTTACAAGGATTAGAGTGGAAGATCTTGAGTTGCCTGCTATAGAGATCTGATCTCTTCCCTATTCATCTTTGGTATAAATTGGAAATCTGACTGCACCAAATATCAGTACCTGCCTTTATAAACACTCTTGTGGCTGAATGAGCACAAATCTCCACAACACACTCCAAAATCTAGTAAAACATTCTCCCAGAAGAGTGAAGGTTATTGTGACAGTAAATGGGGACTAAATGTGGAAAGGGATGTTCGAAAAGAACCACATGTGTGGCTGTCTATACAGTGTACACCTTGAAGGTACATGATACGTTTAGACTTTTTTCAACATTTAAATGGATAAAAAAAAAATCCAAAAAGGCAAGATTAACTTGTATTGTAATCAGTCTGCTGCACAATACCTATCCAAAGTTGTTATTTATTATGATCTGCCACATCTGCTCCTTCAGCTTGAACAATAAAATTTTTTACAAAGCCCCTCCAGCTAAGGAACAGCCTTCTTGTCTGTGCTCAAAGTTCAAGAAAGGGTTAAGTTGAAAATCTAAAACGTGCTTAGTGATGTGCCAGGTATATAACATTTCCTGAAATAATAGTCAAATACAGTCACATCAGGAGGTTCAAAGCCCTAAAAATAGTATGTCTTTATGTATCTAGCATACATAGCAAACACTGATCCACTTTATATTTCAACCCAAACCTTCGAGCTAAACCTTTATACTGGCTGAGAGAATGTGACATTTTAACAGAAAAAAACAAACAGCAAAGTATGAGTGAAAAAATGCTTAAAGATCCTGAAAACTGTTATGTTTCGAGATCTCAGCTGCACAACTTCAGATACTATAGCATAAGCTCTCTTTAATACACAGCCCTGATAAAAATCTTCTTTTCACCATCTGATTCCATGTGATACTAGGTAACTGGAAAAAAGAAAGAGATTTGTATATATATATATATATATATATATATATATATATATATATATATATATATATATATATATATATCTTTAAAAACCCTGTACTAATTATAGCAGACTGCAAACTCTGCTCTGTGGAAAATTACCATGAAGTCTCGAGAAGAGTTAGCACAATGTTGGTGATGGACAAGTGAATGAAAGCTGCTTCATTGCCAGCACTGAGCATGCTCTCTTCCTTACAAAAAAAAGCTAGTGATTTATCCTGAAACTCCAGTATATCCTGATAACTAATAATCATTTGAATAAATTCTGAATAATTAAAAAAATTACATTTACATGAAAGAATATACAGAATACAAGATATATTGCTTCTTGTACTATATCTAAAACTACACCCCTCAGATTTTAGTATATCCTCTAAGGGAAAATACTATAATAATGAAACTTGAATATATTTTAGATTACAGGTAGTCGTCAACTTACGACCACGATTGGGACCGACAGACCGGTCGTAACATGATTTGGTCGTAAGTAGAGTAGGCTATATGTACAGTACTGTGAAATGATGCTGGAAGCTGGTACGCACTGTCGTACGCCGCGGCTAGCGATTGTGGTCATAATGGTCGAATCTTCGTGAGTTGCATAGGTCGTAGGTCGACAACTAACGACTACCTGTAGTCAATTTACAGCTATAAAGTATAAAGTATACATTTACTGTCCTCTGAAAATAACACAGCGAGATGTCAAAACTGTGTCCAGAGTGTCATTATTATGTCTGAGCCAAACAGATTTTCATTATACACATTTATTTTTTAGGACCCTTGTTTCCATATGAAACCCATTGCTTCTTTTATCAGTTTTTTGTCCTCAGTTCAGATTCTGCCTTACAAGTAGGTCACTTTGGATGAGAGCCTCTGCCAAAATAAATAAATGTAAATGAGATCAAGATAACAGCAATGAACTATATGTCAACAGTGTACCTGCATCTTCTACATCCTCCCTCTCTTCTACCTCCTCGTTGTCAGGAACAGGGGATTCCACCAGGCTCACGTTCTGCATTAATATCCGTTCGTTCTCTAGAGACTGTAATAGAAAGCACCTCCTGTTCAGCCATTATTATTCCATCAGGGTTTAGTTGCTGCTAATAAATCAGAAAAGCATAACCCAGTAGTACCTTTACTGACTCCAGCTGAGCAACTTGACATCGCTGAAGCAAATCCACAAAGAAAAACTATATCCAATAACAATATCCTGTCTATCAGTAGCAAACAAACAAACAAATAACTATAATAACTATAATAATAATAATAATAATAATAATAATTATAATAATAACAATAATAATAATAACAATAATGATAATGATAATAATAATATCCTTGTATCAATTACCTTTTATACAAAAAAGGTCAAAGTGCTTTCCAATATAACACTTGTATATATAAATTATATAGTATTCAGTACAAGCTAAACTAGAGCATTAGAATGAGAAACAAACAAACCAATAATGAATGGTTTAAATAATGAATGAACAATATTTTAATATATATAATTAAATTGTATTGAGATAATGCACAGCAATAAGAACTGTATAGTGTTAGGTAATAATCCAAATCACTTATTCAGTTATTCTTCCAGGAGTAATTTACCAAATTTTCCTTCTTATTGCTTACATTTGTACCAAGAATAGTTCAAGAAAAGTATGGCCTTTCAAAAATGTTTTGGTTATCACTGATCTGTAACTCAATGGCCTCATAGTCGTTTCTATATGCATTCTCTCTGTTAATACACTTTGGATATCTTTCATACACATCCTGGTGTCTATGTGACTGATATTCCCAGATCTGTATTGGAGAGACTGAAGAAGAATGAGTGGCAAGAGACTTTGATGTCATCAAATGAGATTGAGATACTACCATCCTCCTACCTGCATAAAAAAAACAACGAGGAATGAAACCAAGAAGGGTATCAGTCCTGCACAAGCAATTGTCACTAATAGCCCTATAAAATCACATCCATTTCGTCAGTGTGGAACATATTGCTCAGATTGCACTATATTTTCTGTTCATATATATTGACAATGGTCTTGAATTCTAAAATCTGAAAAATAGCAGCTCTGAAAAAAGGTATAATATGAATCAACCAATTTATTTCTATAGTAATGACTTAGGGAGTCAAAGGGATTTATAGGGCAGATGCTTTATATAACCTAATTTTGCTAATAAAAATGTAAATAAAAATGCTTTTTGGAAACAGTGTTTGAAAGGAGCATTTGAAAGGAAGATTTTATGTCACAACTTTTAATAAAGAACTTTTCTTTGTAAATGTGATTGTCTTATTAACATCAAGAGAGCGACAAACAAATAAAAAGTAGAACAAATTGTTCATTAAAACATTAAACAGTGTAATTGCAATGGGATGAGACAAACAAAATGCTGCTTTTATAGAAAAATGGCCAACTTTAACAACTGATAACAAGAATAACAGCACCCTGACATTGATTCTCACGTTAACAGAAAGCTTCATGTTTTATTTATTTATTCCTCTTTTATTCCTTACATAAAAGAGGACATGACTGTCTGTGTAAATTGTCTTGAAATGAACTCAACATTAAGACATGTCATAACACTTGAATTACTTTGCACTGGGACCAAATGAGAAGTGTCTTATAAGACCTATTAAATCCTCCTGAATACAGAATGGCTCGAAATAGCTTAAAAGTGTGGACATTTTATTGAGCTAATACGTCTTTTATTGTGAAAAGAGCATAATGCAATTATGTCAGAATGAGAAATATCCTTATTAGATATATTAAATTCCTTTGAATACAGAGTAGTTCGATTCAGTGCACTATGTAATTGCAGTCATTTACAAATACATATCTGGTGTTTCACAGCTTATAAAACTCATAAGCATTTATCATTAGCAAAGTAAAACACTGAAGAGCACCCATGGACATTTTGTAAAACTTTCTATCTGACGATAATATCCATAGATGTGGACTTTTATTATAGGATAAACAATAAAAACTGACATTCGAATTATACTTCACATCAAGAGGGTTATTCTGAAAGCAGGTGACAACTGAAGTAAAGACCGGGTGCCGTTTCAGATGTGTCGAACAATAAATATTACCTATAATTTTCTCTAGTCATTTCTCTAAATCATGGCATCCATTTAAATGATTTCAATCTCACAATCGGAGGCGAATACATCCTAAGATGTAAGATTAGTAAGTAATGAGCTGTTTTTAGTTACAATCAGTCACATCTGATTATAAATGAGACTTGATGTGGATGAGTCTGTAAGACATTATAATCAACTATACTGTTTGTCCTTATTTAGAACCAAGAACTAAGTTAATCTAATCACACTTAAAGAAAGTTCTATTGCAAGCCTTGCCATCGGGATGTCAAACATCAATTTGACCAACATTTTGTGAACCTTTAAGGGAAAATGAGTTGTAGCAATTCATTCTTAGCACTTGTTAGATATATATTATATATGTTATTATTAGCCTGTTGTGGAAATGTGGAGTAAATTCTGGATTTCTGAATGAATTGAGATTTTGTAAAATTTTGGTAATGTTTGCCCAGGTGTCAAAGTTTTTTTTTTAAATAATAAAAGTAATAATAAAAATATATCCTAATTCTATATCAGTTCTGTGAACATCTTATTTGGCATTTAGACTTAAATCTTGTTAATCTGGTCTTCAAAAAGCTATGATGGGAAACACCCCATATCGTTCTAAATTTTAGAAATCTAATTTGGTTGCAGGGACATTGTTCATGTTTTGGCTCCACATGTAAACATTTTTATTTAATTATATGAATGCAATGGTTATTGTGTACTCTATGCATGATTAGATTCTACTTGCCCAGAATTCCAGTTCCCAGAATAGTTGCAAATGAGAAACATGTTCACCTAGTTCAAAATCCTTACATTACTGAACAACACGTATTCCAAAACAACTAGAAGCTGAATTTGCTTAAATGCAGTGTTTTTACAAAACAACATGTGTCTATGTCAGTGTGTGTATATTTACAGAAAACGAGAGAGAGAGAAAGGGGCAGTGAAGTTCAAAAGGCCTTGGCCTCAATCAAATTAAAAAACTGAAATTTTGTTGGATTTAATAATACATGTCAGTCAGCATGTACTTGACAGGAAAAAAAGTGCACTGGCAAACAAAGGGCCCTGTAGCAGTTTGTTTAAGAAGCCATGTGGCCTTAAGACTAAAATATTTCACACATGATCTAATTCTCTGACCTCTAACCTAATTAAAATACAATCCAGAACTGCATTGTTGTGAAGTAATAAGATGCTGCTGATTAAAAAAAAGCACCTTTTGTAGGCAAGAAAGTGAAATTGACATTGCTAAAAGCACAACAGCACAAGAAGTCCTTCCTGAACCATCAGCTGCTTTATTAAAAAAAAAAAAGAATCATCAAAAAAAGAAGGAAACAATGAACATTAAAGCGGTGAGATAACAAAGCAAACATTTTGCGAAGTAAAGTGTTTACCTTGCTTTAAGAAGCTTCTTCACCATTGGGACCTCCAATTTACCCCCACACTCAGAGTCAGAATGATTGATGACAGTGTGAGCAGAAGCAAAGTAACCATAATGGAGCTCTAATGACACTTATAGCGGTTCCTCTAGCAAATGTCTAACATGAGTGACAACTTTATAGCTGCTTAATTAAGATGCCACACAAATTTTGTAGTCCTATGCGGTTCGTCACAAAGTATTTATGAGCAGATCGCTAATGGATGTATGACATTTACAGTACATGCCCAGAAAGTACGTGTTTTTGTGTTAAATGTTCAAATCTGATTGGTGAGAAGGTTTATTTTTGTATAACAGCGCATGTAGTTCCGGCTGTAACCTGAACATTAACACTCGTTCTAATATGATATTGCTTTTACAGTAACAGCTCAGGCACAGGGAATTGTATGGCGAATGGTCTGAATAATCTAATACTAATTTATTTATTTTTTAAATGTCTTAAACTAAATTCATTTATATTACATCTATTATGTAATTGACAACAGAACCTAACCTCTAAATTGTATAATTTTAAATCTATAAACCTGAGAAAAATCTTGAAGTGTCTTTCATTAACATGTTAAACATTGTGTTATAAGTGTGCATTATTTCTGTATATCATGGTCTGTTGTGTGATTATTCATTCATTAAACATTTTGTATGGTGAGTATTGACAGTGAGGTGGCAGAGCAAATCGGTATGAAATATGTAGTAAACAAAAGCTTGTGAATAACAACAGAAAATGTTTAATATTTTCAAAGTAGTCACCTTTTGCTTTGAAGAAAGCTTTGCCTCAGTCAGCCTCATGAGGTAGTCACCCACTAAGTGCAAACCAGATGGGATGGCATGTTGCTGCAAAATACTGTGGTATCCATGCTGGTTAAATGTGCCCTTAATTTCCACCAACAGTGTCAACACCAAAGCACTGCCACAACATCACACCTTCTACTTCATGCTTCACAGTGGAAACCACACATTCAGGAACTGTCCCTCTGTAAAGCTAACAAAGACACAGTGGTTAGAACCAAAAATCTTACATTTGGACCAAAAAACCACTGATCTGTCCATTCCTTGAGCTATTTGGCCCAAGCAAGTCTACTGTCTAACTGTTGTTTCCCTGAGGTAATGGCTTCTTTTCTGCAATTCAACCATGAAAACCTGACTCGCGTAGTCTAATCCTAACAGTGGCTTTTGAAATACAGTATGTATGCCACTTGACCTCAGAGAAGCATTTAAGAAATTTGCAGTTTCTGCGGCTGGTAATACTAACAAACTTATCTTCTGCAGCAGAGGTAGTTTTTGATCTTCCTTTCCTGGTATGGTCCTCATGAGTGCCTGTTTCATAGCGTTTTATAGTTTTGGAGACTGCACTAGATAATACATTTAGGTTTCTTGGGATTTTTTGGATTGAATGGCCTTCATTTATTAAAGTAATGATGAAGTCTTTTGTCTTCACTTAACTGAGCATTTCTTGACATAATATGCATTTGCACAGATATCCAGGAAAATCATGTTTTTTGTTGCAGGTTTTCCGTCTACAATTTCACAAGCAAGCTATTTTATATCTATATAATTATGGCTGTCGTTCTGTGTAGCATTTCTAACAGCGTGAACATGTTTATAGAAGATGTTTAATGTGGTCGTTGTGGTGTGAGGTGCAAAACTCGATCTGCTTTTCTGGTACACACAGCACTGCAGATACTCACACATCCTCTCCCACTGCTGCTGATGCTGCTGCATCCGCGCTCCTCTGTAACACACCGACGAGCTTTTTCTCCTCTCACTGTTCTCCTCCACCATCACACCGCCAACACACACTTCCTCCGCAATAGTTTCCATCACAATTATTATTATTATTATTATTATTATTATTATTATTATTATTATTATTATTATTTAAATCGCTACAGTCCCGTCGCTTTAAAGCAGTTATGTTGGGCTGTGCGGTGGCTGCGTCCCAAACCGGCCTTATTATAGCGTGTTTAACCAGTACATCATGAACAGACCGTGGCTGTACAGCACCCTCCAGGGATATTTTTTCCCTTTCTTTCTTCTTCCCTTCCTTTGTCCCTCCCTTTCTTTCTTTCTTTCTTTCTTTCTTTCTTTCTTTCTTTCTTTCTTTCCTTCCTTCCTTCCCTCCTTCCTCCCCCCCCTAACAAAGACTAGTATGTTTTTAAAAGGTCACAGAAAACAAGAACATAGAGAACTGGACAATATATTAAAAACCCAATACATTTATTCACATAGTCAGCAGCCATGAAATAAGTAGTCCTAAATTTTAATTTTACCCCAAGACTTACAGATCCTGGTGAAATTTTTTAAATAAAAACCTACCGAAATTTGGGAAAGTTAAATCAAAGTTATAAAACTTTTGCTGCCACTGCAGTATAACTAGCTAAAGATCTGAGAGAATGATTTAATTCACTAGAAAATTTGCCCGATATTCAGAAACATGGAAGGCTTTAAGCATAAAAAGTTAAAACTACAACTCTGGAGAAATGTGTATAAATGCGAAACAGTAAGTATACTAAAGTAGCACACATATAGAAAATATAAATAAAACACTAGACAAAATTAGTATGATATTTAAAAAATGTGAATTTATTCTTATTTTCTTTTTAAGTATGCATACTAGAATTTTAAGTATCTTCGCCTTTTTTAATGATTGAATGTAGGTAAAATGACCTACATTAAGATTAATATAGCCAGAAAATCTAGTATGTTCTTATTTAAAAATAAATAAATAAATTCTGTTAATTCTATTTTATTTGTATAGCTATGACCTTCCAGAGACAGTATAAATACGGGATGAACCAGACACAAAATTCAACCCACCCTCAACTGGGTATTATTGTATTTACAATAATTATAGTTCCATCATTGTTAAGGTAATTAACTGTTTACTCCACAATTACCTTATGTATCTTTACACAGTTCATGGTATGAGAGAGAGCAAGAGATAAATTATTAGGTTTTGGACACTATACAGTCTTGGGGTTAAAATTGAGGCATGGGGAAATTATTTTATTCTCTACACATTTAATTGCTGGTGTACTAACATAACTATTCACAGCCATTTTATTAAATGCAATTATTAAACTTAACACTGAAATCATGCTTTTTTTTCATGTATAACTGATTTCATATTTCTGTTCTAATGGATTTCTTCCGAAAACTACTATTGGTTAAGTTCGATGGTCAAAATTTAGGTTTCCTTATATGGTCAGAGTCCTAATAGAATCACAAGTTAGACCATTACATAAATCATTAAGTGTCGTGTTTTTTAAAAGGTGGGCGTAAAATAGAAAACGTGTCGGAATCCCACACAAGCCCAGGAGAAACTGTGAAACTGTAATAAAAAGGACCCAGAGGACAGATTTGAAAAAGGAAACCTTAGAACAAGAGCCAATAACACTTCTCATTAGACACTTCACCACTGCAGAGGGAAGGCTAAGTCATTTTTAACTTACCCGGTAAATTTATGAACTAGCAACTTTTAACTTATTTGCATGTACATAGATGTCCAACATTGAAAGATACAAACAATTAATAATGTATACTTATACTTGAAAATTAAGTATGCATATTAGATTTTGAGTGTGAATGCTGAAGTTGTAAAATAAACAACTAAATTAGCATGGAATATATATTACATAAGATGTGTGTTAGTTTTAAAGTTTATATTAGAATTTAAGGGTTGTTTTTTTTTAAGTATGCGTGCGTGAAAGTATATGGAAATGAATGTCCCTACTTCCTATGTTTTTATTTCAAACGATTTGCTCTTAATAAGTCTTGATATTAAATTAAGGTTTAGGACATAGGAAAGTGCTACTACTTTCATAGCTGGGGTACTTACAGTACTATTCATAGCATGCATCATTTCATGCACATTTAAACACTGAAGTCCTAGAAACAGATGCAAATGATATTTAATTACACATGTTTAAGTTCTAATGGAATCACCCAAAACTACTATTATGTAAATTTGTTGTTCAAATTTGAGGTTTTTACAAATTAATTCCGAAAATGTTGATGCTGTGTAACATTTTTAAGTAAAAACAGAATGCTATGACTTGCAAATTCTCATATTTTATTTACAATAGAACATATAAAACAAAACACTTTTTAAACGGAGGAAATGTACCATTTCATGAAAAAAGCTATTTTAAATTTGATGGCCACAACCCATAAAACAGGTATACAGGTGTATCATCAAATCTTCTTTTAACAACAGTCCATATACATATAAGAACTGAGGAGGCCAGTTGTTGGAGTTTTGGTAGAGGAATGTTGTCCCAGTTGTGTTATACATGATTCTACCTGCTCAACAGTACTGGGTCTTTTTTGTATTTTTTTTTTTCATTTCACGTGTCATGTCTGACTGGTGAGAGGGATGGACTGTTTGCAGGCCAATTCAACACACAGACTTCTTTACTACAAAGCTTGCAATAGAGGCAATATGCAGTTAGCGCTGTCTTGCTGAAATATGCAAGGTGTTCTCTAAAAAACACGTTGTATGGATGGAAATATATGTTGCTCTAACACCTGTATATATCCAGCACTGATGGAGTCCTTCCAGATGTGTAAGCTGCCCATTCCCTTGGCATTAATACACTCCCATACCATCAGAGATGCAGGTGTTTGGGCTGAGAACTGACAACAAGCCAGATGGTCCAGGTCATCTTTAGTCTGGAGGACTCAGCATCCATGGGTTGAAAAAAAAAATACAAATAAATAAGCTTCATTTGTGGATGGCACAGCAAACTGTGTTCAAAGACAGTGAATTCTGGAGGTGTTTCTGAGCCCATTTCTGAGAATCATTTCTGGATTTAGCGCAATGCCAATTGAGGGCCCACTGAACAAAACATTATTATTTAAAAAAAATTTTAGCTTACATAGAGTCCTTTCTTTTTGGAACTGGGGTTGTATTATATTCATCATTTGGTCGTTTGTTAGACCATTAAAAAAAAAAAAAACGCGACATTTTCAAGAGGTGGAAAAAACTAGAGAATGTGTAGGAATCTATAAACAATGGGAAAATGTGCATGCAGGAAAATATGCCAAATCCAGTTTGTTTATATTTGCAAAATATTTGCTCTAGGTCTAAAGTATTGGGTTTAAAGTAATATTTTGGATGTTTATTATTAAAATAATTACAATTAATAACACACTTGAAAAATTTGTTTTTAAATTTTTTTATGTATGCTTTAACTTTTTGTATGCACACTTAAAATTCTAGTATGCATGCTCAAAAATCTGGTATGCATACTCAAATATGTAGAATTAGAATTTTTAAGTATGCATACTTAGAAAATAAGTATGTATACTAAAATGTGTATACAATACTTTTTTAATTAGCATGCATTTGGGGGTATAAGGTTAGAAATAGAGTTAGAGTTTGAAAAGTTAGCATAAAAAAGAAGTTTTTATTTTTGTCTCTTTTTTTGTTCACTGGGCCAAATCTCAATGCACAGCACATTTCAGATTTGTCCTTAAGCTCAGTTTGTGCTTTATAGCTCAGATTAACTTGAAAAAACAACCAACCAACCCAAAACACACAAAACAAAAAATAAACCCTATTACTAGTTCAAACTGTTTCTACACTGGCGATCAAAATTAGAGAACAATTTATAAACAATTAAACAATTCTGAAATAATGTCATCTTCACTGTAACAGTTGAAGGAGTTTTTGTCCTGTCTATACCATGCTACCAGAACACCTTTTCCACAAAATAACTAAGGCATTTCCAAAAAAAACATTATTTTGCAGAAAAAACACTGATCAAAATTAAAAAACAACAATGACTGTAGCATGCAAAAAAAATTTCTGAAGGTTACAACAGTCAGCAATTAGTAGGAAGTGTACAGGCCTCTGCTCTGATTGACTTCAGCACATCTGCGGCCACAGGACAGCACAAGTCTCTCACGCTGCTCTGGTGTGATTTTGGTCCACTCTTCTTCCAGTCTCCTCCACAGTTCAGTGACTGTAGTGGGTTTCTTGGCCATAACTTTGTCACCAAGGATTTTCCAGAGGTTCTCTATTGGGTTGAGATCAGGACTCTGGGCAGGCCATGTCATTATTTCAATGTTTTCAGTTTCAAGGAACTGCTTTACCCGTTTTGCTGTGTGACATGGAGCGTTGTCCTGCATGAACACTGCGGGCTGATTAGGTGATGAACGCAGAGAAGGAACCATATGTTGTTGAAGAAGGTTCTGATAAACATTTGCATTCACTCTGCCATGTAGCTGTATAAGAGGCCCAACTTCTGCTGCAGAAAACATGCCCCAAACCATGACACTTCCTCCTCCACTTTTCACTGACTTCTTTACACACTTTGGGTTCAGTCTTTCTCCAGTTTGTCGCCGAACATAATGTTTCCCATCGGACCCAAATAAATTAAACTTGCTTTCATCACTGAAGTGAACTTTGGACCAGTTTTCCTCTGTCCACACAACATGCTTATTCTAGCCTTTTGATTCTTTCTGCTAATGAGAGGTTTGGTCACTGCAGAGTGCGCTTTCAGTCCAAATGCTCTTAAATGTCGAGACACTGTATGACTAGGCAGATCCTTACCCTGTTCAGCGCTGAACTAGTGAGCAATTCCAGCTGCAGTGTGGAAACGATTGCCCATTGAGATCCTCCGCAGTATCCTGTCCTCTCTTGTATTTGTCTTCCGTGGATGACCAGCCTTCTTGGCGGACTTGAATGAGTTTGTGATGTTGTAAAGATTCAATATTCTTGAAATCACAGATTTGGAACGACCAACTTGTCTTGCTATGGCTGATAGGGTCATCCCTTTGGCCTTCATCTGGACAACCTGCTGCCGGAGGCTTTCAGTCACTTTAGAACATCCCACCATCTTGCAGAGTCAGTGAAACTGGAAGTTAGGCTGCCAGTTAAATTGGGGTTGACAGATAATCAAGGAAATTAGCACCAGGTACCAGATTAACACCAATAACTGGGAGGTATCTGAAAGTGTTCTCTAATTTTGATCAGTGTGTTTTCTGCAAAATAATGTTTTTTTTTAAATGCCTTAGTTATTTTGTGGAAAAGGTGTTCTGGTAGCATGGTATAGACAGGACAAAAACTCCTTCAACTGTTGAGCAGTGAAGATGACATTATTTCAGAATTGTTCAAGTTTATAAATTGTTCTCTCATTTTGATCGCCAGTGTACTTTCCATTCATTAATTCATTCATTCATTCATTCATTCATTCATGTTTGTTTATTATAGATTTATATAGTGGATAGTGATTTAGGTGATTATTATGTACTTATTATAATATATATATATATATATATATATATATATATATATATATATATATATATATATATATATACATACACACTCACCGGCCACTTTATTAGGTACACCTTACTAGTACCGGGTTGCACCCCATTTTGCCTTAATCCTTCGTGGCATAGATTCAACAAGGTACTGGAAACATTCCGCAGAGATTTTGGTCCATATTGGCATGATAGCATCACGCAGTTGCTGCAGATTTGTCGGCTGCACATCCATGATGCGAATCTCCCGTTCCACCACATCCCAAAGGTGCTCTATTGGATTGAGATCTGGTGACTGTGGAGGCCATTTGAGTACAGTGAACTCATTGTCATGTTCAAGAAACCAATCAGATGATTTGTGCTTTATGACATGGCGCGGTATCCTGCTGGAAGTAGCCATCAGAAGATGGGTACACTGTGGTCATAAAGGGATGGACATGGTCAGCAACAATACTTAGGTAGGCTGTGGCGTTGACATGATGCTCAATTGGTACTAATGGGCCCAAAGTGTGCCAGGAAAATATCCCCCACATTACAAAAAAAAGAAAAAGGTTACTGAAAAAAATGGTAATCTTAATTGCATTGCTCTTAAGACAGAACACCACATAAATATTGTACAGATTATTTATTATTCATTGGATTCATTTCATAAACAGCTAACAGAAGCACAAACAGCAAAGTACATATAATGATTCCATATGTGCATGCTGAAAAAGAAAAAAAGCCAGAGGCAACATAAGCTGCCAGTTTAGTCCACTTTAGTGCAAAGCTAATCATTAATTACATACAGTGCAAACACATTTATTTGATGCTGCACAATTGGAGCAGTGTTGCACTTTTTTGAAATACTGATGTCAATAACAAGACATCTGAAAACATTGCCTCAAGTGATACAAGTATCTTTTCTTCATAACCATACACTATTTGGACAAGTATTGAGACACCAAATTTTTCAGCCTCTGGGTTTTTTTTCCTTCCAAATTTTTTACCTCAAAGTTGGAGGTTGTATAGAATAGAAATATCTATATCTTTAAGCGACAGGTGAAGACGTATCTCTTCCTGAAACACTTAAACTAGAGCTTATTTTTCCCTGTTTGATTTATGTATTTGTGTATTTAAAAAGTGCTCAACAGAGTTTTAGGCAAATGGTATCCTAGATTTTAGTGTTGATTTATTAATTAATACAGATTCCAAAGCACTTTTGTACATCAATCTGGATCATGGCATCTGCTAATGTATGGTACTATAAAATTTTCCATTCTTTTGAACTAGGAGGCACAAAACCTGTTCCAACATGACAACGGCCCTGCTCACAAAGCCAGGTTATTATAACAGCAAATGGAGACTAAATGTGGAATGGGATGTTCAAAAATCACATACAAATCTAAAGGTCAGGTGTCCACAACTTTTGATCATGTACAATATATATAGTGTATAGTGTACAAAAAACATTACAGTTTCAGCAAGTGTTAATATTTTTGCACCTAAGCATGTATGATCAATTGTTTAAAGGCACGTCAATAATTTTAAGCTTCAAAGTATTTAAGATTTATTCAAGTACCAAACATTGAAACAGATGCGGTTCTTAACTCAGAATCCTCTTAAAGTAGCAATAGTGTAAAATGTTAACAATAACATAAACCATTTTTAATTGTATAAACATCCAAGCATCGTTCATGATTTATAATTAAAACCTTTAATTAAAAATTCAAACCTAAAGACTGGAAAACACATCCATGTTCTTTCACATCTGGCAGAAATGTACATCTTAGACCACATCCACTCACCAGCTTCATTCTTGCAATTATCCAATCATGTGCTAGGATAGAATTGTGCAAATTCAGGCCAACAGCATCAGCTAATGTTCACGTGAAACATCAAAATGAGGGAAAAATGTGATCTCAGTTTTGACCATGACATGTTTTTTTGATTCCAGATAGGATTTTCACACACAACAGCCACTAGAAAAATACAAAATGGTGGAAATGATATCAGTGAGTTGCAGAAAAAAACGTCTATTGAATGGTAGTTCTGTGTGGCAGGAATGGTTTGTTGATGAAAGAGCTCAGAAGAGAAGGGGCAGACAGGATTAATCTGTCAGGAAGGCTACAGGAAAGGAAATAATCTCTCTTTACTTTTTAACTGCAGTGAGCAGAAATACATCTCAGAATGTGCAATTTACCAGAGTTTACTACTGTCAATCAAAAACAGGAATCTGAGACAACAGTGGAAACACAATTACTCGAGCTGGATAATTGACTTTTTACTTTTTCCAGTATTCAAATCTACAGTTTTAGTGAACCTGTCAAAAATATGTAACAGCAAAATTGAGACTCAGTGGCAGGCTGTGCATTTCACACCTCGGCCCCCTAGTGGTGTTCTACATGAAACAACAATCCACCTCTTATTAGGACCATAATGAGACCATGGCTGTAGAAACCATCAATATTATAGAGAAACACAGCATAATAGTATCACAGACAGGTATGGTCACAGAGGGTTTAAGCAAGAAACACAATGAACACAATTCAGCAATTCTCCTTTCACTGCAGCCACAGCTATGCTGCCCACATACATCATCTCTAGCAGAAGCATCAATAGTAACCCCATAAAATGACCCTGGGTTTTCTGTGCCATTTTTTCTCTGGATTTTAAGGCAAATTGTGTGTTTTTGTGCAAATTGTAGAGGAACGAATATGTAAAAGTATAAATGGTTAATACAAACGCTAACAACCTTTTTTTTTCAGGATTTCTTCTTCTCTATCGGCCATTGTGGAATAAAATAAACACGTTTTAAATCCACACAGATATATTTGAACTCAGTTTCAACAAATGTGGTTTGTAGTAGTCGGCGCTTTGATTGTCCAATCAAAAGATGTGAAAATACTGACGCGTTTCTTTGCCTTCTAGGGGGCCTTGGAGGGACCAAATCGCAGTATGACTGGTTAAAGCAACAGCTTCAAGCAATATGTATTTGAATCTACCAAGAGTCTGCACCTGACGACGGTTTTCGATGTGGCAGGCTGAAATCTGATTGAATAGAAGCTCTAAGTGAAAATTACACTCCATTGTGCAGCAGTGCACTTGAGAGAAAAGCAATGAAATTAAAAGAATAGACTATTGGGAATAATTATATACATATTCATGGACAAAAATATATTCAAAATTAAGTCAGTGATTCTGAAGGCCTTGATGGCCCTAACGGCCTACCACTGCTGAGATTGAGGGAATTACAATTTTGACTATACAGTATGTTCTCTCAGTGGTCTGATCCAGCGGTGGATTGAGAAAACAATCACCCAAAATAAAAGTGCTACTTTAATTCCTCACTCCAAACTTCAGATTAAAAAAAAAAACTAGCGGGATGAAAATCACAAAATATGTGCAAATTATACATAAATATTATGTTATACAGTTTGTTACAAGTGAAAGCCATAAGCCACAAATGTATCTTTCTTAGCTATTATTAAGGTGGGTTGCTTATTGTATTATCAAAAGATGGCTTCACTAAAATCGATTTTGAGATTATGAATTACATGTGTAATAAATACATTTATTCAAAAAACAAACAAATAAAAAAACATATCAATTAATAATAATGCATTCAAATAATAATTTTTCTTCCACCTTTCCTGAGATAAAAAAGTGCTTAGTCTCTCTCCCTGAGGACAAGGTTATGCTTATAGAATTAATTGCCTGAAGCTGAAAGCTAAACCAGTATGTGTTTGAGACAGAACATTTTTTATTCCAGTCTGTAACTTCTTGAAGTTTCTTATTTTGTATGTTCATGCCTGTAGGACAGCTACTGATTTTCTGTTAATATGTTATCATACAGGTGAGAAACCAAAAAAAAACCTTATGTATAAAAGCTAAAAAATCACAAGTTGCTTGAAATTTCCACTTCTTTTAGAAGTATGAATTTCAGACTTGTATGTTGATATCTGAGTCTCCAGCTTGTATTCCATTTTCAAACATTTCAATTCATAGTTTAGTAGCAGCATTTTGCTGTCATTTTTTTTTTTTTTAATTTGAGCTCTCAGGGTCATTCTCAAAAAGCCCAAGACCACTTTGGATAAGTTTTTCAGCTGAGCAGATGGAGTTGAACACATGGGACAAAGACCGATTTATGCTGCTGTGTCTGGAGTCTTCTGCGGAGGCTTTCAACATGGCAAAGCCTTGGGTTTTCGTATTCAGTCCATAAAGAATGTTCCTGCAAAACAGAGAGGCAGAGCAGAATGTTTTTTCTTTAAATATAAATTCATTCTTAATACTGACGACTGCTATTAAATAAAATATAAGAACTTCAAGTGCATTGACTTGCTGCTGATTTGGAAAACGCTTTTCCAAAAACAAACAAGCAGAAAAGAATTACCTAAAAATGATTAGAAAGTTTGTGGGTGTTTCTCTACTTCATATAGCTAAACTTAAAGAAAAAGACTTAAAAAATGTCTGCTATGACCACTCAGAAAAACTCACTTCTGAGGAAGCACAAACATTTATAAAATCAATAGCAGCAGGTCTCTCACAACCTTCAAAGACGTGGGTACGATTGAAGCTAGAAGCTACGGAACTATTATTTGAACGTTTGTAGGACAAAAATAAGATGCTTCTGGCCTTTTTCTTGTAACAGCTCTGGGCAGAACATTGATTTTTTTGGCTGGTTCACTGGTTTAACTGGCTGCACACACTTAAGCAGAAGAAAATGAGGTGTAGGTTAGGGTTCTTGACACACTGAACCTTATCTAAAAATCGTGCCATTAACTCTGTCCTTCAAACCCAAGGTGAGATAAAGGTGATAAAAAAAACATAATCAAGTGAAAACAAATATTTTAAATATATATATTTGAGATAAATAAATTTGATTTAATGTGATTTTCTGTAATAAACCATATTGTTGATACTGAATTGCCCATATAAATAAAGAATTGAAGTGTGTCTGCTCTTTGCATGTGTATTTTTTGAGTCCTAAAATGAACACCAATAATGAGTGGTCCCTCTTCTGTCTATTCTGGTTTACTCTAACCTTGCCCAAGGTTAAGCAGTTACAGAAGATAAATGATTGAATAAAAACTGTCCCTTTATTTTGTTTTTTAAGTAAAAAGAATTCTGTTTACAAGTAAACTGGGGTAAACATCCTGGCCAGTTTCCACTTGTGCCAACTTGAACTCATAAAAAATGAATACAAATTTATGATGACAAGTTTGATCCGATTTTCATTTGATTTGGAATGATGTTGTAAGGAAGGGTATTAATGCTAACCTTGCCCCTAGCCGTAACTATATCCCTCATATCATTTTGTATGACTCTGTATAAAAGCCATGCAATTTTCCACAGGACCCAGCTGCTCTGTACCCTGGTGACCTACAGTACCAGACATAGCATCAGTACATCAGTGAACCTTAGGTTCTTAGATATATAATTTTAGTAAGTTGTCAAAATGTTAAAATTACATAATAGACAAGATGTAGAATTTGAACAGGCCTACTAATTTTTATGTAAATCCAATAAACTGTGCATTGTTAGTCTAGACATTAAAAAACAATTTATGGATTAATTTCTTACATTGTTTGTATAAATCAAGGCAAAAAAACTTGATAGAGCTTTGCTGTTTTTTAAATAAATAAGCAGTTTTATGCCAGGATGTAATTTTAATGATAAAGGTAAATAAAAAATGAACCAAATGTGACTTTTTGTTCAGTCTAGATTTCCTATCTTATTTAAATCTGTTGTTGTCGTTGCCCAAATTAGCAATAGTATAGATTTCCCACTTCCTCTTAAATTTTAAGCTCTTTTAAGTTGCAAAAGTAAAGATGAAAAAATGGGCTTCATACATAGACCTGTAATAATAAAATAATAAAAAACAGAAAAAACGAAAAGAGCAACATCTTTGTGATGTCACAGCATCCCTAACCAAATGTAAGCATCTATGAGCTCATCAAGTGTGGAAGAGGGCAAATCATACTTACCTCTAAGTGTGTTACTATACAATGCCCTGTGATGCAGCATGAGCAGCATTTAATTTTGTGTTAGGCTTCACCTTCATCGTTCATATGAACTTCACCTTGAGAGTTCATTAGTCATATGATAAGAGAGAGAGAGAGCTGGCTGGTCAGTGGAAATTGAAATGTGATAAAAATCAGGGAAAAACAGATTTGCAAAAAAGAAAATATTCTTCCATGAAGATATAGACACATTGTCTCTCTCTTTTTGCACAAGGGAAAAGACCACTGTCTAGTAAAAAAATAGGCAAATAATTGAACTCAGGCTTTGCACTAAGCGAGGCTTGGTGAAACTGTGAAAAATAAAGAATTATAAAAGTATGTCTAGCTTTAAACAGTTTTTTTACCTAGATGATAAAGTTAGAAAATGGATAGATGATAGAAAAAAAGTTCAGCTTGAGCCAGCAGTTTCTGATGAGCCTAATCACCAATGTGACAGCAAGCAACAAAAAATCATCTACCTCTCAGCAGGTCATGGCCAAAGTTAGTGAGAAGCCATTCACCACTCGGCAGGGTATATTCATAGGTCGAGTGACAGATGAGGATGAAGAAGGATTGCTTGATGAGGGATTTTTCACGTGTAAGAATAAGCACAGTGATAAGAGTCCCAGTGTTAGAGATAAGCTACATTATAATTTGCATACTCTTTATCCAGCTTAAATGTGGGTTGTATTATACAGTATGTGAAGAAAAATATATTAAGGATTTACAACAATATGCAACTAACCAGCAGAGCAATAAAACAAAAGCAATACTATGATGAAGAAGGCAGGAGTGCATTACCTAGAGGTTGGGGTGAAATATGGCACCCCCGAGCTGGAAAAGGAATTCCTACCTCAGAGGAATCTCCCATGGAGGGTGCTCGAAGGAAGATTTACCAGGTCCGTGAACCATGGTTTGTTAGGCCACCTTAGAGCTAGCAGGAGTAGACGGACTCCGTCCTGGTGAACTCTCTCCAGAACTCAGCCACGCCTGAGCAATGGTGCCCAGTGGGGCTGGAGGAGTAAGGGGGGACCAGAGGGGACAGTGCGATGTCTCTTGAGACACGAACAGATCCACCTGGGCTCTTTCAAATTTTTCCCAAACCTGCCGTTTTTTTTTTTTTTTACTAACAATCTGACAGACAACACAAACACACAGAGCGCTTCATGAACAGACAGAAGTCATATGTTTTATGTTTGAAAAAAAAAAAAAAAAAAAGCTTTTGTTACAGATTGAGCCCTGAGTCTGTCTTGCCAGTGGTTTATTTCTCAAAAGTTTACATCTATTCTTACATCTCATTGATTAGGCTGTATATTTATATCCATCTTGTTTATGATTTTGGATATATCTTTGGCAAGCCTGCTTGCCAGCACTTTGACCTATGGATCAGATTACATTGTATTGTATTACACTCTGAATATATTGGCTTGATGATACAATTTGCAATAGTTAATCGATTTTATCTATCACAATAGCTATCACTTTGGAAGATCTAAATGTCTATAGGAAAACAATGTTTACAGTTTTGAAACAGATGATGTTCGATCTCTTAACAATATACACTATATGGACAAGTTTGTGGACACCCTACCATAAAATTCACGTTATGTGTGTTAAACATCCCATACCATGTCCCCATTTGCATTCAAAATAACCTTCTTCTGGAAGGAAATTCCACAATATTTTGAAGTTTGCTTGTAGAGATTTGTGCTCATTCAGCCACAAGGGTGTTAATAAAGTCAGGTACTGATGTAGGCTGAGAAGTGCAGTCACCATTACAATTCATCCCAAAGGTGTTTAATAGGGTTGAGTCCAGAACTCTATACCAGGCAACTCAAAATCTTTCACCTCAAAATATATCTTCATGGAGGTTACTTTGTGCACAGGAGCAGTCCCATGCTAAAAAAAAGGTCTGGGTCCCCAGTTCAAGTGTAGGGGAAATTTTATTTAAAATGTAATTTTGCTCAAAAGCCCAGCAGTGGCAGCTGGGTGGTGTTGGGATTAAAATTGACAACCTTTTGAAGTCCAAAATTTTAACCACTATGCTACCACTGTCATAAAATACTACTGTACTGCATCCAAAGACTATACAGTCCTATACAGTTGCGTGCCTTCAACCTTGTGGTAACAGTTTGTGGAAGAACCACATATGGCTGGAAAAATCAGATGTCCTAATGCTTTGGTCCAAATAGTGTATTTTTCCTTTGAACCTTCATTATAATTCTATGTGCATCTTAATAGTACTAATAGTTGTAGGACTTGGAAACAGGACAGGATAGTATTTTTGTAGTATTCAACACAGAGCATGTGCATTTTACACTGTAGCATTTAAATCAATATTATAATGAGCTTGGTTAAGTCAAATAATGGTTTTATTACAGCGCTTTATTTTTCCAAGCATTACTGACTTTGTTAAATGGAACTTAATTTAAAAACACAGTAGGTGCTTTTCCCCCCTTTGTTTTAAAGTAATGTTGTAATGTCTGCATCATACTTTTCTCCCTAGGACTTTTGACCTGAGTCAGCATTTATACTAGAAGTATGAGTAGTACTATTGTCAGTCAATGACTCATTGAGGGGACATGATAGAATAATGCAATTCTGCACACAGTCCCACAAGCCTATGACTCTATGCACTTGTGTCCTGCTTTAGACTGTAACTAACTCCATGCTGGGCATCAGTCCAACTGTTAAGCTTTAGTTAAAAAATCTCAACAAAACATACCAGGAGAACAAAATTGCTCAAATGGCAGCAATTACTTCTTCCTAAAACGCTTTGCACACAGATGGAGACAACTGGTAGCTTTCCTGTGCATGTCCCTCTATTCACCCGTCACTAATTTAATTAAAAACACTCAACAAATTTTTGATTAGCTTCTGGTTACGACTGTCTGTCACTTTAAACAATACAAAGTGCCTCCTTCAACTTAAATGAGCAGAACACTCTTTTTTTCTGCCGGTAAATGTCATGAAGCAGCGAATAGCAAAAGCACATAGAAAGAGAGTCGTGATTGAAGTAGATAAAAAGATCGTAAGCCAGGGGTCTCATATGAGGTGACTTTGATACACCGTGTTCATTCAGAATTGATGCGATATTACTAAAACACAACAATCCCATGTGGCTCTGGTCGCACTTCTCCTTCCATCAACCCCAAATCCTTATCTCTAAATCCCCCCTGGCTTTGTGGGGTACTATCTAAAGATGCTTAGGAGCTCAAAGAAAAGTCACCGCAAGGAGAGAAACACTGTTCTATTTGTAGAACTCTCGATGTGTGTGTACTTCTGATGGTGCATTAGCATTCGCAACATTCAGAGTCAATAATTTTTTATTAAGTTTCCCTGCCGGGGTTATGCATTTGTCAATGACAAAGAAACTCATATATACATATCATTAAACAATTTTTCAGGCTAGTAATATCACTAAGGCATTAACATTCAATAGAAGGTCAGTTTGGATGACTAATATAGAGTAGACGCATCTCACCAATTTGTTTTTCTGATCAAATGACACATCTCTGTTTAACTAATAAGTTTGAGGAAATGTGATTCATGTCCTATTTCTTATTTAGAGTGAGTTTATTCTATAAAAAAACAGTCTCAGGGGTTGTTTAGTTGGTTATTGTCCACCGATATCTAACAAGGAACTGTTTCAGTTTTTATAAGGTTCTATACAGAACATTTACGCATTTAGATTTGGGCAGATGGTCACACTATCACTAAAGTTAAAATAAAGTGCAGTAGATCATTACAATTAAAGAACCTTCTATAAGAGCGCATGTGCAACACGTTAACTAAAACAGTCCCATAGAGATTCACTCAAAATATATTTTTTGTAAAATCACTGCCAGTGATTCCTTAAACTCTGTTTTCCACGAACAGCAAGGCAAATTAGTCAAGTGCCAAAGTGTACATATGGAGGAACTTAAAATTATCATAATTTCTCCCATTCAGCTGAGCATTTATGTGCTTGACTTTTTCAGCTCTTGACATTAAACAGACAGAGATCGAGTCTAATCCTGGATCCAGTACAAAAAAGGTTTAGTGTTCTGTAGCCATTGCCACCTGGTAATATTTGGATATTCCAAGTGGTTCAGTTTAGCACAGTTAGTTCCAAAACAGCTTGCCATTTAATAAATGATTCATGCTGTTTGTGTGCTGCATTAGTTCCATTAATAATTATGCCAAAGTTAGGCCTTTGCAAGTTAGATAAATGTGTGTGTGTTTGTGTGTGTAAAAGAGAGAGAGAGAGATAGGATACAGGTTTCAATAAAAGTGTGGACAAAATCAATCAATCAATCAATCAATCAATCAATCTATCTATCTATCTATCTATCTATCTATCTATCTATCTATCTATCTATCTATCTATCTATCTATCTATCTATCTATTTTTGACAACTTGCTTAATATTGCGTTGGTTCCCCTTTTGCTGCAAAAACAGTTCTGACCCGTCGAGCATTAACTTCTTCAGCATTTTGAGCTACAGTTGCTCATCTGTTGGATCAGAACATACGGGCCTTCGCTTTCCACATGCATCACTGAGCCTTGGCCACCCATGACCCTGTCACCGGTTAACCACTGGTCCTTCCTTTGACCACTTTTGATAGATACTGACTACTGCAGACTGGGAAAACCCCACAAGAGCTGCAGTTTTGGAGATTTTCTCTTTGGAGACCCAGTCATATAGCCATCACAATTTGGCCCTTGTCAAACTCGCTCAAATCCTTACAGTTGTTTTCTAACACACCAACTTTAAGGATCAAATAGTTCACTTGCTGCCTAATATAATGGCATGCCTTATTGGTGTAAAACACACACACATTAGGAAATACACCTGTTGTATGCTTAAATTTCACCTGTCAGGATCATGACAGTTCCCATCAGCCACTGCAACCTCACATGCCATGCCACACAATCTCTGAAGCTCATGTACAGTATATAAGTCTTACTTTTCAAATCACTCTTTGCCACATGGTTGTTGTTATCCGTAGTCTTTGTGTTCATAATCAATTTATGGTTTCTTTGATACGTTTTTGCATTACTGTTTCCAAAAATAGAATGCATTTATCTGCACTTGCATCTGCCTCTGCCATATTCTGTAAGATCACCGCAAACTCCACATTCAAACATAAAATACAGTTCAGAAAAGGGTTTTCTAAGTGTCAGGCTTGAATAGGGTGAATACCTTTGACAGAAATTCAAACAGGCATGTCTGTGCAGCCTTGAGTACTCAGCCACAATAGACTACAGGGAAGTAATGTCATTATTCATTTCCTAACAACAGCTTGAAAGATCCAATTTAACATCAAGCCAAAACGAGCTGTTGTCACATGTTGTATTGAGCATGCCATTCTATTAAAGAAGCGCCTATTTAATTAAAAGTAACCAAAACTCAGGCACAAGTTTCATTGAATTGATGGATGAATGGCCGTGTTATCCATCACATTTACTCGTTGTTCTAAAGTTTGCTGCAGAATCTCTTATGCCCCAGAGTATTGATTTATGAGAATGTTGGATGGTAGACTAGCCACATTATGGGGGCTTTGACCAGTTCTTGCTCTCCTGCATGACCATAAAAATCCCTTGATGGTATACTAAACTTATTTAGCCATTTTATAGAATATGGATTCCTTTTTAATATGCCTACATTATAAATAAAGCCCACATAACCATTACATCTGTTCCTTCATACAAACATTTAATTAAGTTACTGTACAACACAGTTTTCAATTAATTATTGAAGTTAGAATCTAAAGATATAAAGAATTCTCATAGTGCTGCTTCTGAAACATTTATACCTTAAATTATAGTTCTTTTAAATTTAGGTAGTGTGAAAAGGCAAGAACAAATCATGCAATACTGAAGTGAAACACCAAGGGAGCTACATGATTGTGAGTATTTAAACTGTAGGCTGGATGTGCTTACCGTGAAAAGCCCTGAGGTGGGTCTGAAATCAGAAAGCTTTTCTCGAGGTCTTGCAGTACGTCATTCAGCATGCGCACATGGGCAGGGTCGCGCTCTTTCGGGTCGTTGGCTGGGCGCATAATCTCCGACTGGAAGAAGCCAGAACTTTCTCGCAAAGATGCAGCAGCAGCCAGAAGATCAGGCCTGATTAAGGGGTCAGCTGTGAAATGACACATGGGGGAAAGAGTGAAATTGAAAGAGTGGATTAAGGAATGAAGGGAAGGAGGTGAGGGAAAAAACCCTTAAGATTAGATTTTATAGCAAAAATATTCTGCTAAAATAGAAATTTTAGTGTAGACATTTATTTAATAAATTTTTTTTTGAGAAATAATTTGTTTTGGATTAAAAAATAAAGATATTGTTATATACAAAAATGTACAAAAATTTCATTGAAAATGGTAGACAAACAATGTCTGCAATCGATTTAAAAAAGTGTTAATATTGACACTGAAGTGCATGCATGGAAATTAACACATCTGCAATGCAAACAGGTTTTTGCCAGGTCAATAATTAATGGAAGATTGCTCAGCCAGCGGAACGGCCATGACCAAATCAAAATGCAACACTACTTTTAATTTTGCTGTTGAGCTCCAATTATGCAACACTGTTGTAAATTATTACAAGCTGCAATTGTTACATAATGTTAATCCCCTGGTCTGGTTTTAATAGCTGCATGACATGTGACCAGACGTTAACTTTGGATCCACAGTGAGCAGGCCTAGAGTGAGCACTCTGCAGCAAAATATAATTAGGAAATTGAGACATCAAATTGAGTTGTAAAACCCAGTCAAAAGAACAAGCAGCATCAGCCTGGCTCCAAACTTTCAAAGATGGTGTGTTTGTGCTTGTGTGTAATTAACCTTGGCTACTGTCAGACTCTATGTTTTAGCATGGGTGAGGTGGGTGGTTATGCAGTGTGCGTGTGTATATGTGTGTGTGTGTCTGATAAAGTGAGGAAGATGTTAGTGGAGAGGATTCTAGCCACTGGAGAATATGCTTGCTGTCGGAGTCTTTGGAACAGAGAAAGAAAGTGAGGATAAATATAGAAAAAGAAGCCAATCCCACTCCACAAACTTCCATGTCCCCGGCTCTGCAGGGAGAGCGGCGCTTATGAAATATGTGGGAGGATTGCTGTAATCTATCACCCGCTCTGACACTGAGGGGGGAGGGTGGGGGAGTTTGAAGGGGGACGTAAAGGGACAGTGGTGCTGGTGTGAGCCCAGCACAGCCTTACGTGTAACAAATCAAAGGAGAAACTTGAAAATATCGCACGTTCGAAAGTGAAGTGAGGATGTTTAAAAGACCCATGCCAAGGACACGAAGTAGGGAAAGTAAGACGAAAACAAAGTGTCGATGCCCTGGGCAGACGCTCGCAAAAACTGTCACGTAAGCTTTCGAATGCCATTTGAAAAACTCATTGTGCAAACGCCCTTTTCTTTCTGCAAGGACATCGTTATCTGGCTCGGCACCTTTTCATACCCGCACCTGCGCTTTCTTCTTTACATGCAGAAAAAGTGGGCAACCGTGGAGCTCAGTTCCAGTGCTTTTATGCCCTGTTTTTTTTTTTATTGTTGTTGTCATTTTCACTCTGCCTCACAGTTGACTCAGATAAAGATTGATCACAATTTGATGACTTGCTTCAGAGATGAAAAAAGAAAAAAAAAACACACACACAATGGAAACTGAGAGGCAGTTATGCAGTCAGCACATCTTCCGTAAGTTAAACTAGTAATCTTTTTTAAACTGCTGGTGTAATCTAAAATATAACCTGCACCCATGTGAATGACTTAATTGCACACAGCTGATTGTGTTATTTCTATTTAATGTAGTGTAGAGATTGGCCATATCTGAGAAGTTCTATATCTATTCCTGATAAAGTTCAATTGGAAACCACTTGCTGCTGCTGAGGAAAAAAAATCAATTCAATATGTTTATTTCTATAGCCCTTTTTTTCACAATGGACAGCTTTATGGAATGTAAAGATTATAGAAGAAAAATGTAAATAAAAGTGAATTATGTGGTTTTATCCTGGTGATCAAGCCTGGGGCAACTGTGGCAAGGATACTATAATGAATGAATATCTGATGTGACCCAGCTATGGAAGAGTTCCCTTTTTAAGTCTAGTTTCTCCCAGGGTTTATTTCTTATTGTCTCATGGAAGTTTATTTGTCACCATCTATCAAAAAGATATAGGGACGAATTTACAGTTTTAAAATAGATATTCTTAATCTATTTATTTCTGCTTCTCTGTGACAGTGTATATTGTGTATAAGTGCTGTACAATAAAACATATTTTATTTTATTTCTTTATTATCTCTCTCCCTTTCTCTCAATTCAGATGTTTTAGAATCTCATCAGTGGAAGAATCAAAGTGACCAATCTTAAATGGTCACTGAGTACACATATTACCAACAAACATAAAAAAATATGATTTTCTTTGCTGTGATGCGGTGATAAAGATGCTCTACTTATTGTTTGTGAATCTGGCAGTCACATAATAATGTGATGTATTTTTCAGCTAATGTTTCAAAATACATTGTTTTAGAGCTCTCTCTCTCTCTCTCGCTCTCTCTTTCACAAACACCCTGTCATTTTACTGAGAGATAAAATAAACATAAACCCCTCTTTCCTGAGCTAAGAAAACTTTCCAAACCTGGGAGACTATGACAGTTGCAAATGAGATGCCTTGAAAATGTTAAATAATTGAAATTTTTTTTTTTTTAATTTTTTGTCCATACATTTTATTTTTTTAGCTTTAAACGACAAACTGAAGGCACTGCTTTAAAAGCGGGTGAAAGTGGATTGCTAGAGAAGCTTTGCATAACTGAATTGGCTTCAAGTTTGGATATATTCACACCATAGTATACAGTATAACATGTATGTCAGTGAATGAAACTATTACATTTTAGAACATTATATTTTAGATTTAGGAATTCAATAGTACCACGATAATGTATTATATAAATATGCACAATGTGTCACATGATCCGTGACATGCCCTAAATTTATTACCTGTGGATTAGTGTTTCCCTCCCGCATCACAATTCTTTGTGAAACGTCTCACTTGCATCACTAAGCAGCTGCAGAAGTGTGTGTGTATGTGTGTGGGCTCATGTGTGTATGGAAGGAGCTGATGATATATTAATACTGTACAGCTTTATGGCTTTGCAGGCTGTCTGTATGAGACAGGATTATGTGGCAATTATGCAGCTCACCTGTCCCGCTCTGTCTGCATGAATATTTAATGTAAGAAGCACCGCTCCACAGAGAGGACTGAGGGGGGAGCCCTGACTCTCCGTTACTCTCTCTGCAGAATGAGAGGTGACACGGACGAATATCTGAGGCCCTCAGCATCATAATTTAATATTATTGAAAGAAATTCTGCTTTGCAAGTGGGACAGGGCAGGGTGCAAATGAATAGTAGGCCAGAGCTCAGAGCTGATTATGACCCCCTGGGTTTCTCTTGATGAAGTTGTCTCATGATTAAACGGACGCCACTTTTATTTTGTAGCTTTTGGGGCCAGTCTAATCGATGGTTTCCTTTCCAAAAACTGTTGGGAATAAAAGGCAATCATGCCTGAGTAACCTGCTTATTTAGAAAGGCTTTGGTGTAAAGAAAATAGCTCACCTACATACAAACTTTTTAGACTTTAGAGAATTCTTTGAAGAAATAATAATAATAATAATAATAATAATAATAATAATAATAATAATAATAATAAAATCAAGGCCCTTCTGCATTTTGGGAACAAAAGATTAGTGAACAATTCTTTTGTATTTTATATTGCAATAAGATGAAGGTGAATGTAAATGCAAATGTTTGTGGTTTCATTGTACAGGCAAACAAATCCAAAATAGTGTTCACAAAACAGGCAATGGTCAGACAATCAGCAAACATCAATACTTGGGCAAAATCCAGACACAAATGTAAGGCAGAACAAAGACAAAACCTGAATAACAATACACTACAATAAAGGTTTAGTGGATTCTGGGAGATACATTTTGCAGTGTGAGTGTGGGGGCTGATTGTGTTCAGGTGTGGGTTAATTTAAATCAGGAAAATGTGAACATAACAAAGGCTGTGTCCCAATTCTCCAACTATCCTACTATACAGTAATCATAGATGATTCAAGATTCAAATTAATATGTCCCAAATCAAAGTTTGTCAAAATTTGTATAACATAGTAGCCAGTACCAACTATTTTGGGCAGTTTTTTAAGTATAGATATGTGGAAATTTTTTGTCAACTCTTCTGTAATGTCCTTGTCACATTCAACATGCAAATATGGTGGACGAGTGTTTGCAACATTGGTAATGCATTTATAGTAATTTAAGTACTTTAAGTAGTATATATTATGCATTGAGTAAAAGACAGGAGGTGGAGCTGGAGGTAGCAGAGCTGACGATGTTGAGGTTTTCATTGGGAGTGATGAGGATAGACAGGATTAGAAACGAGTTTATTAGAGGGACAGCGCATGTAGGACATTTTGGAGACAAGGTGAGGGAGGTGAGATTGAGATGGTTTGGACATGTGCAGAGGAGGGACATGGGGTATATCGGTAGGAGAATGCTGAGGATGGAGCCACTAGGAAGGAGGAAAAGAGGAAGGCCAAGGAGGAGGTTTATGGATGTGGTGAGGGAAGACATGCAGGTAGTTGGGTTGACAGAGGCAGATTTAGAGGACAGGGGGGGTATGGAGACCCCCCTGTAGCAACCCCTAATGGGAGAAGCCGAAATAATATTAATAAGAAGTAATATAAATTATATAAATAATATTGAGAAAAGAAGAATAGCTGAAATGCAATGAGAAATATAACTTTTATAATATATAACTTTTCAGTTACATGATATGTATGTCCAAGTACATATGTACAATTTTGCTACACAAGTGTCATGCATCCTTCTGCTAGCATTCTTCCACATTCCCACTGTTGTTTGCATAACCATATTTGTTTTGTTTAATGTACAATGAAAAAACATTCTTACCCATGCATTTGTATCCACTACCAATATCATGCATTCTGTGCATAAACACATATCGATGCAACCAAGGTGGGAATGCAATCTGGCTTTCATTTTTTTTTTTTTAAAAGTGCTTTTTATTTACAAAGAGCACCATAATAATAAGTTAGATAACAATATAGGCTGTTTGTCAATATCAGTTTAAACCATCATACCCTTTCTTAATCCGTGCTAGTTGATTTTATTGATGGATCAGTGGATTTGCTTGAAATAATATGATGACCTGACTCACCTCTTTCTATTATAATGTGTTTTTGATGACCACTGTTGACACTACTGTGCTTGTTTCCACGATAGATAGATAGATAGACAGACAGACAGACATTTTTTAACCACACAACTAGGGGTGAATCGAATAGGTGAAGCATTATATTGATGTTTTCTTAAACGAACCTTGCTACACCTCTTTAAAAAGTTGCACCTGGAAAATTATTAAACATCTTACCTTTGAGTTTATTTTGAATGTCAAGTGCTATGTCCAAGGGTGAGAAGGGTAGGACAGGATCGGTAGCAAGTCGCAGGATGGCCTCTGCTGTCATCTACATCAATACAAGATTTTGGAAAGACAATAAGAATTTTTTTTTTCAAATACTTTTAATAATCTTTAGGTATTCGTTTGGTTCAACATTTTGAGGTCATGAATCAGACTGAACTGAATTTGTTTTTAGTGTTGGATTCAGTTATCCTTGTCTTGTCTGTCTTCTGTTTTTTTTTTTTCATGCTTTCTGCTGTAGGTCAGCCCTAACGCTCTACTCCAGCACCTGCTGTGCAGATCCTGTCCTCTGTAGTACAGTGACATCTGTTTCCTGCTATTCTTGGATGATGATCTTTTATCCGTACACAGATGCATGCAAAGAGTATGCAAGGTACATAATAAGTTAGGTGTAGTGTAATTTCTAATGAAAATATTATTACTACATTTGAACACATTTAGGAGGTCTTCATATAAATATAAATATACACTATATAAAAAGGCCTGGGGTGCAGTCAGTGTTCCAATTCAATTCATAGTGTTCCATAGGGTTGAGGTCAGAGCTCTATAGCAGGCCACTGAAGATCTTAGACTAAAACCCATGTAAACCATATCTTCGAGGAGCAAGAGAAGAGGTGGAGAAGGTGGAGCAGTTCTGGTACCTGGGGTCAACAGTGCAAAGTAATGGAGAGTGTGTTAGAGAAGTAAAGAAAAGAGTGCAGGCAGGGTGGAGTGGGTGGAGAAAAGTGGCAGAAGTTATCTGTGATAGAAGGGTATCTGCAACAGTGAAAGGGAAAGTTTATAGGACTGTGGTGAGACCTGCGATGTTGTATGGTTTAGAGACAGTGGCATTGAGTAAAAGACAGGAAGTGGAGCTGGAGGTAGCAGAGCTGAAGATGTTGAGGTTTTCGTTGGAAGTGACAAGGATAGACAGGATTAGAAATGAGTTTATAAGAGGGACAGCGCATGTAGGACATTTTGGAGACAAGGTGAGGGAGGCGAGATTAAGATGGTTTGGACATGTGCAGAGGAGGGACATGGGGTATATCAGTAGGAGAATGCTGAGGATGGAGCCACCAGGAAAGAGGAAAAGAGGAAGACCAAGGAGGAGGTTTATGGATGAGGTGAGGGAAGACATGCAGGTAGTTGGGTTGAAAGAGGCAGATGTAGAGGACAGAGGGGTATGGAGACGGATGATCCACTGTGGCAACCCCCAATGAGAGAAGCCCATTAAGAAGAAGAAGAAGAAGATTAGTACATTTATTTAGTAACAACAAACTATATTTTAATCTTCCCTAATGACATTTTGTCCAAAATTTCCTACCCAGTTATTTAAGTCTTATTGCACAATAGAGATCAAAATGTAGCTATTGTCTGAAAAAGAAAGCTTTTCAAAATAGTTAAATGGTCATTTGGTTTAAATGGTAAAATGTTTAGACTCACTGGGCAATATGAAAATAAAGAAACAATATATTTGAACTTGAATATGGGTTAAATAGCAGTAGTGGGCAGTATGTAGGGTTGTTTTTACCACATTGTTCAAATTATATAAAAGTTCAAGTTTTTCTGTTCATCACAATATTTTTATTTTTGTGAAACTTTTACTTTCACTATATTTTAAGTTGTAATATTTGACATTTTACTCCAAAAACATGCCATTCTCAATACTTTGACATGAATACATAAATTGTGTTGAATAAGAACATTCAAAAGCAGACACTTGCGTTTTTTTTTTCTCAAGGGGAAATGTTTAATTTTACTTTTAAATTAGTAAAACTTAAGCATAAGATTTGTATTTTTACTCAAATACAGGAATGTTGCAATGCATTTAGCCATATTTGGAATCACTTATTAACTGTCATTACCTTTATTTGTTATAACTGCTTTTAGTCAATGAAAAAGGTCTTGGTTGCTAAAGGACGTTTTGAACCAGGCTTTATTCAAAGGATCACAAACAAAACTGGATTGCCAGCTAATATGTCTGCATTAGACTGCTAGCATTGCTGGTGCCTTGAAACACATAAATCACTACTGAAAGTGAATATAGGCCCAGGTATAAAGTATGAAAGAACACATGGTATTATTTATTTGATCTTAGCCATGCTGCTGCTGACAATATGGTACCATTAAGACAGCAGGCAGCATATTTTCTACTTTGCCTTGTGTCCTGCAGATGCAAATCTTCTGTGGATTATTAAATCTCTTGCAGAGCTAGTTGGACTAGCGGGGAATCAATTACTGGGCAAAGATTTGGCTGCTGATTGGAGCAGAGTGAGTAATAATACCATGAATAATATTCATCAGTGCCAAAAATATGTGAAGCATGAGAAAAGCATGTGATTACTTATTTAGTTGCCATTATTTTAGGTGTAGCTTTCAAGCTCTTGCTTTTGAGAAGGTGGAAGGTTGAAGACACATAATGTGTGAGAGGCAGCAGAATTAAGCCGATAGAACTATGCCAAATGTTTTTACATGAGCTTTCATCTTGTGTTATCTGCTGTTGTGGTGATGGACAGAAACTTGTTCTTCTTACGTTTTTTTTTCCTTGTAAGATTGTGTTACATTTTTAGGTATGTTGTACATTTAAACAATTGTCAGTATGGCTTCCTAAAAAATGTCAAGGACAATGTTGAAAATACAGAATTGTATTTGCCTGTACAGTGTAATCTTGTTTCTGTATGACTTGGTACTTGATAGTTTCTTGTTAATACTTGTTAAGTCAAGTACTGTTTGTACCACACTTCCCTGCTTAACAAATAAAACTGTCAAACATTTCACTTCATCTCTTACTTAGTACTTTGAGTTTATAGTAGTACACACAGAGGCAAAAACCTAGATCCTAAAAAGGTTTGTTAAAAACAGCTAAAAAAAAATCAAATAATGACTGAGCATTTTCTTTCTTGTGCATATCGTGTCAAATATTCTAAATACAATACAGTTTGCAATACTGTAGTGTAATAATAGAAGTACTATTATTAACCGTATTTTTCAGACTATAAGCCGCTACTTTGTTCCCACGTTTTGAACCCAGCGGCTTAAACAACGAAGCGGCTTATTTATGAATTTTTCCTTGATTTTTCCCGGTTTCCCAAAATTCAAGCCAAAATACTGAACCCCATAACATTAGACCAATGAAATTTCCTAACGGAAACGAAAAAACACACCTCACATGTGTTCTGAGCTGCACGGCATCAGGAGAAAAAAATGTTTTTTTAAACGCACGACGATGCCAAAAGATAAACTCCCGAGAGAAATAGTTGTGAAAGGAAGGAGGAAGACAGTGAACAATGACTTACTTGGTAGGCTACTGTTTAGATACAAGCCGTTGTAACGCGTTGAGTCAGGGTCATGGGAGAGCTCGCTAACTCCAGTTGCAACAGAAATCATATAAGCACAGACAGGTTTCCAAAACTCGTGCTTTTTTATTTTTCTTGGCAACAGCATTAAGGTTTAAGAAACTTAGAAATGAGCATCAGAAAATAATAAGGACATAATCCTAGTCTTGAACACACGCAGTAATAGCGGAAAAATGCAGTGCCAGGCTATTCCCGAAATACCGCTATGCTCCTAAAGGAAGCGCAACATATATCACCCGTTACACCGTGTGTAACATGTCTTTCGTTAAAGCCTGTGTAAAGTTCATTAGTGTAGACATTATAGACGGCTTATAGACAGGTGCGGCTTATTTATGTTCAAAATAAAAATATTTGTAAAATTCAGTGGATGAGGCTTATATATGGGCGCACTTTATAGTCCGGAAATTACGGTATATATATGGTACTTCTATTATTACAAATTTCATATTCGTCTTATTATTAAAAATAGTGTAGCATTGCTAGTGTAGCATTGCTATTTATGATATACTTATGTTATACTTAGTAGTATCAATGCAGTGGGTATGGTAATAGTAATTGAAGTGAATAGTGGTAAAGGAAGAAGTGCTATTTTATGTTTTTATTTTAAAATAAAAATATTATCTATAATTATACTGTGTAATGTAGGTAAAGAAAAGGGAACGAAAGTAATCAAATTTTAAGCGTCAAGTTCTTCCTGACAGCAGAGGGCTCTCTCGGAGAAGCTTAGCCATGCCGATAGAGTAATGAACACCAGGTAACAAGCAGAGAGAGGCATAGACACCCTCAGCCTTACACCAGGCTTGTGTATGCCAAGCAGATTTGTTTGCTCTGTCAAGTTATTTATTAATTTTTTTGAAGGCCATCACTAAGACATGCTGTGTGGAACACACAAAAGAACACACTACTGGGGTTTGGGTGTGTTGCATATTTTATGCAGTGGATTTTTACAGTTTGTAGGTTGGTTTAAAGTGAACTGGCCAGGAGAAAACACAGTTAAACCAACCAGATCAATATACTGGTAAGCAGAGTGCATCTAAAATGTAAACGTACAGAAACACAAAAATGGAAGGAGCTTATATGTTACAGGAAATTCATTTTTATATTAGCATTCTGTGAAGATAACCTATTATATAACCTATTAATGTTTTAGAAATGTATTTATGACTGATGCATACCTTTTATATATTTACGTTACGTAGTTACGTATGCAACCATGGAACGAGTCGCTGCGTCAGAAACACTTTAGGAACGGCGCTACTTTGTCCACGCTCTAAATCATGTGTATAATCAGTCTTACAGAAAGCACGGCCAGGAAGCTTAAAAGCACATGGAGTGAAACCAGCGCCAGCTTTTGAAAAGGAAAGTAAACGCTGCAGGGATGCAAGCAGTGTGGCATAGAGATGCAGCGTCCGTTCCCTCGGGAAACCATGGTTACCAATGGTAACCAAGGCACTGGCCAAGCCTGAAGTGAACTCCAGGAATGACTGGGCCACAGAGAGGGCCTGAATCAAGTCAAGAATCTTTAATTGAAGATCCCCCACTCTCTTGAAAGAGGAGATGGCCAAGTAGAACACAGTCTTAACCTGTGAGGAACCTCACAGGTACCTCGGTCAGCGGTTTAAAGGGAGTCTCCTACAGAGCCTCCAACACAATGGCCAAGTCCCTGCAGGCACTCTAGGTCGTACCAGAGGCCTCAGCCCCCAGGTGCCATGGAGAAAGCGTTTACCCAACAGGTTTTTACCCAGCAACCCCCGCAAGAGGGGTATAACAGGCCGCAATGGCGGACTCATAAACCTTTACGGTGGTAGGAGCCAACATTTTGGCAAACTGTTCTTTGAAGGAATTTCCACACTGAACCGACTGGGCCGTTAACTGGATCTAAGCGGTGTTGTTTACACTATGCAGTGAACAGGCACCACCTCATGGTGGAAGCTCTGAATTAAAGAATGATCTCTACCATGGTGAAGAGATCAGCGGCTAGGAGCTGCACCCCCTCTGGGACCACAGTTTTGGGCAGTGGTGTATTATTGTAGCCTGCTAAAGCATTTCTGACACAGCTCGAGTTCCTGAAGTGGAACTCTGAATTCAACCGTACTGAACACCTTTCAATGTATTGGAACACTGACTGTACCCCAGGGCTTCTCACCCTACATCAGTACGGGACTTTACTAACACACTTATGGCTGAATGAACACGACATTTTTACAAGCACATTCCAAAATCTTCCCAGAAGTGGCAGACAATGAAGTTTAAATTCACAGATTTTTGGAACTTAAAAAGTAACCTCTGCAAATTCCGGGGGACCACAGAAATCTCAATAAAATGTTGGTGTCTTTTTTTCTAATAATTAAAATGTATTCAAATAGCTTATCTAGACATAAACAGATTTGGATCGGTTGATCAAGACCTGCAGAACCCAATAAACTAACCACACACAGTAAGTTCTACATATAATCCAACATTCATGTCAAATCAACCTAAATTAATCTGCTATGGTATATTTTAAGTAGTTAATTTGGACATTTAAGTGCACTTAACACACATCTTACAGTTTGTTGTGGCACAATAAAGTTTAATGTGTTTTACTGAACTCTTTCACACAGGTATCAACATGTCTACGACACTCAATTCACGAATGTCTTTAAAGAAGGTAGTTTTTCATGTTCGTATTGAAATCTTGCAGCCTCCATTGGAAGTAAATGTACTTTCAAAGCAAGTGTTTTATATTTTAAGGTTAAAACATCAGAGGAAGAAGCATCAGCAGCACGATATACTTGAAAGCATTTGTGAATTAAATCGATGTCTAACTGTGGCTAGAATAATACTTCACAAAAAAGGAAAGAAAGGCAACTAATAATATAAATGCTACTGATTTCATATTGAAAACTTAAAAAAGGAAAAAGTTTCATAAGTGGCTTATTTATTCTAAAGACCATTCACCAGAGGCATATCAAAAAAGAAAAAGATGGTGGTTAGACTCCAAAACATGTATGCACAAGCACAATTTGTAAGTTGTTTGTAAATATTTAGGATGCAAAAAAAAAAGGTTGGAGATTATATAATAAGAAACAAAAAGCATATGCAACAAATGAAAAAAATAAAATAAAATAAAAAAGTTTTAACTTTAAAAAAAGTTTAACTTTGATGTTGTAAAGAGTTGCTAGTGAGCTGAGCATGCACATTCCTTAATAATACTTAACAACAAAAGACATCTGAAAAAATAAAATTTAAAAAAATACAACAAAAATTGCTAATCATGACACTAGAACCTAAAAAACGTGCTTAAACAAATTTGTCAGATTATTATGCCTCGCTTTTAACATCCTGGTCAGAATGTTTTAGAGAGACCCTATTTTTAATTTAAAATTATCTGGTAAAAAATAGTTAACACTCAGCTGTATGACTTACTTCATTTATTGGGCATGCTGCAAATATAGAACATGTTCCAGAAGCCTGAGTTTGGTTTATTAAGATGTAGGAATAGATAACTTTAGCAAGTAAATAAAAAGAAAACACCAACATTAAGCCAAAAATACTCCATTTCAACCTGTAACATAAAATAGATGGAAAAATAATAAAAATATTTAGAAATGGAATTATATAGATAGAATAATACCTACAAAGCAGCATTTTGATTTCTAACAGTATGGTTTTCTAAGAGTTATACTATAAAGATTATTATGCCTACATATATCATTACTAAGTTGAGAGTACTAAAGTGGTGGCTAAAAGTCTAAAATCACAAAATTATATTATATTATATTAATGATTATATTTCCAACCTTATGAATTAATTTAATTCATAAGGTTGAAATATAATCATTAATATAATATAATAAAATTTTGTTATATTTATATATATATATATTATATATATATATATATATATATATATATATATATATATATATATATATATATATATATATATATATATATTATAATATAATATAACAAAATTATATTATATTATATTAATGATTATATTTCCAACCTTATGAATTAAATGTTAAATATCCATCCATTAGTTATGATTCATACTCAAGGCAAGATGACTTTAAATCTTCATATTTACATCACCATTAAGTGTTTAATCAAAATACACTGATTAATGCTGCCATTGTTCTGACTGTCAAGCAATGAGATTAATTTACCTTCACCGATAGCATCAAATTTACTTTTACATTTTTAACAAATGTGGAAATAGAAATTAACAGTTGATATACTGAAGGAAGAGATTGGCATAAAAGGATGACAAGCATCTGGCAAATGCAAGAATCAATTAAGCTTCTCATTCTAAAGTGTCATGAAAACTTGCAAGCCTGCCGTTTTCCACAACACAGGCCTGTTTTTCTGATTATTAAACGCTAATCAAGGCATTGCATATGTTTTGTGACAGCGCAGGTGTTTGGTCTGAAAATCTTCAAAACAGTTCTGATAGAAGAAGTGCAGTAAATATGGTGCTACAGCCGGTAGAAAAACTGTTCTGCTGATTCCCCAAAGAGTTAAACACTCATCTGTGAAACATCTCATATAGAGAATGATTTTAATGAACATTATATTGTTTATCATAGTGACTTACAAATATATTGCATTTCAACTCTTGTCAACTGTCAAATGTCAAAAAAAAAAAAAAAAAATTGTGTTTATCATCTCCATTTTAAAAGATCCAAATTGGAAATTTAAGGATTTGCACAGTTCTGGTGACTGCCTAAACATCCCGAGGCTAATTTTGTCTTCTGCTGTTGTAGCCCATCTCAGGATCTCAGGATCCACCTCAGGAACTGACATTTTTGTGCATTCAGACATGCTGTTTCTGTTTATTTGAGTTATAATAACCCTTCTGTCAGCTCAATCCAGTGTAGCTTTTCTCCTCTGACCTCTCTCTCTCTCAACATTACTCCTAAAGAACTTTTGATCTCTGATGTTTTTATTTCCCACAACATTTTGTGTAGACTTTAGTGCATGCTGTGCACTGCTGCCACATCTGATGTCTGACCATAAAGTTGCTTGAATGTGCTAGTCTTAAGGTGTTCCTAATAAAGTGGTCAGTAAGTGTATATTGCTATATTTACACATCTGCACACTGCTCACTAGGAGGATCGTATTTTGAGAATAAAAATAATATCAATTTGGACCTAAAATATGTATTTTTTCATTTGTTAATACACTAAGGCTGAGTAAATACACTAACACTAAAACAGATTGCCAGCATATTTTACCCTTAAAGTATAAAATATGACTGTAATGAAGGAGTTAATAGAATTAATAGGGTGGCACTTCTATAAATATAGGCATGATTCTGTAATGGAAATCACTGCATTGATTTAGAAACACTACCAGGAATCATTTTCTGCGAACTCACAAATGCAGGTTAAAGCTCTATCATGCAAAGAAGAAGACATATGTGAATATGATCTAGAAATGCTGCCATCTATGGGTAAAGTAAAAAAACTGTTCTGTAATTAGACAAATTGAAATATGAAATTCTACCATGGACGCAGAAACTTTTAGACTAAAGAGTATAATAGTATAGGGTAGTATAGTATAGGGTGCAATTACTGACCCCATCAATGCTGAAATATATATACAGGTTTTAGAAAAACAAATGCAAAAAACATCTAAATTACTGTAAAATTCCTCTTAAATTTCAGTGATTCAAAAGCAAAAGACTTAAACTACTGAATAAACATCAATAATAAAAGATTGAAGATAAAATCTAAACATGACTAGCCAGACAAACTATTTGGCAAAACTCACAATATATATTGGGGCAAAAACAACAAATGTACAACAAAAACTATATATATATATATAAATATATATATATATATATATATATATATATATATATATATATATATATATATATATATATATATATATATATATATATATATATATATATATATATATACATATCTGCAAAAACATTTGTTGTACATGTTAAAATTCAGTGAGCACAGAATTTTTCTGTCAAATCGCAGAATTGCTATCGATCTCCTCTTTGCCTCTTGCCAGAGGAGTCAGGCATTAAACGGATCAAATGTACTTTGTGCTTTTGTGAGAACCATATGGTCTGGTGACAAAACTCCAAGTGTCATGAGAAGGCCATTGTGCTCAGTGACTTCATTCAGAGATGATGTAGCTAGCTGCCAAAATCCATGCCAGCAGTGGATGGACAGGTAGGAAGAAAAGTGTCATTTCTAAAATGCTTTAATTATTCCTGTTTGAAGCTATTTATTGGCAACTCCCTAGACCGTTGCTTACTGCGTAGATGGCAGTCACATTCATAAAGCAGTTGAACAAATCATAAATTCATTACCTAACTAATGAGATAAGTAAAAGTAAAAGCATTCACTCCCCATATCAGGCCAAGAAAAATACATGGCTAGAACAAAAAAATAAAAATAAGTTGATGACATTATAATAAAAAAATATATATAATAATAATTATCATTATTATTATATATATATATATATATATATATATATATATATATATATATATATATATATACAGTGGAACCTCGGTTACAATTTAATTCGTTCGGTACTTTATTCGTAACCTGAAAAGTTCGTATCCCGATACAAATTTCCCCATAATAATGAACAGAAACTTCGGTAATTCGTTCTGGACAACCAAAAATATTACTTAAATAAAAATAAAGCCAATATTCACTAATATTATTTACTTTTAACATGTTATATTAAAATCATACCACATAAAAACATACAAAAGAGGAAAAGATCTTTACGGGTACTTTCCTTTGAGAAGACTCGCTGCAGGAGACGACGTTCGTAGAAGGGGAGGAGGGAGAGTTATTGTTTGGAAGGAGAATCTTATTATATTATATTATTATATATTATTATATATTATATTATAGAATATTAAAGACAGTGTTATTAACACGAACGCTGAGACAATTGTTGCATTAGAGGAAAATGAGAGCTGTTTCTTTAAGGCTACTATCAGTTGGTATTGAAGTCCAGAGTGAAATTCATTATGGGTATTGTACTTGGAAAAGACTGTAACCCTGCTAATCTATCTTCATAAAAACAAGTAAAGTGGTTATGCATCGGCTAATGTTGTCCATCTCATCATTCCACGAGCATCAACTAACGAATTGTTACGCTGCTGCCGGGAAAAGTTCAAGCGGATAAGTAACACGATGCTCTCGCTAGGGACACAGGACGCTAACTGATGTGACGAGCTGCGTGGATAGAGCAAAAACAACCAACTTGCCTGCGATTTTTTGGTGAGCGACGTTCGTATCCCGATATATTGTTCGTAACCAGGGGCAAAATTTTGATGAACTGCGATTTGTAACCTCAATTATACGTATGCCGGGGCGTTCGTAACCCGAGGTTCCACTGTATATATATATATATATATAATGTGTGTGTCTGTGTGTGTGTTTCTGTGTGTGTGTAGCACATCATATGAGCATGACAAAGATCTCAACAAAATATCAGCAACTTATTTGGTTATGAAATATGGGGTTTTCTCTTCTCATCACACATAAATTTTGTGATTTAAGTCTGGCTAGCGGCTTTATTTTTTTTTCTCAACATGCACGCTTTGCTACCAGGAAGATTATATAACAGGTTTGTTCTGCAGTTTTATTCAGTTGGTTCAGTGCCAAGGTGTGCCTGATTATATCATTCTTTTATATCATTTCTGCATGCTAATTAACCAGACTGGTATAAGCATGTTAATAATTTGGTGAAAATGTGTGTAGTGCAGCAGATGGTAAAATTCAGAACCAGCATCAAGTACTATGATTACAGCATTTCAGCATCTATCGGATCATCTATCTATCTATCTATCTATCTATCTATCTATCTATCTATCTATCTATCTATCTATATCAATATTCTACAGTCATGATTGTATTTGTGTACATCTTCAAGCAAGTTTAATTTAAATCATTTTAATACTACACAGTATCATTTTATCCTAAATTTATTTTAATTATCCCCTAATTGGGTTTTAACAGGACTTCACAAAGCTGAACATGGTCTAATGTAGACTAGCAAGAAAGCAAAGACATGTTCAAAGTTTACATGTTTATGAGTAATGTTTATACCATACAAGGGGAAATTAAATAATTAAATTAACAAACAAATACATTCACAAATCATTACCCCTCATTGAATTATACTGTTTTGATGAATAATACATGACTTTGATGATAACAAAAAAGGAAAAAGAAAAGGGTTAAAAATGAGATTTGGTTTAGCAGGAAAAACAATAAACAAAAACGTGATTTCCTGCAATCCAGCTGTAAACAAGGCTAAATCCAAGCTTGGCTGTCAACAGCAATAAGCTTAATATGCTGACAACTGTTGAAGCCCTCAAGCCATACGTGTACAGCCAAGACTCTTCTGCAATTTCTCTACTGCTGTCGTTCCTTAATAATGGAATGCCATCTTGTATTTCTATATGCTTTATGGAGTCAAAAAAGTAGCATGCACCATATTAAAATAAAAATGTTAATGTTACAAATAACAGGATCATTTGGGTTATTTTTGTGTAAGGCAGTAAAAGAATAGAAGCATTTTTACCACTTGGCGTGAAGCGCTTAAATATTCATATACTCTTAAAAACACTGGCAGGCTACTTTGACTCATTCTTGTGCAACATCATTACCATGTGTAGTTCACTGAAAAGAAAAAAAAATCTAGGGTTTTATATATATATTTTGTGTGTGTGTGTGTGTGTGTGTGTGTGTGTGTATATATATATATATATATATATATATATATATATATATATATACACACACACACACACAGATATAGACTGCATACAATAAGATTTTCATGGGTTTTTTAGAACATTCCCAATCCATTTGCTTGTAATTTGCTGTTATAGTAATTTCCTCTCTTCTGGCAAGATGTTCCACTAGACTTTAAAGTGCTTTTGGAGATTTGTGCTCATTCAGCCCAAGGGAATTAGTAAAGTCAGGTAGTGATGTAGGGTGATTAAGCCTGGAAGCAGTCACTGCTTTAATTCATAACCAAGGTGTTCAATAGAATTGAGGCTAAAGCTACATTGTGGCTACTGTATGCCATTCAAGATCTATTAATCTAACCAATGTACACCATATTTTCATGGGGATCACTTTGTGCACAGGGGCACTGTCATAGTGAAACAGAATTGGGTCTTTTCCGATGAAGAAAAAAAAAATTATGCTACCGCATAAGATATCCTATACAAATGTGTCTTCAACATTGTAAAACTTGTTATATACCAGTGCAACCATGGTATATACCTGTATTGTATTCTGAAAAGCTGGCACTTGTCTCCAATATTTCTGTGTTGTCTTTTTTATTAAAATGGAAAATGATGGGACATTGTGAGTGAGAAAAGAAGCCTTTGTTTATTTTTTAAGAATCTAACAAAGGAACCCGACTGTTATCACTTATGGCTGAAATTGCTGGGTGAAATATTTTCAATGCAATTAAAATGCAGCACCAGATTTGATTAAAACATCACACAGTAAAAACATACAGTACAGTAATGCACTCCAGTGAAAGCACTTGGGAAAAGAAAAATATGCAAACCCCCAATTTATTAACCAATATATCAAATAAGCATGAATTTCACCCAAATGATTCATTATACAATGTTTCTGCTACTTTTATTAGTGTCCTTTAATCAATTGTCAGAGATTGTTTAAGTGCATTGATTTCCTAATTCCCTCAAATCCTGATGGCAGAGTATACTAAAATAAACTGATAGCACTTGTGACAAAGACATAAAAAAAATACAATTTATCTTTAAAAAAAACAAAAAAAAAACAGGGTAGTTCCCTTAAGTCATCCTGTCTAGATTTTACGTTTTCCATTTTTGAACAGAAGAGCAAGAGGGCTTTTTAATCACCAGCAGTGATGGATGAGGTGGGAGGCCTCGCCACGCTTGGGACGAACACACGAAGTCAAGCGCGAGATGCCTGGACAGCCTCCGATCTGTGGACAAATTACACTCCTCCATTACAATGCGTGTCAGACAGGGCCGTGTCAGCTCTCATACAATGAGATGCCAGTTGGGCGAGCCAGGTGATAAAGGAGCACGTCGGAGAGTCCGCCATCAAAACACGGAGTTAAACCCCGAAGTGTCAGGGAAAATTACTCCATGACACCTCGTCATGTTATATATTAGGCTGTGATAAACTCTCCCTGTTCTGCCAGTGGTGTGTGTCGGGTTGGAGGTGGAGGCGATTGGGTGGCACAATGATTGCTTCAGTGACTGGTTTGAAAACTTAAATAGCTCCTTGGGTCTTCAAGATCTTTTTGTTTCTATAAATTAAAATTTAATTAAAATTAAGACTGTGTAACTGAGCAAATTATTGTTTTCTTAAAATCCCACCATGAAATGTCTAGAGAGCTTTGATCTGATTATGTTCACATGTTGATGTTTTTTATTTTAAAACAGGAAGACAGAATTATGATGTATCAAAGAGCTTAAGTGACTTATTCAGTAGCATGAGCGATGCCATACATTACTAGATATAATATTTTCTTTTGATTTTTGCAGGCAAGTTCAAGCATCAGCTTCTGAGTGTTGCCTAAAAGATAATCATTATTTGTGTGCATTTTTGTTTAGGTTGTTAGAGCAAAACTGAATAATGCTCCAGGTGTTTGTATTGGAACCAGCATCTCTAGTTAGCAATATAATATCACTCCCTCTTACTATTGGAAAAGTCCAAACAGAGTATGTTATTGGTAGCATATTCTCAATCAGTTTTAGGTAGCAATGCTTTCTTGTGTTGAGCAGCTCCAAGTTGGTACAACAGTCCACTGTAAAAGTGTAAATAAATTCTCTCAACTTTCAAACAGTGAAAGTTTATTTTGCACCAAGGGATAGAATGAGAAGAGGAAGTGAATGTAGACAAGAGAGTGCTGGAAAACATACAGTCATGAAACTGATATGCTATGTTCCCTTTCAGGAACTCGAGCTGCGTCGAAATGCTTTGGGAACGCCTCATGTTGTCCACACTCAGAATCACATGTGAAATCCGGTCAATAGGCAAGTCTCGACATTATCAGCAGGTGATGTTGCATAAACCAGGAAGCTACAAAATGGCTGAGCGATGGTAGCGACATTAGCTTCTGATTGTTCAGGTAAGCGCTTTGTGTGTTAATCTGTGCATCCATGGCTAAAAGACAAACAAACTTCTTGTTTGTCTTGCCCCCGTTTCATTACGGGGGGGGATACACATGAGCTATGTGTTTGTTTGAGAGTAGAGCATGCTCAATCGGTTCTCGAGAGAGATGATTGTCTGTGCTGTAGCCGTATGACTAAACGCATCCGGAGAGCACTCTTAGAGGAGAGTGCATGGAGATGGATGAGTGGTGTTTTCTTCTTCCGGTGTGCGCGACGTGGAGATCCAGGTTTCTTCCTCCGAAGAGAGAGAAATTTTGGAAGCTAGCGAGCTCACAGACTCCTCACAGCCTGTGCTGTTAGAGGAGCTCCTGGAGGTAATGACGCGAGCCGTGTCCAAGCGAGAGTTAGCTTGGCCGGGAGAGAAGCAGAAGTAATGCATTCCCAGCAAGCTGGATGAGCTTTCCTGCATCCCGCATCACAGTCTCCACGCTGGGGCTTACTGTTTTTTTCCTGACCTGCACACCAAGGTGTCCAGATCCTGCGAGACCCCATATGTGGCCCGTGCCTTTTCCCCGCAAAGTTCGATGTACGCGGACATAGTTGGGTTTGAGGAGTGCGGCTATGGGGAGGTGCCCAAGGTCGAAGAGACGCTAGCTGGCTATCTCTCCCCAGGTGTTGCATCGCTGAAGGCTCCGGTATTGCCTACTAGGCCACTGAAAGCTTCTTCGGCCTTAGTAGGTAAGGCTTACCGGCAGTAGGCTAGGCTTTCCCACTATCCAGGCTGTGATTTTTCCTTAAAAAAAAAACTACATTTGTCGAAACTTGATCTCTCTATGATGAGATTTAATCAGACAAGACAAAATGTCATGTCAATTTTTTAGACCTGAGGCAAAATTGCCCTGAAAATTCTTAATTAACAAGGGGATGTCATAGAATCAATGTTTTCAATGATTTGGTATGAAGAGCATGTGCACTTTTAGAATTATGATGTATTGAAGAGCTCAAGTGACTTATTCAATAGCAAGAGCTATGCCTTACATTACTAGATATAATGTTTTTCTTTTGAATTTTGCAGGCAAGTTCAAGCATCAGCTTCTGAGTGTTGCTAAAAAATTATCATTATTTGTGTGCATTTTTGTTTAGGTTGTTAAAACAAAACTAAATAATGCTCCAGGTGTTTGTATTGGCAACCAGCATCTCTAGTTAGCAAAATAATATCACTCCCTTTTACTATTGGAAAAGTCCACACAGAGTATTAAAATTGGTAGCATATTCTCAATCAGTTTTAGGTAGCAATGCTTTCTTGTGTTGAGCAGCTCCAAGTTGGTACAACAGTCCACTGTAAAAGTGTGAATAAATTCTCTCAACTTTCAAACAGTGAAAGTTTATTTTGCACCAAGGGATAGAATGAGAAGAGGAAGTGAATGTAGAGAAGAAAGTGCTGAAAAACATACAGTCATGAATCTGATATGCTATGTTCCCTTTCAGGAACTCGAGCTGCGTCAAAACGCTTTGGGAACGCCTCACGTTGTCCACACTCTGAATCACATGTGAAATCCAGCCAATAGGCAAGTCGCGACATCATCAGCAGGTGACGTTGCATAAACCAGTAAGCTACAAAATGGCTGAGCAATGGTAGCGACATTAGCTTATGATTGTTCAGGTAAGCGCTTTGTGTGTTAATCTGTGGATCCATGGCTAAAAGACAAAAAAACGGTAGGCCCCAGCGCGGAGACTGTGACGCGGGATGCAGGAAAGCTTATCCAGCTTGCTGGGAATGCATTACTTCTGCTTCGCATGAGATTTGTGCTCTCATGAGCACACATGAGCTTTGTGTTTGTTTGAGAGTAGAGCATGCTCAATCGGTTCTTGAGAGAGACGATTGTCTGTGCTGTATCCGTATGGCTAAACGCATACAGAGAGCACTCTTAGAGGAAAGTACATGAAGATGGATGAGTCCTCTCCAGCCACCCCCGTTGGGCCGAGCTCCTGTTCCCAGAGGAAAGCACTCGATCTGGCGTTTTATTCTCCCGGTGTGCGCGACGTGGAGATCCAGGTTTCTTCCTCCGAGGAGAGAGAAATTTTGGAAGCTAACAAGCTCACGGGCTCCTCACAGCCTGTGCTGTTAGAGGAGCTCCTGGAGGTAATGACGCGAGCCGTGTCCAAGCGAGAGTTAGCAGAAGTAATGCATTCCCAGCAAGCTGGATGAGCTTTCCTGCATCCCGCGTCACAGTCTCCACGCTGAGGCCTACCGCTTTTTTTCCTGACCTGCACACCAAGGTGTCCAGATCCTGCGAGACTCCATATGTGGCCCGTGCCTTTTCCCCGCAAAGTTCGATGTACACGGACATAGTTGGGTTTAAAGAGTGCGTCTATGAGGAGGTGCAGAGGGTCGAAGAGAAGCTAGCTGGCTATCTCTCCCCAGGTGCTGCATTGCTCCGGCTCCGGTATTGCCTACTAGGCCATTGAAAGCTACTTCGGCCTTAGTAGGTAAGGCTTACTGGCAGTAGGCTAGGCCTTCCCACTAGCCAGGCTATGATTTTCCTTAAAAAACCACATTTGTCGAAACTTGATCTCTCTATAATTAGATTTAATCAGACAAGACAAAATGTCATGTCAATTTTTTAGACCTGAGGCAAAATTGCCCTGAAAAAAAATCTTAATTAACAAGGGGATGTCATAGAATCAATGTTTTCAATGATTTGGTATGAAGAGCATGCGCACTTTCAGAATTAAAAGTGCGCATGCTCTTCATACCAAATCAAATGCACGGCCCGCCACTGATATATACATGTATATATCAGTGTATAAAATAAATACTATTTTACTAAAGCAAGAAACCCATTTAAGACAACTCCAAACCTCTACAATACCACTGGAACTGTGCCACCTAGCTAGCTTCGGGGTTGGGTGACCTCTCTTCACCATCTCGTTCTATTTTACAGATATATATTAATCTATCTATCGATCTATCGATCTATCGATCTATCTATCTATCTTTCTCTCTCTCTCTCTCTCTCTCTCTCTCTCTCTCTCTCTCTCTCTCTCTCTCTATATATATATATATATATATATATATATATATAAACAAAACTCAAGCAGAAAGTAAGGTAACAATCATATATTTTTCTGATACAAAATCTATTTGCCAGTTATGAGCAATGTAAGAGCACAGTCAAGTATGAAATTCATAATCAACCCTTTTCTGTGTTTTAGTCTTACCAGAGTCACTCTGACAGAGAAGCAAATAAATGACAATTAGCTGGGTATGTTTGCCTGAATGGTCGTGTACTGTATTAATAGCTAGTAAACACGAAATGGACTGGCTCAATACATAATTGTGTGTGTCATTATTTACCTCTGTCCCATGTTGGCAGTTGTATTTTGGACAGTCATATATCAGGTAGACACATAATAAATGTACAAAATAAACCTAACCTCCTGAGATGTGGACAACGTTGCTGTGTGCATTTCTCATCTGTGCTTGCTATTTGCAATAAGAACCACCCCACAACTATTAAACTTAAACAATGTATTCTATCACAATTTCTGGGAAAAAAAAGTCATGCCATATTTTAAATCTCTATCATACCAGAGTCCAAAGTTTTACCTCTGTTTCTGCACTTTGGTAGTGGGTAGTGGTAGGATTAAGTCTCATATGTTATCCCAATATTTGTTAATTATTTCTAGGTTCTCTAGTTTCAAATGCATATACAGTGGGGGAAATAATTATTTGATCCCCTGCTGATCTTGTACAATGAAATAAATATAAATAAATAAATAAATAAATATATATATATATATGAATATATATAAATAAATATATATATATATATATATATATATATATATATATATATATTCATATATCCTAAATCCTTAAAATGAATTATTTTTAAGGATTTATATATATATATATATATATATATATATATATATATATATATATATATATATATATATATATATATATATCTCCTTAAAAAGAAAGTTTATGAACTTATTATTAACTTTTATTCAAGTGAAATAAATATTTGATAAAATTTTCAAGAATTTTGACTCCCACAGACCCCAATTAATCCTGTCCCTTTTAGAAAATTACTCCTAATATGAAGTCAAGTCAAAAAGCTTTTATTGTCATTTTAACCATATATAGCTGACGCAGTCACTGACACAGTGAAATGAAACAATGTTTCTCCTGAACCCTGGTGCTACATAATACAACAATCACAGAAAACACATGGCTAAGGTTTGTAAGTGTCCTCGCCACATAAAATGCATCATGTGTGTGCAACCTGGTGCAAACAGTGCAAAGACAATACAGGACAGTGCAAAACAAAGAGAACACAAGACAGTATAAGACAAATACACAGAACACAAAATATCAACTCGTTATGTGTATAAAATACACCAGAATCAACCTCTTCCATTTAAACCTCTCCACCACCATGGAAAATACCAAAGTCAAAAGACGTCAGGGACAAGATTGTAGAACAGCACAAGGCTTAAAAGGGCTACAAGACCATCAGATTGTTGGCCTATGTTTTTGGTTATTGTCATGCTGGAAGATTCATCCACAACCCATCTTCAGTGTTCTGGCTGAGGCCAGAAGGCTCTCATCCAAGATTCTACAGTGCATGTTGGTGAAATCTTCCTGTACCCTCAGCAGAGAAACAGCCCCAAAAGCAAAATGTTTCCTCCTCCATGTTTGACAGTGGGATGGTGTTCTTAGAGTCATATTTAGCATTACTCTGCCTCCAAACATGTTAAGTCGAGTTGATGCGAAAGAACTAAATTTTTGTCTTATCTGACCACATCACATTCTCTGAAGCCTTCTCTAAATCATTTAGGTGTTCCGAGACAGGCCTGTTTATGTGCATTCTTAAGCAGAAGGACCTTGGTGTGTTACCAATGGTTTTCCAAGTGACTGTGGTTCCAGCTCCCTTAAGATCATTAACAAGCTCCTTCTGTGTAATTCGGGTCTGATTTCTCACCTTTCTCAGAATCATCCTTACCTCATGGGGGAGATTTTACATGGAGCTCCAGAGTGAGGGCGATTGACTTATCTTGTATTTCTTCCATTTTCGATTATTATCGCACTAACAGTGGTCTTTTTCTTACCAAGCTTTTAGCTGATGGTCTTGTAGCCCATTCCAGCCTTGTGCAGGTCTACAATCTTGTCCCTGACATCCTTTGACAGTTCTTTGGTCTTGCCTATGGTGGTGAAGAGGTTTGAATGGAAGAGGTTGATTCTGTGATGGGTGACTTTTATACACATAATGAGTTAATATTAGTTTGAGTATGAGTTATTTTTTAAAGGGACAGGACTAATTTGGATGTGTGTGAGTCATAATTCGTACTGGTAGGTAGGGGATCAAATACTTATTTGACTCAATTAAATACAAAATAATTTATATATAATATTCATTTATTATTTCCTGCATTTTTTAATATTCTTTATCTTTCTGTTAAAATAAACCTACCATAGATTTTATTTTTTATTTGTATTTCTTTGTAAGCGGGTAAATTCACAAAATTAACAGAAGAACAAATAATTATTTCCTTCACTGTAGGTCGGATTGTCTACTTTAAAGTTCCTCTAGATGTGAATGAGTGTGAAAATGTGTGTGCATGGTGAACTGTAGTATGTATTCCCACCTCACAGCACATGATAATTCTGTAGGAAATACTAATTGTGGTTACCGAAGATGAATAACTGAATAAATCAAATGCTTTAAATTCTAGGATTTGTAGTTTCAGGTAATTTATTTTGCTGTTCTTTCTACATTTTGTCAATTTAGATTCTTTATATTAAGACCCTCTGTATTTGGGGTGTTGGGGGGGCAACTTTAGCATAAGCCATAAGTATCTGCTAATAAAACAAGGACCTCAAGAAAGAAATTCATCATACTAGCTTTTTTTTAACCAGAGGTGTATTGTATGTTCTGAATTTTGTTAGAAGTTTGTTTGAAATTGCATTGCATGGCCCCAGCATACATTTGTCTAACAGATTTAAACAGTACTAGAAGTTCACCCATCAACCTATTAAAAAATAAATATTCAAACTTAAACAAGTACATCAATAGCATCAACTAGGTCAACAGCTGGTCATGGCCATCTCCTTTTTTGACTGTTCAATTCATAAAAACCTGAACAAATTGAGAATGTGGTCTACTCAGGTTGTCACCCAGAGAAATGTAGAGACAAGTAAATCTTAACATTTCTTTTTACAATGGCAAATCAAGACACTTTATAAAAGCCTGTCTATCCCAGTCCTTAAGGAGCAGGCAATAACAATACATCTTACAAGACTACTCAGGCCTGTCCTTTCTTCTCTTCACAAGGGTGAAAATTCCATGTTAAACCTTCACTGAAATAGTCAGTGATCATTCTATGAACTGTCACTTACTGTGAATGGGAATAGCAATGCACCAGCAGACAATCTCTGTCTACATTATCAGGATGTGGAAAAGAATGACAAGGGTCTTTGATGCACTGCTTAATGTGGGTTTAATACCATCACTGTTAGGGAACACCACTGTATCCTTTTAATACTTATATCCTCACAGTCTTGGAAACAGTTTTTATAGGAACTAAACAATTTTATAGCAGACTTGCATACTGAACATGTATAGAACACGTATGGCGTAGAATGGTGAGAAGCCCTTTTTAATGCTTCCAGTATGAAACATAATTAATCTGAAATCCCCTTTGTGCTTGAAATACATTTTTAGTATTCAAGTTATTTAAACACATACTGTAGATGCATAGTAAGTCCAAGTAGCCTTATCTTATGAAATTTTATTTTATTTTATTATAATTATTATAATTATTATTATTATTATTATTATTATTATTATTATTATTATTATTATAACCATCACATGTCAATGTTATACTGTATGTTCATACTGGTGCCCAGTTTGTTTACTGTATTATTTTTTCTATAATTTAGTTGATTAAAGTAGTTGTCTGTGTTTATTGAATTATTTTACACTGTCACTTTATTACTTATTATTGTCTGAAATAATGATATACTGTCTGAAGTCTCATGGTGTCCTATGTTAATTGCAGCACTGTGCTTTCCAACAAATAGTATACAGGGTTATTCAAAAAATTAACCAATATTTTATTAAGGAAAAGTAATACAAAATTCATGCCAAGTCACAAGTATTATACTCACAATCAACTTAGACAATTCCTCTTTCAAATGGTCACTGACTCATTCCATGATGATGCTTGATAACTGAAGCAATGCATCATGATTTTGGTTCATTATTTTTGAATAACCCTGTATAATTGCTATTGTTCAAGTTAATCTGTTTATGATGCAACAAATACAATAAATCATACTTGAAAAAATGTATATTAAGAAACCACCAACCCTGAGCTCAAGGAAACCTTACAGACAGCATAGACAGCAATTCGAACCTGATACTCTGATTTCGATGTCTTTCTGTCTGTTATTTTAGTTTTAACCATGTTTTATATGCTTTTATTATTAATAATGTTTGGTCTTAAACTATTGCTGCTTTTTTTTTTTTTTACATAGTCTTGCTCAGTTTTGTACATTTTTACTACGATTTTTATCTGACCTCTGTCCCCATGCTGAGATACATGGGACTACACTTTCCATCAGCCACTACAACTTACTGAGCCATGTGATTATGTACCTGCTTCATGTTCACTGTAATAAGCATGTGTTTAAGTCTCACCTCGCACCTCACGGTTCATCTCACAATGGACATCTATGGGTGTCTTTTACATGATAGCCTCAAACTACCACTGTTTTATTTTTAATGCTTCCCAGATTTGTGTTTTGGGACTTTTATTTTTAAACTTTTCAAGTAATAGAGTGTTTGTACTGGACATATTCAATATTAGAATGACTTGGCCTTATGAGGTAGAACATATTGTACCTTAGTGCCAATAATAACAGGCTATTATTCATAGATGGGAAAGAATATTGTGCTTACTAAAAATCAGTGTGCAGTTCTCAGAGAAGGACTGAGTACTTAGTGAACTCCCTACCTTCACTGTGTTCTCAAAGGAGTGATTTAAAGGGCACTGTTCCGGTTAGCACCTAGCATCCGCAGTTTGCATCCAAGATTGATCTTCAGAACTAGCTTTCGTGAGTGAGGATGAAATGGCATTTTTAGAAATGTGTATTAGATAGACAGCTATATAAGCAAGCTTTTATCCTTACATGCTTCAATAAACTGCTGTGATTAAGGATTTTTTTGTACTATTGATTTAATACATAAAATATTCATTTAAAGTGTTTCCTAATTGAATTTGTAACCTGCAAATATGCTATGTGAGAGAAGTTAAAAATCTCCTGAAACTAATGTAAAGTAAAATCATTGCATTCGGTACACATAAGCCTTGTACCAAAGAATTATTGTATAAATAAGTGTATCGTTATACCCCTATTAGAAATTTACAGCCTACTGCTTTTGGTAGTCAGCAGCAGATTTGAATGGGCCCCTCTTATGTAGCTCACCACCTTACAATTATGCATTATGCATTTTGAGATGCTTTTCTGCTAATCACAGTTGTAAAAAATGGTTTTTATATAGTCTGTAAACATCCTGTCAGCTTTCATCATCTTCTTCTAATCTTTATCAACAAAAAAGATGTTAAAAAAACTCCTGGTTTGTGAACATGAACATCTATGGTTGTCTTTTACATGATAGCCTCAAACTACCACTGATTTATTTGTAATGCTTTCCAGATTTGTACTTTAAACCTCTAAAACCTGAACCTTTGTGTCCTCACAGCTATGCCATGAGACTCAAAATAAGGGTTTCTGTAAATTAAACTCAAATCCTTTATATATGTATAAACTGATAAATCCTTAAAATGTTTAATATTATATAATCTTCAGAATTTGGTGTATCTGTCTTGCACAATACTTTTTCAGTAATGCATTATGTCTCCTATTCTGTGGTACCCAGTTAAAGTCCTTCTGCCCCATTGGGACACAGTCACATCTGCAGAACAGACCTCGTACTGCAACTTGGGCTGACAGCAATACCAGAGAGAATGAACACAGCCAAATCTGCCTCAGGTTGAAGAATCGACATGGCACTTTGCCTTGTGTGATTAAATCTCCTTCATGGACTTTGACACATTCCCAGCAGGAGAAAAAGTGTTTAAGGTATTAATGAGTTGACCTCCCTCCCACATAGCTCACTAAATTCTGTTCCACTGCAAGAGAGATACCAGAAAAGATATACATACAAGATTGAGCATGTGTCTTCTGTTTAAAACAAACAAGCAAAGCAAAACAGACATAAAAAAACCCACAACCTCTACCTAAAGTCGACATGGCTGCAATAAAAATGTCAGCATCTTTGTAAACTTTTTTGTATAACCACCAGTCTAACAGCTCAATATACACTATATGGACAAAAGTATGGGGACCCCTGATTTTTCCAGAGATATGTGATTCTTCTCCAAACCACAAGTTGGAGAATATATGGGTAGCATCACTTCCTGGTTCGGGAACAGCACAAGGCAGGACAGGCGAGCCCTCCAGAGGGTGGTGCATTCAGCTGAACGTACCATCCACACCAAGCTCCCTAACCTGCAGGACATCTACAGCACGCAGACCAGAGCCAGGAAGACTGTGAAGGACCTCAGCCATCCCAATAATGAACTCTTTTCTTTGTTGTGTTCAGGGAAACACTTCCGCTCCACACTGCCCTTATACTCTGTATGTATGCATATGTGACAAATAAAATTATATTTGATTTAATTTGATATACATTTGTTTTAATTAAAGTCCACTTAAAAGCTTTTACTTGGCCTAATATGTCAAAAGCTATCTAAGTGTAATTATTGTGAAATTATGTGCTTATCATTTCTGACTAATATTACAGGAAAGAGCTTTTACAAAACATTCTTCTCTGTCTAATGACATGTTCATTTCATAAATTTTATAACAACTGCAAGCCCTTTCAAGCACAAAAAGGATAAAATGGGAAAAGAAAGTGGATTAACTTCTAGTTCCGGAGGCACTAGAAGTGATAGGTTATCAGGCATGGGATTCATGCACCATTCTATATAGGTTTTCAACTCATATAAGAAGTCACATAAATTTCAGTTATTATTATTATTATTATTATTATTATTATTATACATAGCAATTAATTATTTTTAAAATCAGCTTAACAGAAATAGATCTATTCCAGATATCAATTTTTAAGGTTTAAAAAATATCCCTAAATTGGAAACCAGAGGTTACAGTGGTTTCAGAAAAGCTCTGAATTCTGAATTTTTTTTTATTATCCCCCTTCACATCAAACATGGCATGCCAACTTGTGCAAAGTGAGAGAACTCAACGCTAGAGCATGTCTGCATTTCTTTCAGTTTTATGTGCCAAGTAAATTTGTTTTCATTGTCACATGCTTGTTTTCATTCATGCTATGTCTCCACACCATCTTGTCATTGGACCCTGTGCTAACATGTTGTCTCGTTCTCTGCTGTCAACTGCAAAGTATTTTGTTTAGTTATATGCCAAATTCCAAGCCTTTGTTTCAATTCCCTGATTTTCATGTCTTGGTTTGATTCCTCGTTTTTGTCTTTGTCACAGTCTAGTTCACGTTGTTTACCTGATCCATTCCTGGTTCATTTTTATTCACTTGGATTTTGCTTGATATTTGCCTGTTTTTAGATATTAATATTAAATAAACCATTTATTTTTATGCATTTGCATCCACCTGGCCTCATTATACAAGACACTTAGAAGGAACCAGACTCAAAGTGGAACCCATTCTCATTTGGGTGACATTTCTCTCTTTATTCTGTTTTATTTTTAGATATTAGTGTTGTAACAGTACATAAAATTCATGGTTGGGTATGTAGAATTGCTTGTTGTTTTTAACACATTTATTATTATTTACATTTTTGATGATGAACATTTGAACAGTTTAAATTTTTAAACAATTTTAAATTAAATACCTGCTTGGGTATAAATTATAATATTTAATATAAAAAATTTAATATATAAAATTATTGCAATACACTTTATTATATTAATTAAATTTAATAATCAAATTGATTAAATACAACTTAATAAATAAGACAAAAAAGTTAAAAGTATATATATATATATATATATATATATATATATATATATATATATATATATATATATATATATATATATATATATATATGTGTGTGTGTTTTACATTTAATAATTCATTTTCTAAAGATACGTTCTACTTAACTGTTCTGCTTATTTCGGCACACTTTTCAACAACAAATTTCTTCATTGCTTCCATCCTTTATTCATTTACTTCCTCGATATGTGAAATTGTCACGATTTTCTCCTTTTAAGACAAATTCTTGAAGCGGGACATAAAAGAAAACACAGGGCTACTAGTCCTTAGCCCTGTGTTTTTTTTATTGTTGTTTTTGTAGCACCAGGGTTCAGGAGGAACCACAGTGACACTGCACTAACTCTAGTTTCTTTTTTTTTTTTACCCATGGCATTGTTGTGTATACAAACCCGATTCCAAAAGATTTGGGACACTGTAAAAATTGTGAATGAAAACAGAATGCAATGATGTGAAAGTTTCACATTTCAATATTTTATTCAGAATACAACATAGATGACATATTAAACATTTAAACTGAGAAAATGTATAATTTTAAGGGAAAAATAAGTTGATTTTAAATTTTATGGCATCAACACATCTCAAAAAAAGTTGGGACAAGGCCATATTTACCACTGTGTGGCATCCCCTCTTCTTTTTATAACAGTCTGCAAACTTCTGGGGACGGAGGAGACAAGTTGCTAAAGTTTAGGGATAGGAATGTTGTCCCATTCTTGTCTAATACAGGCTTCTAGTTGCTCAACTGTCTTAGGTCTTCTTTGTCGCATCTTCTTCTTTATATTTTTATGGGTGAAAGATCTGGACTGCAGGCTGGACATATCAGTACCCGGATCCTTCTTCTACACAGCCATGATGTAATTGATGCAGTATTTGGTCTGGCATTGTGATGTTGAAAAATGCAAGGTCTTCCCTGAAAGAGACGACGTCTGGATGGGAGCATATGTTGTTCTAGAACTTAGATATACCTTTGAGCATTGATGGTGCCTTTCCAGATGTGTAAGCTGCCCATGCCACATGCATTCATGCAACCCCATACCATCAGTAATGCAGGCTTCTGAACTGAGCGCTGATAACAACTTGGGTTGTCCTTGTCCTCTTTAGTCCGGATGACATGGCGTCCCAGTATTCCAAAAATAACTTAAAATTTTGATTCGTATGACCACAGAACAGTTTTCCACTTTGCCACAGTCCATTTTAAATGAGCCTTAGCCCAAAGAAAACACCTGCGCTTCTGGTCATGTTTAGATATGGCTTCTTTTTTGACCTATAGAGTTTTAGCCGGCAACAGCGAATGGCATTGTGGATTGTGTTTAACGACAATCCTTTCTGGAAGTATTCCTGAGCCCATGTTGTGATTTCTCTTACAGTAGCATTCCTGTATGTGATGCAGTGCCGTCCAAAGGCCCGAAGATCACGGGCATCCAGCATGGTTTTCCGGCCTTGACCCTTATGCACAGAGATTGTTTCAGATTCTCTGAATCTTTGGATGATGATATGCACTGTAGATGATGATAACTTCAAACTTTTTGCAATTTTTCTCTGAGAAACTCCTTTCTTATATTGCTCCACTATTTTTTGCCACAACTTTGGGGGGATTGGTAATCCTCTGCCCATCTTGACTTCTGAGAGACACTGCCACTCTGAGAGGCTCTTTTTATTCCCAATCATGATGCCAATTGACCTAATAATTAGCAAAATTGGTCCTCCAGCTGTTCCTTATATGTACATTTAACTTTACCAGCCTCTTATTGCTACCTGTCCCAACTTTTTTGGAATGTGTAGCTCTCATGAAATCCAAAATGAGCCAATATTCGGCATGACATTTCAAAATCTCTCACTTTCCACATTTGATATGTTATCTATATTCTATTGTGAATTAAATATAAGTTTATGAGATTTGTAAATTATTGCATTCCTTTTTTATTCACAATTTGCACATCAACTTTTTGGAATCGGGTTTGTATTTTCAGGTTTAATAATAATGATAAAAATGCACTCAAAGTGAGAGGCAGACACTAAACAAACTTGCGGTCCACCACTTAATACTTCCCTGAGGGAAATCAAGTTTTAACAATTTCTGCAAGTAAAAGCATTGCACTCGGTACACAAAAGTCCTGTACCAAAAAAAACGGCACAAATATGTGTATCGTTATATACCTAATAGAAACTGCACCCGAAAGCACACAATGTATTTACAGTATGTATATACTGATGGCAATTTTACCGTACCATTTATGACAAAAGAATAAATATACAATGAACCCATCTCAATTTAAGAATAGCTGGATGTCCTCCACTAGGCATTCTTTAATTCATATTTGGATTTGTCACCGAATAGTGTAATTATAAATAATTTTTAATGCAATAAAATATACTATATGGCTAATATGAGCAATTGTGTTGATATAAACTTATGAGCTTATGAAGGTAGCATCAGAGTCATTTCTGTTTTTATTATAGTTCGAACATATAGTTTATTGTTTCAATCTAAAGTCATTAATTGTTCCATAATGGTGACTTTAGTGCAAAATGTATATGGTAACTGAAATCCTAAAGCTATTCAAGGATGAACATCCACAGCCAGCTTTTTTGAGTGGTACCATGGTGATCTGAATTGACCTGAAATATACATTCTGAACACACAAACAGACTGAACCTGTGAAATAGATGAACACATTGCAATTTATTACCAAAAATACTACATATTCTGAACAAATGTTGGGTTTAGTGTACAGTAAATTGCATTTATTCTCTTAAACATTCTTCTATATTTTGTAGTGTTACAAAATGAAACTACAGTAGACCTAGTTAGGATTATTTATTAAAGGTTTGGCTTTTCAAGTAGAATCACAGAGATTATCTTATTTCATTAGATTTTTGATTTAATAATGGTTCATAAGACCATAAATGTCTTTTGAAAAATAAATTGCGTTTTTTTAAATTGGTTATCAATAATATTATTTAAAGGTATAAGGGCACTGATCACAGTGGAACCAACTGTGGTACAAAGTGGGGTGCAAAACATAGTTTTGATTATTTTGGCATTTGCTGTAAATGCAAAAAAAAAAAATCATAATAATAATAATAACGAATACTATAATGTATGTACTGATTTTGTTTTGTTGCATCCTTGCTACTGTAGAGTAAAATAACATTACTGCTTATATTTTTCACTTCACCATACTATACATTCTATACCAGTACCACAAATGGGCTGTAAATGTGTTTTCCTTGAGCCCAGGTAGCTATTTAAGATATCTTGGGTCAGGACAGGTCTTAATGGTAGCTTGATCGTCAGCTACACTTGCTGGCACTTGGATAAATCTCGACTCGTTTGTCAACCATTAGTTTCTCAGTCCTGTGAAAGTAGTTTCACCAGAGAACCCAAGCTCAGTTAATTCATCTTTTGTTGTGTCACTGTACTATCACAGGGCAAAACAAATCAGTCACTCTGCTCTCCAGCTGTTTCTTTGTGTCTGACACTTTACCCCCTCTTCCCAGCAACTCCACTACCGGCATATATCCAGTTTCTGACAATGGCTCTTTGCTTCATGATCTTCCTGGCTGGCTGATTGCTGGCAGGTTCATTAAAAGAAAAAAAAAAAAAGACTCTTTCTTCCTGTCAATTAAAAACACATCACGGCTCAGCACATATTCTTTGTTATAGTTATTTTACTGTTTTAATTAGATATACATACATTTTAGATAATATATACATAGAAAATTAGATATTATATGTTTGTTATACTTTAAAAAAATGTAAAAAGGGGTTGAATTCATTAAAAATAATGAATAATAATGTTCACTGCTCTGATCAAATTATCTCCTCTCATTCTGTTACAAGTGCATGTGGTGCAGTAGTGACATTTTCTTACAATTGTATTATTAGAAATTTACCAGCTGGTTGATGCAATTTACAGCAAAAATATTCCCTCTCCAACACACTGGGTGATGTTTATTCTAATCTTCAGCTCTTCTCTTTTCATGAGCCTATGCTCACTATAGCAGTGGAACCAGATGAGGCCTGTAGCTCATCTGTCTTATAGTTAAGTATTCTAAGATGCTTTTCTGATAAATATGGTTATAAAGTGTGTTCATTGTTTATCATCTTGGGTCATTTTCCTCTGACCTCATCAATAAGTTATTTGTAGCTGCAGAGCTGCAACTCACTGTATGTTTTTCGTTTTCTCACTTCATTCTGCATAAACTCTACAGACTGTTGTGTGGCTTTTGACAGAGATTCTCCTCTTACTTAAAAAAGAAAAAAATATGATATTGTACTTTATATATTATTATATAATATTATATATTATAATTTTTTCTCTATATGCTGACACCATTAATATTCTCCATATGCTCATGCCAAAAAAACAATCATTTTTATCACAACATTTAATAAAAAAGAACAGAACTCATTTCCAGCGCACAAATCCTAACTCGATAATAGCTTAATATTAAATGTCCAGCATTTTTTTTATTCACATATGGATTCATGAATATTTAATAGAATGTACACTGGCCTACAGCCCTTTATTATAACTGACTCATCAAGAATAAACACACACACACACACACACACACACACACACACACACACACAGTTAAACTTTCTTCTGTTACCAAAAGCCTCAGTATCTGCTTTACAACTATTTATCCCAGAGGTCCTGGGCATTCACTATAGGGACTGAAATTGGTGGGAGTGACTGAGTGTATATGTGCATGTTTTGTCATTGATATGATCGATGCCAGCCTGCTGAGCAGTCTTAAGGGGAGCCAACTCAAACAGGCGTTGTACTCTATGAGGCAGCTGACTGCTGCTTCTCCCCAGCTGCGGCCTGAAAAGCCCGGTGAAAAATGAGTGCGGAAACTGCAAAGACTGGGTGAAAACTCCCCTGGCTCAAACAGCATGAAAAAAGGAGAAAGTGGCCTGTGGGTGAAGTCCTCAGAGACCTGGAGGAATGGGGAAGGCTGACTTCTATACTGCACTACGTGTCAGCTCAGGGAATTCATTTCTATAAGCATTTCGGCTGGGGAGCTGTACAGATTGCAAGGCCATTTCCCGTCAATTTATCTATATTTAACACAATGGCTTTGGATGACATAAGATTTGTCTGGAATCTATAATGTAAAGAAGTCTAAGTGTTTATTATTAGAAATTATTCCAGTTTGAACCCACTTTAAAATGCAAGTAAAAGCACTTTTTTTTTTTAAACTTACTTCCACACAGAATTCTTAGACACTTAAGCAGTCTTTAGTAGATACTAAACATTCCTCTATCTTCACAAATTTAAGTCAAACGTGGTATAACATTATGTATACATTTGAGGAATATTGTAAATGAAATAATAACAATTGTTCAATTTAATTTAACTAATTTTTATTTGTCTGCCCCTTTTAATGATATACATTGTGCCGAAGCAGCTACACAGAACTAAACAGATTGCAAGTGTAAATTTTAGCATCGTTAATTTTACATTTATTCTTAATAGTGAGCCAGTAGTGACAATGGCAAGAAAGAACTCCCTGATATAGTATAAAGAGGAAACCTTGAAAGGAACCAGACTCAAAAAAGAATATCTTAATTTAGATAACACTGAATATCCAAAATGACAGAAAGCATGATTGCATCCTTGTGGATGTTATAAAGTAAATGCTTTTGGGTTTTTACTCTGTCAAACTTATTTTTGCAACATGAGATTGCTTTTTTCTAAACTTTCTTTTCACTAACTAATAGAAAACATTAGGTCCACATCTAATTTATAGGTTGATCTCCAGATCCCCAGGCTAAGCTTTAAAAAAACTTCCACTGGGGCAGAAATGTATATTTCATGATCGCTCCGATAGTGCAAAAGTAACAGCCCGTGCATCTCTTGCTTGTGAGTGGAGCATGTTAGGTCGGTTTCGAGGATGCCGGCTGCGCACATCCTGCACATAATCGGCGCTCGTTTTGTGCTTATTTGGTGCATATTCTCCGCACATTGTGCTTGCATGTCTATGGCTCTAGGGCTCCTCATGGTTCTGGCTCCGATCTCGCTGAGGCAGAGCGGCACACTGGTTCCTGAAGCTCGCAGATGGACCCGGCAGAGGGATTCGAGGGCAGCTCTAATGCCGGCCGTGCACATCCTGCCCGTAATTGGCGATTGGTTTGTGCTCATTTGGTGCATATTCCCCGCACATTGTGCTTGCATGTCTATGGCTCTAGGGCTCCTCGTGGTTCTGGCTCCGCTCTCGCTGAGGCAGAGCGGCACACTGGTTCCTGAAGCTCGCAGATGGACCCGGCAGAGGGATTCGAGACAGGCTTTTTCCTTTCTCCTTCCTTGCCTGCCTGGTCCAGCACTCGCTCGCAAGTTGGAAGAACGCCTTTAGGTAGTTTCTTCCTCTTGCGACGAGGAATCCAGTTAGCTCGACGATTGCTTTCTGCGACCTATGTCACAACCTCCGTGTCGGGGTCTGCCTTTCTTCCGGACCTGCACACCAAGGTGTCCAGGTCCTGGGCTAGGCTGTATTCGGCCTGACTCTTCAGTTCAAATCCTCATTGTACTTCACGTAGTGGGACTTGAATTGTGTGGTTACGGGTCGATGTCCCAGGTTTTAAAGACGCCGGCTAGCTATCTCTACCTGGGTATCGCATCGTCCCTTAAGACCCTGACTCTGCCCACCATGCCCCTTCGTAACACGTCGGTGCTGGTGGATAGGGCTTATGGCTTAGCAGGTCAAGCCATTGCCTACCTGCACACCATTACAGTTGTTACAGGCGTATCAGGCTGACCTGCTGAGGCATAAGCCCTACCCACCAGCACCGACGTGTTACGAAGGCTTTGAAACATTTTCTCCCAGACCTCATATATCACCACGTGTTGATCTGGTTGGACAATACATCAGTGGTCTTATACATCAACCATCTGCAAAAACGCCCCCTATACAGGCTGGCACACCAGATCCTCCAGCGGGCCCAATGTAAACTCCTCTACTTGAGAGCAGCATGTATCCAGGGCCACCTAAACAAAGCAGCAGACACCCTGTCAAAACAGAGGTTGAGACCCAGGTAATGGCAGCTCTATCCTCATGTCTTCTTCTTCTTCTTCTTTTGGCTTCTACCATTAAGGGTCGCCACAGTGGATCATCCATCTCCATATCCCCTGTCCTCTACACCTGCTTCTTTTAACCCAACTACCTGCATGTCTTCCCTACCGATATACCCCATGTCCCTCCTCTGCATATGTCCAAACCATTTCAATCTCGCCTCCCTCATCTTGTCTCCAAGACATCCTACATGCGCTGTCCCTCTAATAAACTTATTTCTAATCCTGTCCATTCTCGTCACTCCCAACGAAAACCTCAACATCTTTAACTCAATGCCACTGTCTCTAAACCATACAACATCGCACGTCTCACCACAGTTATATAAACTTTCCCCTTTCACTTCCCTTTTCCTTTTACTTGCAGATACCCTTTTATTACAAATAACTCCTGTTACTCTTCTCCACCCACTCCACCCTGCCTGCACTCTTTTCTTCACTCCTCCACCTTTTTCACCTCTTCTCCCTGCAACCGCTTCACTCCACTCCCCTCCCTCTCATTCACCCACATGTACTCTGTCTTACTCCTACTGACTTTCATTTCCCTTCTCTCCAGTGCGTACCTCCACCTCTCCAGGCTCATCTCAACCTGATCCCTACTCTCACCACAAATAACAATATAGTCAGCAAACATCATAGTCCATGGAGACTTCTCTCTGACCTCGTCCGTCAACCTGTCTATCACCAAACAGGAAAGGGCTCAGAGCTGATCCTTGATGCAGTCCAACCTTTACCATAAACCAGTCTGTCGTTCCTTCTGCACACTTTACTGCTGTCACAATGTCCTCATACATGTCCTGCACCACCCTCACATACCTCTCTGACACACGTGACTTCCTCATAGAGTACCACAATTCCTCTCTCAGCACCCTGTTGTACGCTTTCTCTAAATCCACAAACACACAATGCAACTCCTTCTGACCTTCTCTATACCTCTCCATCAACATTCTCAAAGCAAATAAGGCATCTGTGGTGTTCTTCCTCAGCATGAAACCAAACTGTGGCTCACATATGGTCACCTTGTCTCTCAGCCTAGCTTCCACTTCTCTTTCCCATAACTTCATGGTGTGACTGATCAAATTTATTCCCCTGTAGTTCCACTGCTTCACCATCTCCACATCATCCAACCTTCTATCTCTCTTGTTTTCCTTGTTTATCAGCTGCTCAAAATACTCCCTCCATCTACTCAACACACTCTCCTTACTAGTCAACACATTTCTATCTCCCTCCTTTATTGCTCTAACTTGCAGCACATCTTTCCCAGCTCGCTCTGCCTGGCCAATTGGTAAAAATCCTTTTCTCCTTCCTTAGTGTCCAACTTCTCATACAGATCCTCATATGCCTTTTCCTTGGATTTCACCACATCCCTCTTTATCTGCTGCCGCATCACCTTGTACTCCTGCCTACTTTACTCATCACTCTGTCAATCCCAGTTCTGTTTTGCTCCTTATGCTGTCCTGCACTTCCTTATTCCACCATCATGTCTCTTTGTCTTCCTTTCTATTTCCAGATGTCACACCAAGTACCTTTCTAGTTGCCTCACTTATCACTTCTGCAGTAGTTGCCCAATCATCCAGTACTACTTCACCACCACTGAGCCCCTGTCTGACCTCTTCCCTGAATCTCATACTACAGTCTTCCTCTTTTAGTTTCCACCATCTTATTCTTCTTTCAATCCGTCCTCTTATCCTCTTCTTTTTCACCTCCAAAACCATCCTTCAGACCACCATCTGATGCTGTCTAATTACACTGTCCCCTGCCAATACCTTACAGTCTCCAATGTCCTTCAGGTTGCATAGTACAATATAGAACATAGTACACCTGTGTTCACCGTTAGCCACTCTTATACGTCACCCTATGATCATTCTTCTTCTTAAAATTAGTGTTCACCACTGCCATTTCCATCCTTTTAGCAAAATCCACCACCATCTGCCCTTTCAAATTCCTTTCCTTCAAGCCATACCCATCACCTCCTCATCACCTTTTGTCCCTTCACCTACATGCTCATTTAAATCTGTCACAATCAGCAAGCTTTCATTCCTAGGTACACATTTACATTTGAGGCATTTAGCAGACGTGGTAGAAGTGGTACAAGGTAGAAGGTACACCTTCTACCACTTCATCTAACTCACTCCAGAATTTTTCCTACTCCTCCATCTCACAATCCACTTTTTAAGGCATAGGCACACAGATGACATTTATCATCACCCCTTCAGCTGCCAGCTTCACGTTCATTACCCCATCAGAAACTCTCGACCAATCCTCTATAAAATTCTCTTTCGTGATCTGCATATTTTATTTTTTTTTACATTTTACACTGGATGCCCTTCCTAACGAAACACTCCCCATTTATCCGGGCTTGGGACAAGCATTAGGAGGGCACTGGTTTGTGCAACCCTAATGGCAGGGTTGGCTCCATCCTCATATGTTGGAGCAAATTTGGAGATAGTTTGCCGGGATGGAATCCGTCTCCTCCTGTTGGCCGACCATGGCATTACCAAACGCCCCAAAGCTTTACCAAACGCCCCAAAGCTTTTTGACGCAGCTCGAGTTCCTGGAAGGGAACCCTAGTTCCCTGAGAGAACTAATGCTGTGTCTCTGTGCCACTTGCCCTGTGCTTTTTATAGCTTCCTGGTCACCCCACCAGTGAAACCACACTAGTCAGAAAAGTCAGCCCCAGTTCCAGTGCACCTCTACTATACCAACTGTTTATAAGCACATAAAATTAACTTAGTTTATAATACATAATTAAAAAAATGTCAGCTGTCACTCAGACACTCTTGGGTAAAATATTAAGCTATCAATGTCCTTAACAAGTTATTGTTAAAGAAATAGTAAGAATGTAACAAATGCTCTCTTGAGAGTGTTATATTACTTTGCTCGATTACTTTTGCTGCAATAAACTCTTTTAGGGAAAATTTTACTTATATAGTTTTAGTGTTCACAAAAGTAAAATCATAATGATTTAAATGTTTAATGTAAAAATATTTTTTACATTTTTTGGATTTGTTCTCTGACCAATGCTTTTGTCATTTAAAGCTTAACATTTAGCCAGAGTGACTATTTGAGATCTGAGTCAAGCAACCGGTTACATTAATACATTTGCTGTAACATTAACAGAAACTATTTAAATACAGTGGGTCCAAATACCTAAAGCCCTTTCATGAAATGCTACATTTCAGAGTTGACACTCAAACTAACATGGTCTCTATAAATGTGTGAAAAAAAATTCATGATCTATTTTAAATCCAATCACATTTCAAATGTTATCTGAACATATGTTTTAGAATATTACATATGGTCACTATTATAGATTCTGACCTATAAATAATCCTAGAAAACGCTAATAAAGTTTAGAATGTTAAATATTTAAGTTATTGAACATTTTCTTTCTTAGTGTAAAACTTAAAATATTTTTTTTTAAATGGTATTGGAAAAATACCAATTCTTAATGTGTATGTCTGTATTCCCACTGTCCTACTGAGCGCTTCAAATAAACATGAGAGAGCTACTCCTGCTTCCGGCTCGTGGTCCGCACCCTGACAGAAGGTCGGACCAGTACCGAAAGAGGAATCGCCCTGCTGCAAGGATTCGGCAGCCAAACTCCGCTTCGGGTTTTACCCAGAAGCTCACTGCCGCTTCTCGCGGATCATGCTCGCCGCCGCTCCTCGCGGATCGGTTCGCTTCTCCAGCGAGATGGCCGAGTGGGGGGGATTCCTACGGAGCGTTGGCTGGTACGTAGATGTGCAGTCATCCCAATTCCGCACAAAGCGGGCCAAGATCGTCTTTTGCATTTCCCTCCTGTCTGGAGATGCTCTCTCTGGAGCCAGCAAGCTCTGGAGCATGAAAGGAGGCAATTTTGGCTCATATGCTGAATTCATTAGACAACTCCTGGGGATGTTGGGGATGACAACGGCAGATCTCCACGCCTGCACCTTCAGTTCCTCCGAGCGCTCCGCTCCAGAAATCCCACGAGCGCGCCGCTCTGTCCCAGAGTTCTCACGAGCGCGCCGCTCCGTCTCAGAGTTCCTATGAGTGCGCCGCTCCATCTCGGAGTTCTGCACCCTGCCGAGGACGTCGCTCAGCCTCTGATTTCTGCTGAGGACATCGGTCAGCCTCAGATCTTCACAGAGGGCCCTGCCTCAGGTCCTTCCCGAACTTCTCCGGTTTCTTGGCGGTGTGTTCCTGGCCTCTTCCTTTGACCCTGGACGGTTACCGGGGCCTTCCTCGGAGTGCCCTGGCCTGCCTGGTGTGGATGGTATTGGGGAGTCAGGTGCCTGGAGAGAGGGGTAATGTCAGGAATCCACCTGCCACGTCCCCCTCGGCACTCACCTGTCTCTCATTACCGATTACCCATATAAGCTCTCATTCCCCTTTTACTTGTGTCGATCCTACTCAATTGCTTCGTACCCCGACCTTCTCCTTCAGTGGATTACTTTCATTCCTTGGATTACTTTAACTCCAAGGATTACACCCACGATCAGGACTCATCACTTGTTATGGTTTGTTAAGCTCTCCCCACTGTCTATGTACTGACGCTCCAAATAAACATTAAAGAGCTACTCCAGCTTCCAGCTTGTGGTCCGCACCCTAACAATGTGATATTTTTTTTTGCCTTATCATTTTTTTTGCTTATAAGATTTTTATTTTGTATCATTATACAATTTTAAGTGCTGTGCATATTTACTCTAAATAAATGTAGATACATATATAATAGTTACTCCGTTTTTAACATTGATATTTGACTTCTCCACTTTTATATCTGACCTGCCAGAGGTACACTGAGCTAGAAAATAAGTAAAATAAATCATTATGTGTTAACAATTATATTGTAAGGAAAATTGTCATAATACAACCTTAGAGCTGCAGTGCATAGGATTTCTTTGGGTAAAATGGTAGAAAAAATACATGTATTGAGTCTAGCAGAAATACTCTAAAACACAATGTTCCTGAGCTGTTGTGAGTCGCTGTGACAACCTTGTAAAAGAAATTCACAGTAATTACCGTTACTCTACAGGCACAAATTGGCAGGATAATGTGGACACACGTCATATTCTAAGTCACTAAAACCAGCTCCTACGTCAATGTGCCAGAAATAACTACAGCCAAAGACCTGATTAACTGACTATCTCGCTAGTATTGGCTTTATCCAGTTTAAATTTTTTATTTTAATGATCATGATGAGTATGAAGATACACAAAGAACACTGCATCAAAATCAAGAACAAGAACAAAATCACCCCCAAAATAAATTAAATGGCTAGAAATCTTCTCTTGTAACTTTAACAACAACATTACTGTGTTTCGCTTTGGCTTGGGATGAAAACAGATAAAAAAAGAGTAGAATTGTTTTTTAATGCCAATGAGAATAAATAAAAGTGTAGATAGGTTAAAGTTGGGTGTAGTTGGCTTCTGCAGGTGTTGTGTAGCTTGATATACACTACCCTAAGTAAACTAGCAAAATATTTAAATCTTAATCAAATTATTTAGAAATTTGTATTACTTATTTATTAAATATTAATTTAATAGGTTGGGGAAACATTATTATTGTACACTAGTAAAACGAATTCTTTTTCTGCTATTATTGTGTTAATACTTAATAATAATTATTATTATTAATTACTCATTTAGTCACAATGGTGTTAGTAAATTTAGGTACAGATGTAGAATGAGGAGGCCTGGAGTGCTGTCAGCATTCCAATTCATTCCAATTCAATAGATTTGAGGCCAGAAGCCTATAGCAGGGTAAGATCTACCAGTTCAGCCTATGTAAACCAAATCTCCTGCTTTGTGCATAAGAGAATTGTCATTCTGGAACAGGTTTGGGTATCCTAGTTAAAGTGAAGGGAAAAATTAATGTTACCGCTTCAAAGAAATCCCAAAACAATCGTATGCTTCCAAATTTGTGTTAACAGTTTGAGGAAGAAGCACAAATACTGTAGCTGGAAAACATACTTTGTCCATATAGTGTAGATATTTTTACATCTTGTAGGTTAAGATTCCATGACCTAACCTAAAGCTAGTGAACCCATTAGTTTCATGATAAAATTGATAAAACCCAGCTGCCTTTAACACTATATCAAGCTGTTTTTTTTTTTTTTCTGTTTTCACCCCCCAAAAAATGCTAGTATGTTGTACCACTTTTGATCATAAGCAGAGCTTATCTTAAAGTCTAATAAGACATCATGGATTTTAGAAAAAAAAAAAAATGGAGAAATCCTAGTTGTTTGATATTTCTTCATTTTTTACATATTTTACTTGTTACAGACAAACAGTGTAAGACGGGCTCGGAAACACTTTTTTTTTTCTTGTTTTACTATTTATTTATTTTTTTTATTCTTATGGGCAAAATCTGACATAAATTTGCAAATTTGCACAAGGCACACTTGAGAGTAAAGTGGGTAGGAGTGCCAAGCAAATAGAAAATATGTTTACACTTATGATGCACAGCATCCATGTTAGAGCTATGAATCATGTGCATGTGTTATTTCTGAAACATGTTCCCCATGTGCTTACACGATGTGTGAGACTGCAGGCATTTCTTTTACATCAACAAAAAACTTCTGCATGCATAAATAAATCCTATCATGTAATTCACCAGAGACGCACACACACACACACACACACACACACACACACACACACACACACACACACACACACATGCCCACATTGCAAAAACATCACTCATACTGTATGTGATTATTCCATCTACATACCTTGCATTTTCCGAACAATATTCTAAACATATTTATGTTAAATGTGAATGAATTCTAGTATTTAAAATCTGATACACCTTTTAGACAAATGAGCACTGTAAACCCTCTCTAGTTGTTTGAATGTTTTTATGATATCTCCCCCTTCTTTGCTCCCTTTAAAGTATTGCATTTGGTGTAGTCCCACAGGACCTCTAGACCAGGTTTAGAAATTCAAGCATGTGTGTGTGTGTGTGTGTGTGTGTGTGTGTGTGTGTGTGTGCGCATGTGTGTGCGTCTGTATCTGTGTGTGTGTCTGTATCTCTGAGAACACGTTCTCCTCTCTCACTGTTTTTTATTCAGGAAAGTTTTTCAGTCCTTCTTTCCTGATATTTTGACACTTCCAGGTTTACACATTGAATTCCAAATCAGACTCAAGATCGCTTTCATTTCTTAACACCAGTAAAGTTTAAACATTAAGCATTAATAAAAATCCAAAATGAAATTAAAGCAGCTGTTGTTAGCTGTTGTACTGTAGCAAAGTATGAGTTCTAAAAGTCATTAAAATGTAGTTTTTCTGAACATTAATAATTTCATCTCCTGTAGTAGATCAGCTGCTGTGGCCAATCACATGCATTTATGCAAATTATTTAGCTGAAAGTAGCTCATCAGGCCAAGTCACCTACTGGTCTGCACCACAACAGTACACTATAATATACATTAGCAAAGTATACATGCAGAGTTTGAAGGCAAGTGACAACTGCTTGGTAAAATACTATTTGTAAGATACTACTAAAGAGACTTTACATTAAACACACACACACACACACACACACAGACTAATCAAACACTGTTCAGGTGAACACAATCAGGTAGCAGGTCAATGACAGGACAGGGATGAAGACAGGGCAAAAAAGGGATATAAATGGTGAACAATTGTGTAATAAATAAAAGAACATAAAGAACTAATTAAAAAAATAATAGCACATGAGATGTTATGGGAATTGTGATGTGTGGCAAGCAGAGGAATTTATGACAGTGTGAGAATCCATATCTCCAAATCTGAGACAAATGTTCTTGTATTCTCTAAGTCACAAATAAAACATCAGCTAGGAACCTGGTTTCGAATCTAAATCCCAGACGTTGTGTTTATTGATATACAGCCTGGAAGTACTCTTTTAGTATGCGCATTTATGTGGAGAATGAATTATGCTCATCCATCATAATCGCACATTGTTGTTTGCCAGGGATGTTAGAGTGAAGAAAAAACACAGAGCCTTGCCTTTAAGCTTCTTTTCCAAAGCGACACATTTCACTGTGCGCTACTTTGAGCGATGTCGCCGTGTGAAAAGAAAAAACAAGTCTTCGAAGGTGAGGAATGAAAAGTCTTCAATGTATTTAACTGCATCCAAAAATATGATGGTCTATTTAAGAGTCTGAGATTATTATCAAGTTTTGCAGAATAGTTTAAACAAAGAAATACTTTGCATGGAAATCAGAAGTCAGAGGAATCCACAGGGCCTGTTTTTAAAATTCATAAACAGGAGAAATAGGAAAGATTCAGTTTTCAGTAGCAGTAAAGGTTTGTCAGGAAGCAAAACTTTCACGCTAAGCACCCCCAAAATAAATACACTACCTGTCCTCATGTCACATTTAGGTTCTGCCAAAACAAAATCTTGTGACTATGCAGACAATTTTTAATTCATGCTACTCAAGAGCAATCTGACAAAAGCTGAATAATTAAAAGGGTCCTCTACCTGGAATTCAGTGAATAAACATACCTTTGCAATGGTTTCATGACGTCTGAAGGTGGGGTCCAACATCTCTGTTAAAGATGACTCGAAGGGGAAGAAGGCCTCATAGAGGAAAGGAGCAGTCTAGATTTAAAATATATGCAGAGAACACAAAAAAGACATGAGCCTTTTCAAATATGACAGAGGACCTTTCAAGCTATGCTACTACATACCTAATGGATTCCAAAGGGGCATTTGAACCATGCTTCTCATTGCATTAACACATTAAGCCTCACTTGTCAATGGCATACACTACTTCCTTGTTCAATGACACTTCAATAGCTTCTACAGTCAAAAGAGAGCTCATTATAAAAAATTCCTATCCATTTCAAGGGTCACGGCAGCACAGTAAATATTTGCTTCAATCAGGGCATCCTATACATCCTATACATACATCAGCACTCTGGCCTCTGAAAGATCATGTAGACTCAATAAATATTTTTTCGAATCTGAAATGTAAACATTTGTATTAATTTTTGCTAAAGATCTCCACTAGGATGTGTTTTCTACTGTGTAAGGAATCACTAAGATGCCATTCATCCCTTGGTAACACTATTTTTAGGACCAGGAATCAGTCAGCATATAATGATTAATAACTGCATTTGTGTGCGACTAATTATTGATTTGTATGTCATTACCAGCTATTTACATGGTCTTTATTAATTATCTTATTTCGCCCATTTACATTAGTTCTTTTCTAAAAATGAATGTATTAACTATAAATAAATGGGACTAATAGCTTGTATTGTACAAAATACACACTATATAGGTGCTCCGTGCACTGTGTGAATGTTTAGCTAATAAGCATGACATAGATATAGAATTTATCCTTGTTCCAAAGCAAAAACAAGTGTAAATGGGCTATAGGACAAGAAGGATAAGAACCAATGAAGGCTTGTAATGGTTTAAAATAAATTTCTCACCTACAAAATGCAGTTTGTAATGTATGTAGAAAAAAAAAAAAAACACACATGTTCATATCCATTCATGTAATAAATCACATTGTTTGCTGTTGATTGGAAAAAATACCAGACACTGACAAACCAGAAGCCTTCAACCATGAAAAACCCACACAAAAACAAAAAAAATGTGTAAAATGGCTTGTGTTGAAAAGCTGAGGGTGCTTTGAAAAGCCCACAAAATGACAGCTCCTGTTTCTACTCCATCTGCCCCTTTATATTCTTTGTATTATCCATGCAAAAAAGCACAACAAAGACAGATCCACATAGAAGATTAGAGGCATTAGATGCAGTGCCACATTGCCCACTCTACTCTTCATCTCCCTGAAGACCCGACCTTGATGTTTTGAAGCACAATGGTCTATTACACAAGCATTTGTAAGGAGCCATTTTGTATCAGTTGATACTACATGACCTCAGGCAAACAAAAAGCAGCGCAGGACCTTTCCTGTAATAACCCCTTTTGCGTAATAATACTCTTCTGGTGGTCTGATGGTTCATAAGAGGTTATTTTGAACAAAAAGTGCATCTCCTTCACAGAGTTTGCCTATGAGAGTTCCAAAGCTGCGCTCTTTGCAGGGCAATTTAAATAAAATCCCATTTCTTTTTTTTTCCCAGAGAATTTGAGAGCAGACTAAAGCTGTCAAGACGATGTAATCTCCTAGTTAAAGCAAGCCACAGAATGTGCTGAGGTTCCTCAGGGATGTGTCCTTGGCCAAGTGACCTTTTATTGCACAGTTAATAAAATAGGGGTCCAAATATAGAACAATAAAGAACTTCTGCAGGATTATTGAGCAAGTTACTATTATAGCTAACCTCTAAATTATAAAGGGATAATGTTACCAATTAGAATAGATGTGACTGCATAGCAATTTAGCTGGTCAATTCAGTCGATGCAGAACCTATATTTTGTTGTTCAGTCATAGCGGGCATTAGGCTTCTGTCAGGAAAGTCAATTACAACACTGCCAAAGTACCACTGTTGGAAAATAGAGCAAAGCCCTTAACCCTCAGGATGACTGGTAAATGCAATAAAAGTAAATGTAAATGTAAATATACAAATAGATACAGTGGCACTGCATTAAACATCTACTACCAACATAAACAAGCTTATAACAAAGAAAATCTGCTCTAAGCTCTCATCATTGCAAAGCAGCAGGTGCACAAGGAAAAAAAACAGCTCAGATTTATTTTCTAGATAACCAATGTGTTATTGCTGGACTAACTGCTGCAAGGCCAAACCAGCAACAGGTAATTACAAGGCATCAGCCGAAAAATGTAAGTCGTTAGTTGTTTAGAGTCATACTGAAACATATGCTTTGTAATAGACCCTGCTTTACAAGTAAATGAAAGGATTGAGTACAATAGCTGGATCTTATAACAAAACCTAAACAAAATACCTTAAAAAAAGGATATTGTGTATATTGTAAAGAATTACTCATAAAGCCAATGAAGATAACTAAAGAATAGTTGTTCAGGTGATGTTAGGTTCCTTAAATACACTACACTACATTCACATTCAAAGACATACTACACATACTGAAAGACATACAAGGGGACATACTGACCCACAGGTGTCTAATGATCCCACATTTATATCTATAGAATTTAAACAGTGAAGCTGACGCTAAACAGTGATTAATTCTGTAGTAGTGTAGCACTCTTGTATAATTCAGTCAACGGAAAGAGGTTCCAACACAGGAACTGGGCAACAGCCAAATAGCATACAAAATGGTTTTGCTGATGAGGGTTCTTTACCCTTTGCAACACATCCTCAGAAATATGGAACAAACAATACTGTGAAGCACTTAGCACACTAATATACATTAGAGCTATCAAGCCTGTAGGCAGTGGCATGCCAGAGCTCACCAGAGGTTCCAAGAAGCCATTTGGAGCTGCTGGCGGACGGCAAGAGCATGAAGGAATAATCACAGTCTCACCACCATGCCGAGTGGGACACACACTGTTTATGCAAGCTGCAAAATGAGGCTTTAAATGGAGTAATCAGCATGAGGCGATATATCAGGCTGCACTAAAAAGTGTAGCTTTGAAGCATGGGACAGTGTGCCTGGAGCTGTTTAGCTCGACAGCCTCTCCCAGCAACCAGAACTAATGTTCTATTGTTGGTAACAAGCTGTATGAATATTCATCTACAGTGAGACAGCAATAAGTGGAGGTGTTAAGCAGCACGCAAGGCCGGCAAAGGGAAATCATCTGTCGCATCATGTAGCAGTCACTAATTCCATTGGCCACACACCTCAAAGGAAGTTATAATGCTTAAATTGGCCAGTAAAAAAATACTAATTAGTTAATAAAAATGTACTTGAAAAAAGCTGTTCAAAAGCAAAGCATAAAGGCTGTTCCTTGTGGCTATATTGTAAATGGCATATATATATATATATATATATATATATATATATATATATATATATATATATATATATATATATATATATATATATATATATATATATATATATATAAACTTCAGAATAATACTAGCTGATTGAACATCAAAAGACCAGAGGAAATAAAAAGAGATGCACAAGATCTAATGTAATAGACTCTTGAGAGAATATACACTTTCAGATTGAGAAAACACAAATGGATATTTTGCAAACATTAAGAGAAACTGTTGAATAAATGATGAGCTTGGACTCATACAGTAATTTCTAAATCTCCTTTTTATGTAACTCACAGAGATTATAACAATTCACATTTCTATTATTTATACAAGCTAAAACAAACATCAGTATCATTCATTATGAATCAATTTTCTCAAATCTCTCCATCAATTGCTATTACAGTTTTTCTCAGTTGCTTTGGAGCATTTCTTAAATCATCCTTAATATTTGCAAACCAGTAAGTGCATTTTCAAAACAACATGTACAAGCAGCACAATACATTGGATTTCTTGCAAAAGTTTCCATTTTTTTTCTTAAAATCCTTAGTTCATCTCTCTAAACTAATTATTTGTGTCAATAAACATCTCATTGCCATCAGAATAAAAAGTCTTTTAGTCACTGTTCACAAACAAGATCATCAGAATGTTTAGTCATGTTGTCAGTATGACGGTGCACAGTTTTGTTATTTTCTCATATGAACTACTCTTTGAAATACAATGATTGAACATGCACATGGCTGGATTTCTTCTTTATGGTAAATACAGTGAGGAAAATAAGTATTTGAACACCCTGCTATTTTGCAAGTTTTCCCACTTAGAAATCCCACTTAGGGTCTGAAATTGTCATCGTAGGTGCATGTCCACTGTGAGAGACATAATCTAAAAACAAAAATCCAGAAATCACAATGTATGATTTTTTAACTATTTATTTGTATGATACAGCTGCAAATAAGTATTTGAACACCTGAGAAAGTCAACGTTAATATTTGGTACAGTAGCCTTTGTTTGCAATTACAGAGGTCAAACGTTTCCTGTAGTTTTTCACCAGGTTTGCACACACTGCAGGAGGGATTTTGGCCCACTCCTCCACACAGATCTTCTCTAGATCAGTTTCTGGCCTGTCGCTGAGAAACACGGAGTTTGAGCTCCCTCCAAAGATTCTCTATTGGGTTTAGGTCTGGAGACTGGCTAGGCCACACCAGAACCTTGATATGCTTCTTACAGAGCCACTCCTTTGTTATCCTGGCTGTGTGCTTCGGGTCATTGTCATGTTGGCTGGTCACCCAGCCTCAACCCATGTTCATGCTCTAACTGAGGGAAAGAGGTTGTTCCCCAAAATCTCGCAATACATGGCCCTGGTCATCCTCTCCTTAATACAGTGCAGTTGCCCTGTCCCATGTGCAGAAAAACACCCCCAAAGCATGATGCTACCACCCCCATGCTTCACAGTAGGAATGGTGTTCTTGGGATGGTACTCATCATTCTTCTTCCTCCAAACACGTTTAGTGGAATTATGACCCAAAAGTTCTATTTTGGTCTCATCTGACCACATGACTTTCTCTAATGACTCCTCTGGATCATCCAGATGGTCATTGGCAAACTTAATACGTGCCTGGACATGTGCTGGTTTAAGCAGGGGAACCTTCCGTGCCATGCATGATTTCAAACTATGACGTCTTGGTGTATTACCAACAGTAACCTTGGAAAAGGTGGTCCCAGCTCTTTTCAAGTCATTGACCAGCTCCTCCCGTGTAGTTCTGGGCTGATTTTTCACCTTCCTTAGGATCATTGAGACCCCACGAGGTGAGATCTTGCATGGAGCCCCAGTCCGAGGGAGATTGACAGTCATGTTTAGCTTCTTCCATTTTCTAATGATTGCTCCAACAGTGGACCTTTTTCACCAAGCTGTTTGGCAATTTCCCCATAGTCCTTTCCAGCCTTGTGGAGGTGTACAATTTTGTCTCTAGTGTCTTTGGACAGCTCTTTGGTCTTGGCCATGTTAGTAGTTGGATTTGTACTCATTGTATGGGGTGGACAGGTGTCTTTATGCAGCTAACGACCTCAAACAGGTGCATCTAATTTAGGATAATCAATGTATTGGAGGTGGATATTTTAAAGGCAGACTAACAGGTCTTTGAGGGTCAGAATTTTAGCTGATAGACAGGTGTTCAAATACTTATTTGCAGCTGTGTCATACAAATAAATAGTTTAAAAATCATATATTGTGATTTCTGGATTTTTTTTTTAGCTTATGTCTCTCACAGTGGACATGCACCTACGATGACAATTTCAGACCCCTCCATGATTTCTAAGTGGGAGAACTTGCAAAATAGCAGGGTGTTCAAATACTTATTTTCCTCACTGTATGCAGTGTATGCACTGTATGCACTGTTTCAGCAGCACAAATGTATTTATTTGATTGCATATTTAATTTACATTGATTGCATGAGACCGGACAGGATTTACACTTTTACTGTACTGTACTAGTGTTTGTTCATTTCTTGGTTGTTCATTCATTTTTAGACGTCGTAATTCTGTGTTTTTTTTCTGTGTTTTGCTCTGTCTGCATACGCTCACCAATTGAAGGATGAGATTCACCTTTGACCTGTTTTAGATAACTAATTAATTATTGGTTGATCTGATACCATACACTTCCCTTCATTAGTAAACTTCAAGTTCCCCATACTGGAACTCGAGCTGAGTCACAATGCTTTGGGAACGCTTCGCGTTGTCCATGCTTTGAACCATGTGTGAAATCTGGCCAATAGGCAAGTCTTGACGTCATTGCCTGGTCCACTGGGATCTCACTCCAGGACATCTGCGACGCTGTGGACTAGTCCACCCAGCTGACCTTCATCAGGTTTTATGACCTTGACCTCAAAGCCACTCCGGGCTCCACTGTCCTACGTGCTTGTGAGGTTGTGAGGCTTTTACACACTAAGCAGGGTCTGGTCAGTGAGGCGTTCCCAAACGTTGTGACGCAGCTTGAGTTCCCGAATGGGGAACATCTCTAGGATACTTATGTAACCCTAGTTCCCAGAGGGAACGAGGTGCTGTGTCCCCCGGGCCACACTCCCTGCATTCCTGCGCTGCTTACCTTCTCTTTTTTTGCAGAAGCTAATGTCGCTACCACCGCGCAGCCATTTTGTAGCTTCTGGTTGTCACAACGTTGCCCGTAGATGACCTCACGACTTGCCTATTGGGCAGATTTCACACGTGGTTCAGAGCATGGACAACGCGAAGTGTTCCCAAAGCGTTTCGACACAGCGTCTCGTTCCCTCGGGAACTGGGGTTACATACGTAACCAAGACACGATTTATCTGCATAATTCATCAATTCAAGAAACATAGAAATAGAAATATAATCTTTACAGATTATGTCAACTGGTTTAACCATTTTGCATTCAATCATTTTTTTTCAGTTGCTTTGGAGCGTTTTGCAAATCAGAAATTAAATTCTTAGAACTACTTGTTTAACCTCTACATCATTTAGTCATTTGTACATATCATAAAAACATTTCTTGTTGCTTTGATCAAATTGTGAATGCTTTGGTACCTTTTTTTTTTTTTTTGTGTACAATTGTCTGCTATTTTCTACATTATCAGCTGTTAATGCCATGTTGATCAAAATATATTATTCTGGTTTCACCTAAATAGTCTTAACCCCAAAAACATCCTGGCATCTGTTCATTGCATAAGTCATTAAATGCAAAATGGTTCCAAAGACAAAGGCACTTTTCATTCTGATAGGATGAAAATACTTTTATTTCAAAATACTTACTTCTGAGAGATGAACTAAGAGGTTTGAGAAAACTTTAGGCTTTTGCAAAAAAAATCCAATTTGTTGTGCTGTTTGTAAAAATTGTTTTGAGAATGCACTTACTGGTTTGCAAATATTAACGATGATTTGAGAAATGCATCAAAGCAGCTGACAAAAACTATATGCCATGAACTGATGGTGAGATGTTTTGGGGGTTAAGACTATTTAGGTGAAACAGCAAACACGTGTACACAATCAATTAAATGAATGCACTAAAGCATTCGCAATTTGATCAGAGCAGCAAGAATTTGGTTTTGTGATGTGCACACTTGACACTAAATGACATGGAGGTTGAACAAGAAACATGCATGTGTCTCTCAAAAACGATACATGTCTAGGTGTTTTCAAACTTTTCACAGACACTGTCAAAAAATTACTACTGAGGCTAATGGGCATTAGAGGTATCCAGATGTCTAAAAGCACTCTTAAAAACGTATTTGCATTATTATTAAATAAATACTTTGAATCATTTAAGTCAAGTGGCTTTTTTGTCATATCAACCATATACATTCTCTAAGACTAATGTGCTACATTAAACAGCAAATGGACACAAGGTAACACAAAACTAACTAGAACAAACAGACATTTACACAGAGCTACATAAAAAATGCATGCATAGAATTGTTTTCTGTAAATAAGTTGTCTATATGAAAATAAATACTATACATAGAATTTGACAAAATAAGCAAATCTATTTAAATAAAAAATATATTATTATTATTATTATTATTATTATTATTATTATTATTATTATTATTATTATACTTATTATGGAAATTGTGTGATTTTAGATCTGAAGTTATATGACCTAATCTTACAGTATATACAGTCAGTCTAAAAGGATTATCAATTATTTTAAAAAAATATATATTGCTGCATATAACATTAGACTTGCTTAAGAATATACAGGTTACAGTAGATACTACAGTACATGTGAGCAAACCAGTCAGTGGTGTTTATTCCAAATACAAAATTATACTAGGCATGCATAATAGATGGATTGCATCTCTAGTAGAGTTTTGTAGACAAGCCTAAAATGTTAAGCACACACTTGCCTTCAACATTCAGTTGTTTTGGGAGCGGTTGATTAGTTCAGTCAGGTGTCTTATACAGCACTTCAGATCTAACCACAGCAGATGCGTCTGATTTAAACAAACCTAGCCAACTCAAGACAGTGGGATGCACTAATGATTGCTTTGTGCTTCTCTCTTTCCTGGCCTTAGCAGCCTCTATCTGAACAGTCCAGAGACAGATACAGATGGGCTCAGGTGGGTAGCCATTCTGTTTGCTATTTTAAACCCAGACATGGGAGATTGTGATCAATTAGACTGCGAGAGTTGTGTGTGTGTGTCCGCTGCATTGCCTTAGGGTTTCTTTGCTGAAGTAGACTTCAGAGAGCCTTTGTTGAATCTGACTGCACCCTACTGAATCGAGACACAACAGGGTTCCAATGTATTAAGAAATCTGTCAGCAAAGACTATTGACCAATGCTGTTATGTTCCCCATCCACTTCAACTTGCTGTGCATGAGCGTATAACTTAGTTATAGTGTAATATCATTTGCAATGCTTCACACCATATTAAAATTCTGTGGTCTGGTGTTTAAGAGAGGGTTTGGAATGATGTGTTTAATTCAGTTTTCATATTCCCAGGAGATTCTCTGCTATACTAAATGTGGCAGTAATGCAGTGCATAAAAAGCATGTCTAGTAATTTCAATGACTTCTCAACAAATATCAAAATGGGGAAAATGAATTGACCTCATTGACTTTCACCAATGGGTGTGTAGCAGTATTTCACAAACCACTGATCTCCTGGGATTTTTATGCACAACCTTCTCTAGAGTTTACAGCGAATAAAATAATACATCTAGTGATCAACAATTAATTGGATGAAAAAGCCTGGTGGTCAGATCAGAGTTAAATAGAGAAACAAAATGGTGTCGTGGCATGCAGAGAAGCATCTCAAAATGCACAGCACGTAAAACCTTTGAGGCAGACGGACTACAACAGTAGACAACCACCACCACTGTTGGCCAAAAACAAGGATATTAGAAACATCACACTGCACTGTTGCCAGATGATTGGCTTGTGCATTAGGCTAAATGATAGCTTATAGTACACTTAATTGTCTGGCACACTCAAATCTATGGCCGGTAGCTGGACATTACAATGGTTGATCCTGCTTGATGATGAAAGCATATACAGTATACATTTTTTGTACTGTAAATGTACACAATGTATTGTGTGCAAAACCTCTAAATGTGGCAATGTTATTAAGACACAAATGTATTAATTGCCGTATGTGTCTTCTGAGAAACTACTCGGAAGTTATGAGTCCAGAAGGTCATAGTTTTTAGTTAATGTTGGTTTAGTTACCTGGGCAGATTATTTCATTACCAGCAGCCCAATATCCTATTTTTTGTAGAAACTGAGCGCAAATCAGAAATGAATAGGATAAAACTAGGGAGCAATTTGCTTCAGTGATCTTTTGGTTTTTGTAAACCCCATAACTTAAAAAAAAAAAAAAAAACATGCCAAAGTGATTAGCATCCAGGCTGTAGCTCTTTTCTCTAAGCAGATGGTGAGGGCAGGCTGGGTTCCAGGCTTATACTGAGCAGATATTACCTCTGTCCAAACTAGGTTATTGGTTTGTGACAGATCTTTGGCCAGACAGATATTTTTTTCAAGTCCAAACATCTCCATCTATGATCCCATTGCCCCTTAAATTCTGTTTTTAGGTTCATGGTGAAATTACAAATAAATTCAACTGCTTTTAAAATTGTAACATCTTTAAGATTACAACATTATGGAAGATGATTTAGTATTACAGCATACTGTAAGTTAATAAGGCCTATTATAGGAAATGGTACAAGTAAAAAAGCATCCCTGCAACTAAACAAGTCCTATTCAATGTTCAATGTTTAAGTGTAATGCAAAGACTGCTTACTGCTTTTAAAGGGGCATTTTTAACCAAAATCCCCTCTGGTGAACTCATACATTTAAATGTGTTGCAATCGTCAGTTACTATGTGACTTGTTTCAATTGATACAGACCTTTAATTTCAGCACTACATAAGTAATGTACAGGCATGTGAAAATGACAGAACATCATCTCTGATTTAGTTCTGATTACTAAAATCTCAGAATTCTATGGTTTTAGTAATCAGGAAATAGCTAAAATGTTCTGGTCATTATAAGGTCTTTGAATTAGGTAAATACAACCTCATATAAACAACACTGACAATACATGACATATAATGCCGTGTATTCACAACTTTCGCCTTAGTTTATTGAGATTTGCAGGCATTTGTTTATGCACAGCTCTCTTAAAGTCCTGCCTCATTTCAGGTCTGAACACCTTGATTCTTTTTCAGCAATTCTGTTGTATATTTGCTGGTGTGCCTGGGATCATTGTCCTGTTACATAAGCTAGTTTTAGCCTAGCTTTAGCTGTCAGTCTTAATGACCTCAATGACTCAACAACTGCACAATGCCTAGGTTGGCTGTGAAACAAGCCCTACTATTCACCCTTCCACCATCATGCTTGACATTGTTTGAGCTGATATTTGTTCAGATGCAACTTTGTAAACCTAAGCCATGATGCCATGTTAATTTTAGAGAGAAAAAGCTTTCACCTGGTAACCTTTCCAAAAAAAACATAATTGTTCCCTTTTTTTTTTTATTGTATTGTCATGAACCTTTACATTTTACATGCTAACTGAGGCCTGTAGAGTCTGAGATGCAGATAGTGTTGTTTTTTCCAATTTCTCTGAGCATTTTACATTCTGACTATGGGTTGAAATTGCTGGGATGATTTTGAACTGTTTTGAATGTTTTTTACTTGTAAATAAACAATTTAAAAGTTACGGTAGAACTAATGGACTTTAAATTGTTTAAAAATGGCCTCATAACCCTTGCCTGACTAATAGGCAGCAAAAACTTCCACAACTCTGACCCCAGACGCATATGAAAAGGCATCCAAACCATCACGGACTACAAACCTACAGCTCGATCTCAACCAACCAGCAGTGCCTTCCAACTGGATGAACTCACTTTTTTGCTCATTTTGATCAAGGCATTGGACATTTCACCTCAACCATAGACTCTTGCAGAGTGGATGCACACAAGGCAGCTGGCCCGGTTGGCATACCGGGATGTGTTCTCAGAGCATGCGCTGGACAACTGGCACAGATTTTTACTGACCATTTCAACCTGTCACTCTCCCAAGCCACGGTTACCAAGCACAGGTGGAGACAAACCTGGCTAAGAAGACTGAAAACATCCTATTTGGGTATTGGGTAATTCGGGGGTTTGTGCCTTTAGCAGTTCCCTCATCATTGTATTCATTCTGTTCCAGTGCTGCTACTTCCGACACCTTATTCATTCCCTACGAATTTCGGTTTATTCTGCCGTAACCCTTAGTCCTTTGCAGGTACCAGCTTTGCATCGACTATAATATCACTGAACCACGGACAAAAATCACCATCCAATGATGGCCCATCAGAGACTGCTCTGAGTTTGTCCCAAGGGGCCAGTGGACAAACTGTAAGGATGGTCAGATCTGTTCATGATCTCAGACCCTGAGAACTGCCATGCAACTTCATGAGGCCAGACCCCGAGAACTACCATGCAACAAAACAATAAACCTTCTAATCTAAAGAGAGGATCTCTTTGATCTGAGAAGATAAAGCCATTTGTTCAGCTGCCCAGTCACCCATCACTGAGCCCCCTCTTTCCCTCCTGGGGGGATGGCCGGGTCATGTAAAGTTGACTTAGAAGGTCCTGGAATTCAAAATACTTTACTTGCATAATGTAATAATTACATTTTGTAACAAAGTGCAATCTATTTGAGTAATCATTTACAGCCGTGCGAGAAAGACTAACTAGCAGCATACCTTTACCCACACCAGTGTATTCCATCATTGGGCCATTGGGTGAGCAGTCTACAGCTGCATCATTGAGAGAATCCTGACCAACTCCATTACTGTATGGTACGGGGACTCCACTGTGTGTGAACTAAAGCCCTGCAAAGGGTGGTCAAAACTGCCCAACGCATTAATGGCACTCAACTACCTGCCATTGAACACCTTCACCACAGCAGATGTCTGCGCAGAGCTCACAACATTATCAAGGACCCAATCATAAACTGTTTGCATCAAGAGGGAGATACAGGAACATACGTACCAGAACCAGCAGGTTCAGTGACAGCTTTTTTCCAATTCCTATCACACTACTAAACTCTACACTAAACCATTAGATCACTTTATAAACACTGTATATAACCTCTATACAATTATACATACAATGTACATATTACATGGCTCACACTAAGATGAGCCACCTAGACTCCTTTATCTATATATCCTTACTGTACATTCTGCCCAACATTTTATATTCATGTATAGATGAGTATATAATGTGTGCATCTATATTTAAAATATACACAAATATTTTGGAATTGGGTTTGTGTATATATATATATATATATATATATATATATATATATATATATATATATATATATATATATATATATATATATACACACAAACCCGATTCCAAAAAATTTGGGACACTGTACAAATTGTGAATAAAAAAGGAATGCAATCATTTACAAATCTCATAAACTTATATTTTATTTACAATAGAATATAGATAACATATCAAATGTTAAAAGTAGGACATTTTGAAATGTCATGCCAAATATTGGCTCATTTTAGAGAGCATTTGTGAGCTACACATTCCAAAAAAGGACCAATTTGCAACTTATTAGGTCAATTGGCAACATGATTGGGTATAAAAAGTGCCTCTCAGAGTGGCAGTGTCTCTCAGAAGTCAAGATGGGCAGAGGATCCCTAATTCCCCCAATGCTGTGGCAAAAAAAAGTCGAGCAATATCAGAAAGGAGTTTCTCAGAGAAAAATTGCAAAAAGAAGCCATTATTAAACATTATCCAGAAGCGCAGGCATTTTCTCTGGGCCAAGGATCGTTTCAAATGGACTGTGGCAAATTGGAAAACTGTTCTGTGGTCAGACGAATCAAAATTTGAAAGTCTTTTTGGAAAACTGGGACGCCATGTCATCCGGACTAAAGAGGACAAAAACAACCCAAGTTGTTATCAGCGCTCAGTTCAGAAGCCTGCATTACTGATGGTATGGGGTTGCATGAGTGAGTGTGGCATGGGCAGTTTACACATCTGGAAAGACACCATCAATGCTTAAAGGTATATCCAACTTCTAGAACAACATATGCTCCCATCCAGACGTCGTCTCTTTCAGGGAAGACCTTGCATTTTTCAACATCACAATGCCAGACCACATACTGCATCTATTACCACATCATGGCTGCATAGAAGAAGGATCCGAGTACTGAAATGGCCAGCCTACAGTCCAGATATTTTACCCATAAAAAATATTTGGCGCATCATAAAGAGGACGATGCTACAAAGAAGACCTAAGACCTAAGTTGAGCAACTAGAAGCCTGTATTAGACAAGAAAAGGACAACGTTCCTATACCTAAACTAGAGCAACTTGTCTCCTCAGTCCACAGACGTTTGCAGACTGTTATAAAAAGAAGAGGGGATGCCACACAATGGTAAACATGGCCTTGTAGCAACTATTTTGAGATGTGTTGATGCCATGTAATTTAAAATCAGCTTATTTTTCACTGAAAATGCTACATTTTCTCAGTTTAAACATTTGCTATGTCTTCTACAATTTGTACAGTGTCCCAACTTTTTTGAAATCGGGTTTATTTATATATATATATATATATATATATATATATATATATATATATATATATATATATATATATATATACGCACACACACACACACACACACACACACACACACACTGGAGATCAAAATTAGAGAACAATTTATAAACAATTGAACAATTCTGAAATAATGTCATCTTCACTGCTCAACAGTTGAAGGAGCTTTTGTCCTGTCTATACCAGGTTACAACAGTCAGCAATTAGTAGGAAGTGTACAGGCCTCTGCTCTTAATGACTTCAGTACATCTACGGCCACAGGACAGCACTAGTCTCTCACGCTGCTCTGGTGTGATTTTGGTCCACTCTTCTTCCAGTCTCCTCCACAGTTCAGTGACTGTAGTGAGTTTCTTGGCCATAACTTTGTCGCCAAGGATTTTCCAGAGGTTCTCTATTGGGTTGAGATCAGGACTCTGGGCAGGCCATGCCATTATTTCAATGTTTTCAGTTTCAAGGAACTGCTTTACCCATTTTGCTATGTGACATGGAGCGTTGTCCTGCATGAACACTGCGGGCTGATTGGGTGATGAATGCAGGGAAGGAACCATATGTTGTTGAATAAGGTTCTGATAAACATTTGCATTCACTCTGCCATGTAGCTGTATAAGAGGCCCAACTCCTGCTGCAGGAAACATGCCCTAAACCATGACACTTCCTCCTCCACTTTTCACTGACTTCTTTACACACTTTGGGTTCAGTCTTTCTCCAGTTTGTCGCCGAACATAATGTTTCCCATCGGACCCAAATAAATTCAACTTGCTTTCATTACTGAAGTGAACTTTGGACCAGTTCTCCTCTGTCCACACAACATGCTCCTCAGCAAAGCTTAGTCTAGCCTTTTGATTCTTTCTGCTAATGAGAGGTTTGGTCACTGCAGAGAGGGCTTTCAGTATAAATGCTCTTAAACGTCGAGACACTGTATGACGAGACAGATCCTTACCCTGTTCAGCGCTAAACTGGTGAGCAATTCCAGCTGCAGTGTGGAAACGACTGCAAATTGAGATCCTCCTCAGTATCCTGTCCTCTCTTGTATTTGTCTTCCGTGGATGACCAGCCTTCTTAGCGGAATTGAATGAGTTTGTGATGTTGTAAAGATTCAATGTTCTTGAAATCATAGATTTGGAACGACCAACTTGTCTTGCTATGGCTGAAAGGGTCATCCCTTTGGCCTTCATCTGGACAACCTGCTGCCGGAGGCTTTCAGTCACTTTTGAATGGCCCACCATCTTGCAGAGTCAGTAAAACTGGAAGTTAGGATGCCAGTTAAATAGGGGTTGACAGATAAACAAGGAAATTAGCACCAGGTGCCAGATTAACACCAATAACTGGGAGGTATTTGAAAGTGTTCTCTAATTTTGATCAGTGTGTTTTCTGCAAAATAATGTTTTTTTTTAAATGCCTTAGTTATTTTGTGGAAAAGGTGTTCTCGTAGCATGGTATAGACAGGACAAAAACTCCTTCAACTGTTGAGCAGTGAAGATGACATATATATATATATATATATATATGTATATATATGTGAGGAAAATAAGTATTTGAACACCCTGCTATTTTGCAAGTTCTCCCACTTAGAAATCATGGAGGGGTCTGAAATTGTCATCGTAGGTGCATGTCCACTGTGAGAGACATAAACTAAAAAACAAAAATCCAGAAATCACAATGTATGATTTTTTAACTATTTATTTGTATGATACAGCTGCAAATAAGTATTTGAACACCTGAGAAAGTCAATGTTTATATTTGGTACAGTAGCCTTTGTTTGCAATTACAGAGGTCAAACGTTTCCTGTTGTTTTTTACCAGGTTTGCACACACTGCAGGAGGGATTTTGGCCCACTCCTCCACACAGATCTTCTCTAGATCAGTCAGGTTTCTGGCCTTTCGCTGAGAAACACAGAGTTTGAGCTCCCTTCAAAGATTCTCTATTGGGTTTAGGTCTGGAGACTGGCTAGGCCATGCCAGAACCTTGATATGCTTCTTACAGAGCCACTCCTTGGTTACCCTGGCTGTGAGCTTCGGGTCATTGTCATGTTGGAAGACCCAGCCTCGACCCTTCTTCAATGCTCTAACTGAGGGAAGGAGGTTGTTCCCCAAAATCTTGCAATACATGGCCCCGGTCATCCTCTCCTTAATACAGTGCAGTCGCCTGTCCCATGTGCAGAAAACACCCCAAAGCATGATGCTACCACTCCCATGCTTCACAGTAGGGATGGTGTTCTTCGGATGGTACTCATTATTCTTCTTCCTCCAAACACGTTTAGTGAAATTATGACCCAAAAGTTCTATTTTGGTCTTATCTGACCACATGACTTTCTCCCATGGCTCCTCTGGATCATCCAAATGGTCATTGGCAAACTTAAGACGTGCCTGGACATGTGCTGGTTTAAGCAGGGGAACCTTCCGTGCCATGCATGATTTCAAACCATGACGTCTTAGTGTATTACCAACAGTAACCTTGGAAACGGTGGTCCCAGCTCTTTTCAGGTCATTGACCAGCTCCTCCCGTGTAGTTCTGGGCTGATTTCTCACCTTCCTTAGGATCATTGAGACCCCACGAGGTGAGATCTTGCATGGAGCCCCAGTCCGAGAAGGATTGACAGTCATGTTTAGCTTCTTCCATTTTCTAATGATTGCTCCAACAGTGGACCTCTTTTCACCAAACTGCTTGGCAATTTCCCTGTAGCAGACTAACAGGTCTTTGAGGGTCAGAATTCTAGCTGATAGACAGGTGTTCAAATACTTATTTGCAGCTGTATCATACAAATAAATACAGGGAGTGCAGAATTATTAGGCAAGTTGTATTTTTGAGGATTAATTATATTTGAGGATTTAATTTGAACAACAACCATGTTCTCAATGAACACAAAAAACTCATTAATATCAAAGCTGAATATTTTTGGAAGTAGTTTTTAGTTTTAGCTATTTTATGGGGATATCTGTGTGTGCAGGTGACTATTACTGTGCATAATTATTAGGCAACTTAACAAAAAACAAATTCATACCCATTTCAATTATTTATTTTACCAGTGAAACCAATATAACATCTCAACATTCACAAATATACATTTCTGACATTCAAAACCAAACAAAACAAATCAGTGACCAATATAGCCACCTTTCTTTGCAAGGACACTCAAAAGCCTGCCATCCATGGATTCTGTCAGTGTTTTGATCTGTTCACCATCAACATTGCGTGCAGCAGCAACCACAGCCTCCCAGACACTGTTCAGAGAGGTGTACTGTTTTCCTCCTTGTAAATCGCACATTTGATGATGGACCACAGGTTCTCAATGGGGTTCAGATCAGGTGAACAAGGAGGCCATATCATTAGATTTTCTTCTTTATACCCTTTCTTGCCAGCCACGCTGTGGAGTACTTGGACGTGTGTGATGGAGCATTGTCCTGCATGAAAATCATGTTTTTCTTGAAGGATGCAGACTTCTTCCTGTACCACTGCTTGAAGAAGGTGTCTTCCAGAAACTGGCAGTAGGACTGGGAGTTCAGCTTGACTCCATCCTCAACCCGAAAAGGCCCCACAAGCTCATCTTTGATGATACCAGCCCAAACCAGTACTCCACCTCCACCTTGCTGGCGCCTGAGTCGGACTGGAGCTCTCTGCCCTTTACCAATCCAGCCACGGCCCATCCATCTGGCCCATCAAGACTCACTCTCATTTCATCAGTCCATAAAACCTTAGAAAATCAGTCTTGAGATATTTCTTGGCCCAGTCTTGACGTTTCAGCTTGTGTGTCTTGTTCAGTGGTGGTCGACTTTCTGCCTTTCTTACCTTGGCCATGTCTCTGAGTATTGCACACCTTGTGCTTTTGGGCACTCAGTGATGTTGCAGCTCTGAAATATGGCCAAACTGGTGGCAAGTGGCATCTTGGCAGCTGCACGCTTGACTTTTCTCAGTTCACGGGCAGTTATTTTGCGCCTTGGTTTTTCCACACGCTTCTTGCGACCCTGTCGACTATTTTGAATGAAACGCTTGATTGTTCGATGATCACGCTCAGAAGCTTGGCTATTTTAAGACTGCTGCATCCTCTGCAATATATCTCACTATTTTTGACTTTTCTGAGCCTGTCAAGTCCTTCTTTTGACCCATTTTGCCAAAGGAAAGGAAGTTGCCTAATAATTATGCACACCTGATATAGGGTGTTGATGTCATTAGACCACACCCTTCTCATTACAGAGATGCACATCACCTAATATGCTTAATTGGTAGTAGGCTTTCCAGCCTATACAGCTTGGAGTAAGACAACATGCATAACGAGGATGATGTGGTCAAAATACTCATTTGCCTAATAATTCTGCACTCCCTGTAGTTTAAAAATCATATATTGTGATTTCTGGATTTTTTTTTTTTTAGATTATGTCTCTCACAGTGGACATGCACCTACGATGACAATTTCAGACCCCTTCATGATTTCTAAGTGGGAGAACTTGCAAAATAGCAGGGTGTTCAAATACTTATTTTCCTCACTGTATATATATATATATATATATATATATATATATATATATATATATATATATATTTAGATATTTATGGTGGCCATAGTTAAACTCTGAATTAATTTAAAATATAAAAGCATGTATACTGACACACTTGTAAATAATACACAGCCAAAACCAAAATATAATGCATATTCAGAATAGATGTCATACATGTAATTACACCTTTGACTAGTGAATCTTCTAAACTGTCAAGAGAGAAACGGTGTCCCACTAGACCTTAGCATGTACAATCAGAAATGCACCACAAAACAGGGTCACTTTGACTTGTGAGAGCCAGATGGCAAGATTGAACTGTTTTATTTTTTTATTTTTTTATGGTCCATGCTCAACTGTCAATTTGGAACAATTTACCTACACACAGCACTGCCATATGATGCTAATTTGATTTGATTTGCATACACTGAAGAAGCATCTCTGACCTCAAAACCTGAATGCCTTCTTAGTTCATGGCCAACAAACTCACACCTTCTCAGGGTAAATCTGGATGGGTGGAAAGATGCTCAAGTTCTTGTCTGCCTGAGAATGTGGCTTGCCATCTGGCGAGGGGAAGAGTCAGGAGCAAAAGTTAAACCATGCCAAGGAAGGCTGTCTTATCTGACATAATGCATTAGTATGGAGCTTGGAAGTGTTTTCTGGGTTTCTAGCAGATAACATTTCCGCACTAAAAATGACATGGAAAACAAATATTACGGGTAATCATTTTGAGGTTCTCTCATTTAATTAAGTCAATGTTTAAATAGAAATCAGGGCATTACTTCGGAGGTTAGAGTCCTGGTAGACATTTTCAGGCAAACTGACTGTTTTTACCACCGTTTTTGTTTAACAGGCTCCTACCCACCATGATATTTGCTGTTTTATTCATAATGTTAAGCTGTCAAAATATGTTATAGGCAGAAAAACCCAATATTTAAAAATACAATTTTTCTTGTTTGTCAGTAGTCAGCAGCAATGTTATTCAAAGCATTTTCTGAAATTCACAAATAAGTTCTAACCTTGTATGTTAATTATTACCAGACCCCAAAACTGAAAATTGCATAGAAATGGTAATGTTGAGCATCCTGAAGCCAATGTGCTATTTTAAATCTACTAGTTCACAAGTGACCAGGTTGGACGAGTTGTTTCATACTGATGAGTGAAACACAAGGCCAAAAGTTCTGTTCCTATACATTGTAAGTATCCTCTGTTCTAATACAGTCTGATAAATTGAATGCCAGGAAAAGGTTACTTTCACAGTTTAAGGCACACCAGCATTGCACAGCAGTTGCTTAGCCATGCATGTGTTCTAAATGAGACAGGTGCGCAAACCAGAGCCTGGAAAATGTCACTACAACACACTGAGAGAAAGACTGAAAGAGATTTGAACACACTCGAGCAATTAGTTTGGGATTTCTCCATTGCGCAGTTTGCCGAGCCTGCAAATTAATACTTGTCTACACAATCTCTAAATCTCTAAATCAATAAATGAGTTTCCTGCCGGAGTAAAACTTGATGCAGACCAAATCCATGTATCGTTTATGGTGTTTGAGATAGTAAATAATTACTACAAAAAGATCATGCAGCACTCTGTGAGTTTCCAGGTTTTTTTATGCTCAAGAGATCGCACAATAAATGGCCCAAAGATAACGGCACAGTGGTTCGGGAAAAGATCGTTAGTGATAGAGAATTGTTTCCAGTCACCTGTTTTATATATATATGCTAAAAGTGTTAGTGTGTGACTCATGAGAGGACTCATGAGAGAAATAGGCTAAAGAAAATAGAGACAGGAGTTTAGGAAATTGTAAGAACCATTGGGCACTTATAAATGGCACACTTTACCTTGGAAGATGAATTTTTAATCCATTTGAAATTATATCTCATCTACAATGGTGGCCTGTTCATTAATTTCAGATGTACACTGTGTTTACTTTCCCAGCTAAAAGATGTACAGGTTTATACCCAGAACAATTTCACTTAGCTGAAAAGGTCTCCAGTTCAATATTAAACTCACATTTCTATCTGTCTAGTTTTGCTTGTAATCCCCTATATTCATGTGGTTTTCTTTGGGCTCACTGGTTTCCTTCCAGTCCCAAGTAGTTGTAATCAACTAATCCAAATTGCACTGATGGGTGAATAAATGTTATGAATGAGTATTTAGTGACCTTTGATTGACTGGTGTCCCAGCGGTGTATTCCCACCAAACCATAAAATGAAAAATAGATACATAGGATTTACTGGATCAAGTGCTATTTCAAAAGTCACGAATTACTTAAAATGGAAGACGATTATTGTGTTTTGTTTCCCTGTTGTCACATGATTGGCTTATTTAAATAACTACATGAAGGTACTGTTCTAATCAGGATATTATTCAAAAGCTTTGTCTCAGACAAGACAAATCTTGGGGGCATGAAATTAATGCAGGACCATATATGAATGTGAGTAAATAATGACAGAGTAAATAATGACATGATTTTTAACTTAGTTGAACCAGTTAAATAATTCCTGCAGGTTCCAATAGCATTTCCTGTTATCTATAGCTACAAGAGGACATTACATGAAGATATGAAATTACTATTCTTTGTGAATTGTGGTTAGCATCTCATCTCCTTCCTCTGTTTAGCACAAATGAGCATGACCTTGTTAACGTGGTGGGTCCTTCCCACTCTCTAGTCGACCCCTTCAGCCCACCATGCATGCATCTACCTGCCATCTCACTCTCCATCCATCGTTTCCACATAATTACACACTGTTATGTGGTCAAAGTGCCCCTTCATGTGTTCCTCTTTACTTCTGCATCATTGCCTGGCATTTAGGAAGGGCACGCTCGTTGCCTTCACAAGGTCTAGGGCCATTTTGTACAGAAGCACAGCTGCATTAATGGTTGTAGGTGTGGTAATTCTATGCCCCCCTAGTCATGTTTGGATGTTTTGCTTATGGAGTGTTATCTATATAGGTAATATCTTTTAGCTTCCAGATGCTTTTAAACCAGCAACTGAGCAACTTGCACTGTAATTTAACTTGCTCACTAGTATATAAATCTGAAGTTGATGTTACTCAGAGACTTTTGGCTTACAGTAGCTTAGTCAAACTTGCATTCAGGCCGAAAGTGGGAAAAGGAGCTACAGTATATGAGGGCACATGTTTAACAAGTACACAAATGTGCAATGGACCGAACTGCTGTCATAAGCACAGCTCTCATGGGGGGAAAAAAGAACATATGGTGCTTTTCAAATTTACAAGGAACTGTGAATCACCTTGCAGATCATGTGCTTGTTCTTAAAAACAGTCACGCTTTTGGCTTTGTGAGTCACTGCAGCAGCGTTTGACAAAAAAAGCAAAGAGTTGAATTTAATTTCAAAATCCTTTCAGAAAGAGAACTCTATTAAAATATAACTGGGTAATTGTCTGAAGTTCAGAAGACTATAAGCATTCATGAGAATGAAGGGACACATTTTCTTTTTGTGATGTAATTCAATTCAATGCCGGTGTTGTGATGTTGTAATTTGGGTCATAGTCAATCTTTTTACTGATGGAAAGAGTGTTTAAAATGTGTGTCACCTATTCAGATAAAGCTTTCTCCACCATGGAAGTCCTGTAACAATAAGGGCACTAAAGGCGGATTGTAATTACAAGATTATAGAAGTGACACTAAGCAAAATATGTGAAAATAAATTAAGAGTACAGTACACAATAAATAAATAAATAAATAAATAAATAAATAAATAAATAAATAATCAACAACTGACTGGTGTCCCATTCAGCATATTTTTCTGCCTTAAACCTAGTATTCCAAAGAAGGGTCTGCATCCACTATGACCCTGACCAAGGGAAATGTACCTATTTCTGAAGATGAATATAAATAAATCATTGATTTTCCAACAGCAAATCAAATGCACAAAGAGCCATAATGAGGCATTAGCCATCACTGCTGCCAATGAAACCATACTTAGTTTGTATACCAGACTTGCACCACTCATTTGCACACTAATGGATCATTCTGAATTCAGGCATCATTGTAGTATAGTTGGAGCCTTTGAAACAAACCAATGCTTTTGACTCTCATAGGATGGAAAATGAGTGCAGTGACCTTCATTGACCTTGGTGATTATCTGACTATTTCCAAATATAAAGCAAGAGTTCATTTATCTCAAATTGACTGGGTATATAAATGAATTTTGAATATTCTATAGGCTCGCTCTCTCTCTCTGTGTGTGTGTGTGTGTATGTGTGTGTGTGTGTGTGTCCGCATGCTACACTACCTCAGCTGTATTGGCTGATGATGCAAACTCCACCAGTGGGGCAGCAAGCTGACTGGTGAAGAAGTCCATGACTACAGAAGACTGCAGAGAGCTGATGTTCATTCCAGTGCAGCTTCCAGCATGAGGGCAATGCTTTATATGAGTCTGGAAAATATAATATCCAGAATTAAAAAAGTAAACCATGCATGTGTATTGTTAGAGAAAGATATTTACTAGGACTGAAATAATTCCTCGAGTAACTAGAATAACTTCAAAATACAAAAATGCATCGAGTCAAATGATTTGCCTTATCAGTAAAATATATGCTTTTCAATACTATTGAGTTAATATGAAATAAATATAAAAAGAATGTGACGAAAATACAGGAATATTTATGACAGAACAGATCAGTAAACCCGTTGTATGAGTTCATGATTTCAGACAATCATTAGTCAAAGCCTGATTAGACATAATTTACCCTTGAGCTATCACTTTATCTAAACACCTTATTGCCTGACCAATTTTAATGGGCAATTTATCAATTCCAAATGATATCCAACACATGTTCAGCCTTATGGTTCAGTTGTTGTGCTGGGTGCGTGAAACTGTGTATCACTAAACTCTGGATGCAGTCTCTAAAAGCTATTAAATGAAAAAAGCATTGGTGGATATGCTAAAGAGCTTGAGAAATCACATAAAAGGCAAGGCTGGATTTTGCAATTAGCTTTCCTTGTATAGCAGTAAAAATTAGTCATGAAATATTGATAGCCATACTTCAAATACCACGGGAAGTGGTAACTCAATGATGGGAAGTAGTTCAATGCTTAGGGTACTGGATTACTGTTCAGAAGGTCAGGGTCCAAGCTCTAGCAATGCCAAACTGTCACTGCTGGGCCCTAGAATAAGGCCCTTAACCCTTTTTGCTCCAGGGGTGCTGTATCATGGCTGATCCTGTTCTCTGACCCTCTGTCATGTGGGATATGCAAAGGAAAATTTTACTGTGCTGTAATGTATATGCAACAAGTAAAATCCTTTATTTTTCCTTTATTTTAAATTTAATATAAAAAGAAGCAGAATTGTGGCCTTATTTAATAAAAAGCAATGTGTAGACTGTAGCATCACAAATAAATAAATATGTTCTATTTAAAAAGCTATTCAAAAGCATTTCCTCCAAAATGAAGCTAAAAAAAACAGCCGAAGATTCACTGAATCAGACTGTTATCTCATTCACTACATGTCAGTGACTAAAAAGACATTGCATTGTGGAAATAATTCATTCTCATACAAGGTGACCTTTAGAAAGAAGAGTGAAATAGCACATGAATTTAAAAGCGACACACTGGCAACCAAAATGTATGAACGTGTCTGATGTTTTTAGAACAAAACAGACACAATGGGCCTTTATGCATAATATGAAAAACTCGGAGATGGTCAGGTAATGATGCACTAGTGCTTGACAACACACCTTATATCTTCCATAATACAACTGTTTTTATTCAGAATTATCATGATAAACACAGCAGTATTCGCCGATATCTTGAAAGTGCCGTCCAATGCATCACGACGACATTATCTGCATGGTCTGTTTACGTTGAGAAAAACAGATTATTAGACTTAAACATATATTACAGTAAAATAAAAAGATGGTGGAACTGCTATTGCCTGAAAGAATTGTGATTTCACTGTATGTTAGTTTATAGCAGGATTTATTTTTTTCATTCATTATCAGAACAATAGTGTCAGATTCTTGATTGTTAGATATTATCAGTGATGGATAGGAAAGAGTGAATATTTTGAGAGACTTTAACATTTCAAAGACAAGTATCTTATTTTTTACTCAACTACATTATGAGAGAATAAATGATGGAAGAAACTACTGACTCTAATTTGCCAGAACACGGCCTTATATCCACTTATATCCTATACCACTAGATATCATAAAATGTATATGCATATGTACAAACCTGCTTGTACAGACTAATAACATACACTATATGTACAAAAGCTGGTGAACCCCTGACCATATGATTCCAATGTGCTTTTTGAACATCCCATTCCACATTTAGTCCTTATTTGCTGATATAATAACCTCTACTCTTCCGGGGAGAAGTTTCATTAAATTTTAGAGTGCACTGTCAAAATCTATGCTAATTCAGCTACAAGGAGTAGTAAAGTCAGGTACCAGTGTAGGTGAGGTGAGGAGGCCTGGGGTGCATTCAAAATTCCAATGAATAGCAATGATTAGTAGGGTTAAGGTCACTCTATAGCAGTCCACTCTTTGTGTACAGAGGCATTATCATTCAAGTGAAGGGAAAATTTTGTTGCTGTGTCCTATACAGTTGTGTGCCTCTGACTTTATGGTAAAAGTTTGCAAAAGAACCACATATGGCTGGAAAAGTCATGTGCATATAGTGTACATTAAACATGTCAAGACAATAAACAAGTGTGGAGAGTTTGGTTTGTAAGCAAAGAGGGCCTTTAAAGGAAGGATGTCGATTTGTCAGTGAATGGACTGTGAGTCTGTAAGAGGATATTGATTGAGAGTTAATGTATTACAGGGTAAGGATGGCACATAATGTAGATTACACTTGAGTGTTTCTCTTTCAAAGAGCTACCAACATGGCAGACCTCCTAACAAGTGAGGAGATAAAGTATACAAAACATATTGACCTGAGTAAAGTTGTTATTATAGCAATAATTTGTTTGAGTACAAGTAAAATCACTCAAGCATGGAGGAAGTTACTTGGTAAATGACTTTAAGGATGATTCTTTTTTTTTTTTTTTTACATTATCCTATTGGTTTTTTAGACATGAGACATTTCAAAATGAAAAAAGCTGATGAAGTGCTCATGTCTCTCCATTGTCTCAGATATTGATAAGTCTGTATGAACATATTGACTCTTGCCAGGAGATTGCTTTAAAGCTATGTGGCTTGTATTACTGTATAGTGATCAATGTACAGTAGTTACAATACATGGCTACTTAAAAGGATATTTATAAAAGGCAGTGGCGGGCCATGCATTTGGTACCTGGGCCTTCAGTGGGGACTTACCTGACTTAATCCACCTCTTAATACCACCACTCAGTGGTGGGCCGTGCATTTGGTAGCTGGGCCTTCAGTAGGGACTTGCCCAACTTAATCCACCTCTTAATATCACCACTATCACGTTGCGATTATAGAAACCATCAATACTATACAAAAACACAATATAACAACACGTGGCATTACAGATAGAGAGGCATTTCACATATGGAGGGTAAATACAATCTTGCTTTAGAAAAATTAAGCCAGTGGTACCGCTCGTATTCACTGGTCTAGCAGTGTAGGACAAACCGTTTCCCGGTGCTGAGACAAGCTAGCTATCTTCGGGGTTTGCCGACCTCTCCATACGATATCTAGCTTTTCTTTAAAATGGATTTTTAAGTATGTCGGTGATCAAATAATTTTCTCTTCCTCTGTAGGCATAAAAATTCCAACTCAGATTGTGTGCAGAGAGCTTCAGACTTGTTTTGCCAGTCAAACTTAGTTGTAACAGTTTCCCTCTGACCAACCAGTCAGAGGATGGAAAAATGCTGACTATATTCTGGGCCAGCTAGCTGGCCCTGTGAGGCGAAAATGAAATCTGATTGGTTAAAGAAACAAAGCTTTTTCTTAATGAGACAATGGTAAAAGAGCCAACACGACAGACTTTGCAGGCCCTGGGCAGATTAGATTGACATGGCAGCACATAAAGGTTGAAATCCGATTAGACAAAAAAACATCCACATACACTTACGGGAAGCAGTGCAGCCAAGAGAAATGCTACCAAATGAAGAGAATAAACTGTTGGGAATAAATTAATAAAATATCATAGAACAAATGTTACAATTTAGGTTGTAAATGTAGCTCAGTGCTTCTGATAGTGTTTAGGCCAGCAGAGAAGGCTTTGCTGGCCCTGACCGCCCACCACTGATGAAAGGGCTATCAATAAAGTGGACACAGATTTCACTACACAACTCCTGACATGTAAATGAATAAGAAAACATAATACTATGTAACTACATAATAGCAAGAAACAACAAAACCTAGAGAAAAGGCTTAAACATCCAAAAATGTGTTTTCTGGAATAGAGATTTTGTAGATTTTGAACAAAACATAACATGTCCTCTTAATGTTATATAGTATGGTGACTAAATGGAATAAAAAGGTGTTTAAAATAAATAAAAAAGACAGGACACAAATGAATAGGTAGTTTGGGGAGGATATGACATATAGCTTGTGCATCCAGTTTGCAAAGGGTTTTGCAAAACCAGATACATACAGTAAATATGAACACTGGGAATATACAGTAACTGGTAAAGGGCTTGATTTAAAAAATAACTTAATTACAAAATCAGGTTATTTGCCATGTCAATGACACCAATAACTAAATCATCTTAAACATAACTATTTCATAACATTTTTTATCCAGAATTGATTTAAAAAAAAATATTTCAAAAACAAAGTCGAGTGTTAATATACCAGTGACTTTCTACATGTATCTAAAATGAACCAGACTTCTTTTTCTTTGGCTAATAGAGAAAGACGTAAAAAAGCATTGCTGTGTCCAATCGATGATGATTTAACAAGAAGTGTACTTCATGCTGAGAATCATGTGCTGCATCTGTCAAATTACCTCACAAAATAGCAGGGATGAGAGGCTGTCCACGGGCATTAGAGCACTCCACATTTACACACGAATGTAACCTTCTAAAGGCAGCATTGGTCAGCTTTACAAACCCGTAAATGGCATCTAATCAAAAATCTCTTAACACTGAACTAGGCTTTACTAAATGTGTTATGAAGGCTTGCATTCTGCCATATATATATATATATATATATATATATATATATATATATATATATATATATATATATATATATATATATATATTTCAAATCAGAATTGGCGTCTTGAGGAGAGGATTACGTTATACAGTTTTGCTTTCTTCAAATCGATTTCAAATCTGAACACAATCATCCTGTCAGCTTTTATATAAGTCAGTTTAATACTGTCTAATATGAGCAAGCTGGGATCAAGAAGGGTAATCAAAGGTGAATGATTTTGTTCTTTATGCATGCTTACATTGACATTTTAAAGTTATTCAATATAACTCTGGTTCAGAAGGCATTCAACAATTACTGTAATTTAGACTTGTTTATATACTGTACATTATATAGACAAATGTTTGTGGACACTTGACCATAAGATTTACATGACCATAAGATTTTGAACATCCCATTCCATATTTAATCCCCATTTGCTTTTTAAGAACCTGGGGTGCAATCAGAGTTCCAATTCATTCCAATTCAATTGTATTGAGGTTGGAGTTCTAAAGCAGGCCACTCAAGATCGTCTACTCAAAAACCACGTAAACCATATCATAATGGAGCTGGCTTTATGGACAAAGCTTTTGTCATGCTAGAACAGATTTGGGTCTCCTAGTTCAAGTGATGCTACTGCATCCAAAGGCACCCTATAGAATTGCCTGCCTTTAACTTAGTGCAGTTTAGGAAAGAAAGACATATGAATAGAAAGTCAGGTGTCCCAATACCTTTCTTTATATAGTGAATGATGTATTGTGTAGAACGTAATGCATGTTTGTATCCAGTCTTTGTTCAATCCTTAGCCTGATTTGGTTTTAAACACACTAACAGGCGCACATGTTACTAAACAAAGCACAGTTAAATAATTGCAGGCTCTAAAATTTTTTTCTACTCTGTGCTCTATAATCCCTGAAGATGTATCTGTTTTATTATAATTGGTTCCAAAGCACCCATTCTGAGCATGACAGCGGTGGCATCTCCATTTTGAAGACGGCTGCAAAGCAAGATAAATGGAAACATAATATTACTGCCATTTCACAAATGTGAATTATCATCCAGTTTAAATATTTAAAAATATCGAGCCCGTTAAGGTGTACCTCAAGCCTTTCAATGGTCTGCATTCAGAAATGAATAATGTCATTGGAATAGGACCAATATAAGAAAAATTTAAATAACTGCATGTTCAATTAGGGCTGGAAGCACACATAGTTAAGACCTGGGTATGACCAGTAGCTTCACACACAAAAGACACCAATTGCTACAGAAAATCTGGAACACACTTTCATGCAATAGTCCAGGTAGTTCTTTCATCATTTGAATGTGTATTAAGTATTTAAACTCATGGCAAACTATATAAGTGTCAGTAAAGTGATATAAAATGATAAAAAGTGAAAAGAATGAGCAAACATATAAACCACTGTCCATGAAAAAAGTCAATGGAAGAAAAAAAATTAATACAAGCTAAAGTAGAAGCAGCAATTCATCGATTTAGGTAGTCTATGTGTTTACAGAAATGCACTGACACAAGGCCAAATTTACAAATGCTTTTTCACCTTCACTGTATGTCTTCTGAGAAAAAAATGAGTATACTTGACTTGTCTTTGTTGTTATAAAATTGATCAGCATCTAGGAATACCTCATGTGAGGAAAATGAAAGCATGTCGAGTGTGTGAGAAAGGAGCAGTTTATAACCATAGATTTGAGTGGGTCAGGGTGATGTTAAACCACATTGCCTTGTCAAAAGTCAACAAGTTATCACACTTGCCTTAAGAGGTTTTTATTTACTAGTGAATATTGGACTAAAAGTCAACAACATACAGACTATCAGATTGTTTTTATCTGTTTAAGATGCACCTTTGTCAAATTTTAAGAAAGAGCCATTACCAGTTCCATCCAACTCTTAAGGTGCTTTAAAAGTCCTGAAACAAAACAAGCACTAGAGAAATTGAGACATGTTTTGCTTATGTTTCTTTGAATTTGCACTTTGAATGGAAAACAAGGTCATGCCTTTCTGATTTACAGTATGTACCCCATAATATGCATTCCCCTGTTCCAATCTTTCTAGTATATCTTAAAATAGAAAAGGTTCTGTACATACAGTAATGGATACACTGTCTTTGCTTGCTGAATTGTATTAGATTTAATTCTAATAATGTTATCAGCTTATCCAGAATATGTTTCTTAAACCATTGCTATTTTAAATAAGTGAAATGAGCTACCTGTGGGAACTTTATAAAGATTAACATTAGGTGAAATATGTTGGTATGCTGTGAAATAAGACATAATCAAAGTGAAGATTAGTATATAGAAAATCAAATGAATAGTGTTTGATCATTACAGTATATGTATTCTGTATAAAGCAGTACTGTATAGTCTTTAGATCACTATGGAATGTGATGTATAATATAATACTGGCAATCTGTGTGACGTAAAAAAAGAAAGCAAAACTTTGAAAAATGTTATCTATTGACAGCACACATTTAAAGGAGCTGAAATGCCACGACATATACTGATTAATATTTGCCCTTGAATATCCTGTTTAATTTCTCTCTTCATTTCCAAACACTTTTCCTCTGTACTTTGATGTCTGTTCACAAGGCAGGCGCGATTGAAAACAAAAACAACATGCAGAATGCAGAATGCAGAAGAGTGGGAGTCAAATCATAGGTTCATGGTTAGGAATTTAGGGCTCAGCTTGCTTCTATCTTTTATTATTGCAGCTTGCTTTCTATCTTTTCATAAAAAAAAAGCATTTTCTAAAATATGTGCACTCATCAGCATCTTATTGAAAGTATATTAACTCCTTTTCTAATTTACAAAAACTTTGCTAAACATTATCAAGGCCGTTGTCATTCTGATTCGGTGAAAGAGAAGGAATTTATTACTTCTGCAAGCTAACACCTTTTTTTTTTCTCCTTTTTGAAGTAGAGCATTTGCATGGGAGTGTTGCAGCACGTGAGTAGAGCAGGTCAGGACCCTCTTTATTACCCTAAAATGTCACAGGTGGACTGGCATTTAGGTTAATAAAGAGGATTATTGCATGCATGAAAATAATAGGGCATCCTGTCCTTGAAACATGGCCTTTGACCCTCTCTGAACTAGTCACGACTTATACCTTAGGGGCTTATTAGAGAAGGAATACACTGATGATATTTGAATAAGTTAACCTTTTCACCAACTTCTAAGGCAGCAAATGTGATTATACAGGATAACAGTCTGTCACTATGAAAGAAAACCTAAATAAAACTTGGTAAACTTATCAAAATTATGTGGCTCTATTAAATAATTGATGCACTAGTCTAAAGTAATGTGTATTAATTTTTTGCAGAATATTATATAGCTATTATGTGACTTACTAAGAATACTAAAGTATACATTTGACTAAAGTGTCTTGCTGTTCACCTTATAGATGTCAGAAGCCAGTTGCCGTAGAGATGGTGATACAGTAGATTGTGGGCCATATGCTCTAACTGGATTCTGCAGGCTGATATAGGCCACTACCCTGTCCTCCAAAACCACCTTGTTCTCCTGGAACCACAATAAAACACATCAGTTAATGCAGGATCTGTATAGAAACTTCAGAAGCCAGAGTCTGCTGCTTGTTTCAATACAATTTGATGATGTGCTTTATATATTGCCACACCATAAAATATAGAAACAGTACACTGGATCACAATAAAACAACAGTGTAGGTTATACGGTTTCACTACCATGTTATAACAGTTAAATAGAACTCTCTAGTAGTTTCAGCATAGTGCTGCTGCAATGAAACGTGGTCAAGAAATAAGTCGGTTAACACAGGCATTTTAACTGACCTTGCAGCTCTATTTCTGGTTAAATTGATGCCTCAGGCATTGCTAGAGAGCTCAGTCATGCTTTTATAGGTTTCAATACTTCAAACCTTGATTTGTTGTTACCTCAATATTGTAATGTTGTTATTTTGATTTGGTGTGTTTTTTTAATACAGACACTATCTTGTATTAATTATGATTATTAATCAAAGGTACAAAAAAGTCTTTTTATTCCTATACATTTTTTGCATTTTTTTGGTTAAGATGCTAGCTTTATCACTGTGTTTGAGTGTGGAAACTAGAGAATGCATTCTCTAAAACACAACGGGCTCATCCCAGGGCAGTTTAACACACATGGTGCATCTGCCCTCTTCTCCATATATGGTCTCACAGATATCCACAATTGGATCTGATGGATACTTAAAACATTCAGCAAAACCCTTATCCAGACAATTCATTACAATCTTATTTATATAAACAAACAGTTGAAAACAAGGGCCTTGCTGCATTTCCTCAATCCTTATGCAAATATAAAAGGGACATGTCCAAACCAATTTACATGTAATGTACAGCATGTATGGTACCATTATCTAAGTTTAATTAAGACAAGAGAATTTGGAAGTGTCCATATTGACCACATTGTCTTTGTCCAGCAAGCTGCTATTGACTAGAATAGAAATTGACAGCATCATGCCCTCATCAGTGTCAACATCATTTCAAAGAAGACAACCTAATTTTTTTTCTTTCTTTTTTTCTTCCAAAAATGTCTTCAAGGCTATTCAGAATGTCAGGATATGAAGTCTCTATTTTTTTGCAGCCCAAAATGGACAGGCAGGGAAATTGCTTTTCTGAAATACTTTTGAAATGGTCATTGATGTTTGTTTCCTCATAATAGTTTTCCTTTCTTTGCACGTTTTTGAAATGGAAAAGTAAACTGTAGTTACCTTTGATCATTTTTGTGTGTCACATAAGTGTGACATTGCTAAAGAGAGATTATTACATTAATGATTACTAATACCTGATAATATACCTGATAATATAATCTCTAAACTGATTCATATGAACCACTGTTTAATAAATAATTATTTAGAAATAGACTATATAAAGATGCATATAGATTCTGTGACAAAAAGCAAGGCTAGGTGGATGCAAGGACGATAAAGGAAAGGAACAGACAAATCCAACACCTAAATTATAAACAGGAAGCAGGGAGAGAAAACACTGACATGAATGTAGAATCCAATATACTGGAAAAACAAAAACTGCGAAAACAAGAAACAGAGGCTTGGTATATGTAATGAACTAACTGTAATTCTTGGCAGAGACCAGATGGAAAACAAAGGGGATATACAGTTTATACACACACATAAATTAAACCAAGAAGTGAAGACACATGTGAATTAAAAGACGTGAAGACATAAAAACAGTAATGGGATGGTTTGGAGACATAATGATATAATAAAAAACAGATACATGACAAGGAACTACAGTATGCCACTCTAAATGCCTTTATTGCAACTACAATAAAAAGTTTTTTCTTTTTTCAATGACTATTAAAACTGACACAAAAATATGAATTAATTTTAATTATTAAAATGCATTTTGCTTTACAATGCTAACAAATTGCTAGTAACAGGCTCTACACATGTTCTATCCAGAAATAACTAATCCAAACAATATTATAATGCAGCATTAGGCTCCATAAACAGTTAGATCACAGCCCGCCTGTATATTATCAGCAGACTCGTGATGACTTGACTTGCGATTTCCATAACCCATATGATGCTTTTATTATTCATGAATGGTTGATTAAAATGAAAATACAGTAAAAAGTCAGACTCTCTGAGAAATCATCACAATGATAATTTAATGTACCCAATTTAAATAAATAATGCCACAAATAGCACAAATGTTATTAGTACTTTTAATCAATAATGCACAATAATAAATCATGTAAGTTAAGTACAATTTAAGCAAACAAAAAATCTTTTCTCTTTTTTTCGTTGTTTTTTTTTTTTTTTTATCAGATATTTAATCAGAAGCAGCTGCTGCATCATTAGCACTTACAGTCTTACAGCATAAAAAATAAATAAATAAATAAAAATTAAGTTCTTTGGATGGTTGCCAGTTCTATATTTACTGTATAACTTTTAAACAGTTACTCAGAGGGGAAACTAAGAAACTGTCAGGAATCCACCAGCCACGCCTCCACCTATCACTCCAAGCAGCTCTCCCACATACTTATCAGCTACACCTGGCCCATATTAGTTTGCACTCTATTTAAACCCCGTTCTCCCACCAGTTCTTTGTCCGTTCTACAGCTTAGGCTTAAGAACACTGTCGGACTCTCCTAACACTCTGTTTCTGATAATCATTGGTTACAGGACTGTGTGGTTTTGTTTGCTCATAGTTTTCACCAGGATTGTTAAACCTGGAGATTCGTTGTGGTTTTGCCGTTTTCTGCCTTGCTCTATATTTCTTCCATTAAAAACCTTTGTGGATTGCACTTCGGTTTTCCGGCACGTTCTTTCGCCTGACAGAAACACAATGGCACTAGGTGTATATCTGTTAGATTTATCAATCATCCCAAATGGAGCATGTCCGTCTCTAGGTTACGTATGTAACCCTAGTTTACAGAGGGAACAAGATGCTGCGTCACAACGCTTTGGGAACTCCTCGCGCTGTCCACGCTCTGAACCACGTGTGAAATCTGACCAATAGGCAAGTCGTGACTTCATCGGCAGGCGACATCGCGTAAACCAGGAAGCTACAAAATGGCAGAGCAATGGTAGCGACATTAGTTTATGAGAAAGAGACGGTTAAGCGCCGCAGGGATGCAGGGGGTGTGGCCCGGGGACGCAGTGTCTCGTTCCCTCGGGGAACTAGGGTTACATACGTAAACAAAATGCTTTGGGAACGAGTGTCCAATAATGCCACACTGACCACACCCTTTCTGGGCTTTGCGTTGCCTAGACAACACATTTATCGTGTGGAGGCAACCCCCGGCCTGACCCGCCGTGTAGCCCTACCTACTAGAACCGAAGTGGCCTGGGGAGAGATAACCAGCCGATGTCTCTACAACCCAGGGCATCTCCCCATAGCCGCGTTCCCTATACCCTACTATATTTGCGTAGCAAATGTGGGGCAAAGGAACAGGCTTGGTATGGGGTCTCCCAGGACATAGACACCTCGATGTGTAGGTTGGGAAATAGTCATGTGCTCCTCCTCGGAGGAAGAAATACGGAGCACCACATTACACGGGAGCTCAGCCCAGCAGGAAAGGCTGAAGATGACTCAGCCGGCCTGCAAACCCCACGACCCTCAGTGCTGTCTCCTCAAAGAGCACTCTTTCAAAATTCTCCCTCCAAAGGAAGGAAACGCCAAACGAACGCTTTCCCCGGGGAACGGGAGCTTGGCCAGCAGCCGGGAGCGCATAGCCACATGGCTATAAATGCTAATAGTAGACTCCCTCGAAAGCTGACTAAGCATGCTCCTAAGCTAAACAAACAACACATCGGCTGCATATCCACCCCAGAAATGAAGCGGGGCAAAAAGGAACACGCAGTCGGAATTCTGCCTGCATGCAAGCTCATGACTGCACAGATTCACACACAAAGCGCTTAACTGAACAGAAAGAAGCTAATGTCGCTACCATCACTTAGCCATTTTGCAGCTTCCAGGTTTACGCGGCATCGACCGCCGATGAGGTCACGACTTGCCTATTGGCGGGATTTCACACGTGGTTCAGAGCGTGGACAATGCGAGGCGTTCCCAAAGCATTGTGATGCAGCATCTCCTTCCCGAATGGGGAACTGTTTAGTAAATCTAAACCTAAAATCTAAACAAACTAGTTAATTAAATTGAGGAGATTTCCACATCTAGGTGTACATTACATGATCTTAATGCATGACATAGAGGCAAAGATCCACCTGATGCAAACCTTGTACCATGCCTCCTGCTTATAACATCATCCCTTGCCCGCACTAAAAAGATTAAAATGTCATTGATGTTTGCAGTAAAAAGAAATTTCCTGTGTTTGTGCCACATGAAACTGTAACTGTATGTTACTATTGGTTAATTGCTTATAAGACTGCACATCAAATGTAGAATGGTGATTAAAACGACCAGATATACTGTTGGTATGCATCCTTTCCAGCCAATCAAAATAATGCATTTCAAATTAAAATAGTATCAAATTACATTTAACCCACAGCGATCAGGCAGTTACTAAGTATGAATAAATGACCATTAATTGTTTTGTGCAATTCATGTTTATTGGAATTACATAATATTTCTTCATTGCTTTGTCTTTCTTGTCCACTTTCACCTCACACATACATCCTTCATATGTTACTGCTCAGCCTCCTAAACAATGTATCTGTTTATAACCTTAAATATATGAATTTCAAAACATGTTTATGGTTGTATTTATATATAAATTATTCAATATTGATTAATGCTGCAAAAATATAACTAATTAAAAAACGATGACTTATTTTCTAAAGAGTCTTTAACACTTTTACAGGCTTTTATCTGCCTTATTGTATGTTTAAGCACACTTTTTTTTAACCTCATGCCTTTGCTCTATGGCTAGAAGTTCCAACATTAGCTGTTATGGTTTACTTTTTTCCCCTTCTATAGATTGTGTATGTAAACACACTCAATACACTCATAAATGTTCCTAGTTTATTGATTTGGTAGACAAATAGCTTTAGGACATTATGCAATCATACATAAGTATAGCCAATATAGTATATCTGTTAACATGGTATTTATTGATAGCACTCAGTGAGCTCAAAGAGGATTATATAAACTTTTACAAATACCTTTTTTTAAAATACTTTTGAAATAGATACTGATGTCTGTTTCCTTACAATAGTGTTCCTTTCGTATTCATTTCATTGGGAGGTGGAAGCTTAATGGTTAAGGCATTGGGGATCCAAAGGTAATAAGTTTAAATCCCAACCACACCAAGCTGCCATCCATGGGCCCCTGAGCAAGGCCCTTAACCCCATAGCTGCTCGGTTGTAAGACAAATGTAAGTGGCTCTGGATATGCCGTCTGCCAAATGTAAATGTTTATGCTCTTTACCTATTCATTTGAGTCACTTAAAAAAAAAAATATTTTACCTCGCCCCACTCAAAGGAGCCAATGTTGCCAAGGGAAGAGCCTCCTGACGAGCAGAAAACAATGGTACGATCGGGCTGCCAGAGTGCACGGGTCTGAGTTGTTAAGGAGGTGATGATCTGAGAAACAACTGCGGCGCCACCACTCCAATCTGCCATGGTGCCATCGTACCAGCTACTGTGACGAGCCCCAACAAAGACATATCTATCTGCAAACACACACAACCCCATGTAAGAGCTGAACCAAAGTAACTCAAGCTTATACTCATGATTGTAAATGCAGTAAACCAATAATCAAACTACTTCTGAGTGACAAGCAAGAGGTGAAAAAATAAAATAAACTAATAAAAACTGACAGGCATTTGAACAAGGAACAAATATTTGAACACAAATATAATAAGATGTGGTAGAGCAGTCTCGAGGGGAAGTTCGTGGAATTCAGAGAATCAATAAATAAGAAGACGGAGAACAACAATCTAAATTAAAAGCAAACACGGGTTGGAAAGTCACCGTACAAGGAGAGAACTTTCAGCTTTCAGCTCATATTTCATAGTAGGTTATGACGTAGTAAAAAAAAGCCACCGTAAATCTCAGAAGTAATTCCATACGGACTTTTAACACTGCACACAGAGGGCAAACACTGGTCAGTAATTAAATGGCTATTTTCAGCAGCTGACTGACCTGCATTTGGACACCAATGGCAGACACTGTTTAAAGAGAGTAGTGTATCATGGTATGGGAAAAAAAAACAGGCTGACTCAGCACTTAATGCTTTGTATAGTTCATGCTCTGTATTTCACTCTTAGTTTTTTTTTGGTACTCTCTCTCTCTCTCTCTCTCTCTTTCTTTTCTCTTTGATCATGTTGAATTATGCTTGTTTTACAGTGACCATGGATCAGTTAAAAGAAAGAAAGAAGAAAGAAAGAAAGAAAGAGGAAGAGAGGAAGAGAGGGAGGCAGGGATTAAAAATAATACAGATGAGGGGCATCGAAAGGAGTTAAGAAAGTGTATGGAAAAATTTAAGATAAAACACAATTACAGAAAAAAAAAATATAGAGAAAGAAATAGAAAAAGACAGAAAGACAGAAAGAAAGAAAGAAAGAAAGAAAGAAAGAAAGAAAGAAAGAAAGAAAGAAGAAAGAAAGAAAGAAAGAAAGAAAGAAAGAACAAAAGAATTAAATGAATGAAGGAAGGAAGTAAGGAAGGAAGGAAGGAAGGAAGGAAGGAAGGAAGGAAAGAAACAGGATTAAAATAATACAGAGAAAAAATTTTCAAAATTAATGGAGAAAGTGGTATGAAATAACCCCTAATAGAAACCCCTAAAAAAGAGAAAGAGAGAGAGAGAAGAATGAAAACGAAAAGCATGAATCCCTAGAAACACTGAGCCACTGACATTTGCAAGTTTCAAAACCTTGAAAGTTCTAAATGAAATGAGTAATTAGAATAGGAAGACAGATGAAGTACTACAGTGTGCACTTTCATTGTGACAGTGAGTCCACAGAAAGTTGTCTGGTTGGCTGGAAAATCCTCTATATTCAGGTATCATCTGATTATCTGAAGGAATGCAGGATTCCATCACAGTCCAGCTGCCTGTATTACTGTGCATATTATACTTTTAAATCTTGTATTTCATCAATAATAACTTTTACAAATGTAAAAAAAAAAAAAGTTAGCATAAAAGCAAAGAAATAATGTATACACATAAAATAATAATTCTTAGTGTGTTTCATTATTAATAAAGTATTGTGTTTAGCAAAAATAATACATATAAAATTATAATAATCATACCTGGATTAATCTTTCCTCTCAGGTATCCAATGACATTATACACTGTTTTGTATGATGTCTGTGATGAAATATTCAAATGTATAATCCGTTGTCCTAGAAAAAGTAGGAGACAGTCATTCATTAATTCCAGAAACTTTCATGGGCAAAAAGTTGATGAACACCTCCACATTTAGTCAGCATTTCTGTTTATAATAACCTCTACTCCACAATAATGACCTCCACTCCATACTATCCTGAACAATCTATAAAGATGTTTCACTACATTTTGCAGAGCGCTTGTGGAGGTTTGTCAGGTTCTTATGTAGAGTAAGAAAGCCTGGGGTGCAGCCAACATTCCATTTCATCCCAAAGGTGTTCAGTAAGGCTGAGTTTAGAGCTCCATGGCAAGCCACTTAAGATTTTCCACTCCAAACAATGTAAACCATTTCTTCATAGAGGTCATTTGTGATGACCAGGGACATTCATGCTGGCATGTTTGGGTCTCTAACTGTCAATTCAATGCTAGCAAATCCAAAGACATTCTATACAATTGTGTGCCTCCAACATTGTGCTAACAGCTTAAGGAACAACCACATATAAAAGGAAATGTCAGGTGTCCCAATACTTTTGTCCATATACTGTATAAGTTCTTGGCACTCAAAGATGAAAAAAAAACAAACAAACTGGAAATTACAGTATGCTTAATTTATTCTTAGCCAGCAGTATGTGTCTGTGTGTGTGTGTGTGTGTGTGTGTGTGTGTGTGTGTGTGTGTGTGTGTGTGTGAGAGAATGTGTTATACCTGTGGTGGTCTAACTTATTAATAATTCCCAGCATAAGCAAAGCCTTGAGAAAGGTTCTTATACCTGCTGGAGGTAATTTAATTTCTAAACAAACCCCTGCTAGTGATTGCCAGTTCTATCATCAGTAAAGCTCGCATCTTCCCATTTTTTTCGCTTTTATGGTACAGAGGATACAAAACACCTATTGTGCCGCATCCCTTAAAGCTGATGCAAAAGCAAATAAAATTCCTTCTACCCACCGAGAAACTGACGCATGCCAGCCAGTGCATCAGGGAAATGAACAGGTAGGTGCTGTATGCTACTGAGATCACTGCTGCTCTTCTCTGTTGGCAATTACACACAAAACAGCACAGGGGTGAATTTTAATATAGCCAATACCCTGACAGATAAATGCATGGTGTTTGTGTGCATGTGTGGGTGTTCAAACAGAACGTTGGCAGATAGAATGTGGGACCTCTGCAGGTTTGGGTGGCAGACAGGATTGAAAATTCTGTTTCAACAGGACCCCCAGAACACAGACAGATGTGCTGGCCTTGGGGTGTAACACTCAGGTGCTGCCTTTTCTTTTTTTTAACCACATACTATGTGAATATCAGAGAGAAATAAAGATGAAGTCGGCAGAGAGGATGCAGGATGCACGCTGTGTGTACGTACACAGCAGATCACATCGTTGGAGATGTGTGAGTCGAGCGCTTCTTTACACTTTTGGCGTAATTTCATTTAAGATAGAACAGCAGTGGTCCCTGAGCACACAGCAAACTGGATTTATCACTTCCAACAAGACACCAAACAACTTTATTTTAAGGGCTGAATATATAGGTAGTTACATATGTACAGGATGTATGGCAGGTGTATACATCCAAAAGCATCATTACTGTATATCAATGCATGGACTCAGCCTGGAACAGATTGGGGTTCTAAAGCTCATATGAAATATTTTTGACTAATTAAAAATTTAGAGTAAAGAATAAAAAAAAAACTAAATCTAAAAAAACTGCCATTCTGATTAACATGAGAAAAGGGAGGAAATAAAGATAATGAAAGAAAGAAAGGTAGGAATGAAAGAAGGAAGGATGGAATGAAGAAAGGAAGGAGGAAAAAGAACGAGGTCTGTTGATGTTAAAACTTTGAAAACTGAAAGTAAAAAAAAAGAAGCAGACGGAAAGAAAGAAGAAAGAAAGAAAGAAAGGAGGAAAGAATACAAAGAGCAAAAGGAGTAAAGAAAGTGTATAAGAAATAATGAATTACAGAAAAAATTGAAATACAGAAAGAAAGAAAGAAAGAAAGAAAGAAAGAAAGAAAGAAAGAAAGAAAAGATGGAGTGAAGGAAGATAGCAAGGAGGAAGGAAGGAGGTGGGAACCTAGAAAAATAAATGGAAGTGAGTGTTATTATTTTTAAAGAGGAAAATATGTAAAAAAAAAAAAAGTAAACACAATTATACAATTACAGAAGTAAACAGAAAGAAAGAAAGATAAAAAAAAGAAAGAAAGAAAGACGCTTTACAGCACTGCACTATATTAAAGCTCTTTTAATATATTGTGTTGTATTGTGTATAATATATTTGTATTTCTGAAAAAGAATTTTGCAATTTAATAAAAAAAGAAAAAAACAGATGGGTAGACACAAAAAATGCATGCGGTTTCTAAAGAGCTAAAATCTTTACTCTTCAAGTGGATGTTGAAAATGTAAACACTGTAAACGACTTGCACTAGGTGTATCACATCTCCTGGCTTTGGAAAGATAATTAAAAACCATTAGTTCATAATGAGAGGTTGGTTAATCGCCTGGTTTATTATCGTGAACAGAGAGAAACAGTAAGCGTGACACCCACTGCTATCCAAGCTACTCGCCCAAACTAATCGATACTATTATAATTAAAGGGGTTTCGATAAAGCTATTCCTTGCAGCTTCTCTGCTTGAGCACTGTAATTGCATAGGCAATTTATTATACTTATGGCATTCATCAAGGGACGCTCGAGGGAGCTGAGGCACCGTGGCAGGGAGCAGACATTTGCAGAAAATTCCAATTCGTTTGGGCCTTTCTCCCTTCGATTGCTTTTCTCTACGCTGAATAGGTGTGAGATGAATCCTGACTGGGAGATGCACGGTGACACGAACCCCTCCCGCCAAAAAATAAAATAAAAATTAAAAAAATGATGCAGTCATTCGCATTCAGCTGCATATTGTGCTACGCCAGATGCTCCGAATGTCACGAACAATACATCTCCTAGCATTTAAACATCCCACGGTGCGTCTCTCGAGAGCAGGTCCTCGAGAAGTCTCCATGGAAAGAAGGGAGTAATATGATTAGAGCATGCTGGAGCAATATAGTGGGCTTAATTGAAAGGGAATTAAAAAGCGAGGACACTGACAGATGGAAACGAATGATTTGAAACCTCGGGAGTGGTCAGTGCTCAGCCCAATCAATACGGCACAGATTACTCGTTTCTAAGCATTTGATCCTGCTAATGGAATACAGGTGGCAGATCGGGGCTGGAGTCACGGTTGGGGAGATGAAAAGCTCGGAGATGAGCTGGACATGGCAGGATGTTCAGGACATCAGTTCCTCATGTGCTCTTTGCGCTTACTCGCACTGAAAGCTGGACTTGGTGTGTTGCGTACCTGTCAGCAAATTATATCTCAAGCGCCAACCTTTTCATCACATTGTGTCCCTGTGGAGCGCCAGACCCACAAACATATGCCTACACACAAACAGGCTTGGATGAGTTCCAATTAAACACACACTCATTCCAACCAGTATGCGCTGACTCATAATAACCCTGAGTGCCATCAGCCTTTAACTTCTTCATTCCAACTTTGGCAGGGGGATTTGCCTTAAAGCCCATGTCCTTTCATTTTGTCGCTGGAGCTGAAAATCCTTTACTGTCTATCAAGCTGAGACGGCGGCGCTCCAGCACAGGCTGGATCTCCAGGGCGACGATGCAAAGATAAGCAAGGATTTTAACTCAATAGCAGGAATTAGAGCTTAATAACCCCCATTAAAACCTGCTGCAAATGCCTCCCAGCATGCACACACAGCCAGAAGAGGGCCTCCATGAGCTGCAGCTTGTGTCTTGCATATGTGTGTGTGTGTGTGTGTGTGTGTGTGTGTACAGTATGCGTTTCCGATGCCTGCACTTTGTGTGGACAGAATTGAATTGTCAGGAAATAATAACCAAATTAAAAGACAGATCAAGCTGGTGAGTGCTATGGACCATCATGACATGACATTGCATAACATCACAGCTGTTATAAAAGGTCAGAAAAAAAACCCTTTTCTTTAGTTTTAACCACTCGTTTACCTTCAATGCTCTTTTAAATTTTTAAATTTTTAATTTTTTAAATCTCAGCCATGACCCTTATTTCCGCATGTGCAGAGCGAGCTGGAAATTGAAAATTATTATTATTTTTTTTAATCAAGGAATTAAAAGGGATTTCTCACCCACCAGCCAGCTCATCCTAAACTAACTGAGGCTACTTACCAGGGAAGGTTAACATGTCCTTTTAATTAAACATGAAAAGCTTTCATCTGCATCTTTTCAAACCACTGCTGATGCTGTGTCACAAAGCAATGTAACAGACACCATCCCTCTTACCCAGATAAATGATTTCCAGCCACAGGTACATGCAACATCATCAGGATTTAAATTTCCAATCTCCAGAGGATAAGCCAAACACATTCCTGTTGCGCCAGTCAAGAGTAAGCCGTTCATTGTTCTTATATATGCATGCCACAGAGCTACAATTTTGAATTTTAAACTCAGATATCCTTAAATTCATCCAAATGATTCATGGCTGATGTTTTAATCATTGTCCTCAGACCAATTAATTCACACTAGCTCAATAAAGTAATGTCTAATGTACTATTTAATGCATAAAAAATTTGGAACACAATTCTGTCATTTTATTCTTGCCATACACGACCTCTTATTAAATCTGCGTAGAAACATTACAAAGAAATAGAAAAAATTGTAAGTAGGATTTTCATGTTTTTGGTACCTGTATGTAACTATTAAAGTTGGTGTAGTTTTCTATAATGTTAATAAAGCTATTTTGAAGCCTGGCATGTAACAGAAATCAAACATAAATACATTTTAAACAAAAAAGTCAAATGACATTTTTTCCAGTCTAACCTCTCACTTGACAAGCTAAGACACATCATTATGTGACCCTGACATAACAGGAACAAATTTGAACTACAAAGTCAGTTGCCATGGCAATCCTCAAATGTAAGTCAGCCTGGAAAATGTCACACGACACCTTTATTTCAACTTTTCTTTTTTTTTTGCTGACAGCAAAATAAAAAAAACATTCTCAGTAACACTTTCAATGAAGGTCATATGTATAATGAACTGTGAATTAATTTTATGAAGCATTTATAATGTATTACACCCAGTGCAATTATTTTGCAAAGTGTAATCAAATCAAATCAAATTTTATTTGTCACATACACATACATACAGGGTACGACATGCAGTGAAATGCTTTTTACGATGGTCCGGCATGAGGGAATAAAATGGGGTGAAAAATAAAACAAAGAAAGGGAAGGCAGATAAATAATGTGTAAAAACTATATAAAATATAAGAATATATAAGGATATATATGAGAGAAAAAAAAGATGTGTATACAAAAAATGCTTATGGTAGTAAGCAGTAAAACCGTAAACAACAGTAAAACAACAGTAAGCAATTTAAGGGTGGTTTCTGATTGTCTATAAAGTGTCCGTGCGGTATGGTGTGGTGTAAAGTGTCCATAAAGTGTCCGTGTGCAGTATAGTGAGGTAAACTGAACTATATTGAACTACATTTGTGAATTATTATATGGAGTTATATAACACATAATAAAAGCAATGACAAACGAATGCAACAAATGACAAACGAGATTATTACAAAATAATATAGTTTATATAATGTATATATTCATAAATTATATCTTTAAAGATGCACTATAACATGCATTGCGATCATACAGTGTCATCATGCATATGCATGCATATTATTTATTTAATATAAAAAAAAATATTCTATATTAAAATAAGCAAGAATTTATTAAAGTGCTTAAATTTGTTTCTGCCATTTGTCATTAACAGCTAATATAAGTATTATGTAACCCAATAAACACAACCATGTCATATTTCTACAACCGAACGATGTGTAAAGCAAATAAAACCAAAATGCAATGATTTGAAAATATTATAAACCTAGTCAACTGAAGTGTTATCTTTCATGGAATGACCTGTCTTGTTATATCAGGTAAATTCTAGTGAATTGCTCTAAGATAAACTGGATTGCAAAATCAGAATGAAACATACAAATCATGAAGAACAACTTTGGCAAGTTTTACATAAGGCAAGAGGGTGTTAAGCTGTTATTCCTTTTAAGAGAGGATATTTTTTTAATGGAAATAAAGTTCAACATCTATACATTTATACATTTGTTTGGTCAAAGCAATTATTCATTTTTGTTGCATATACAGTGCATCCAGAAAGTATTTACAGCTTCACTTTTTCCACATTTTGTTATGTTACAGCCTTATTCCAAAATTGTCAGGGATCCACCAGCCACACCCTCACCAAACCCTCCTATCAATGCAAGCAGCTCTCCTACTTACTAATCATCTACACCTGGCCCAAATCAGTCATCACGCTATATAACCTCCGTTCATCCACTAGCTCATTGTCCGTTCTACAGCTTAGGCTTATGAACATAGTCGGACTACCCAAGCTATACTGTTTGGTTCTTCTTTGTGTACAAGATTCTGTATGTTTGTTCCTCTCTCTCAGTCACAGCTTTCACCTGGGTTAGTTTAAACCGAGTTTGGTTGCATTTTGCCGTTTTTCTGCCTTGCCCTTTTGTTCCTCATTAAAAAGACCTTTGTGGATTTCACTTCGGTTTCCGGCACGTTCTTTTGCCTGACAAAAATAGATAAGTTTAATTTATTATTTTCCTCAAAATTCTATACAATACCCCATAATGACAATGTGAAATAGGTTTATATGAAATCTTTGCAAATGTATTAAAAATAAAAAATGAATGTACATAAGTATTCACAGCCTTTGCCATGACACTCAAAATTGAGCTCAGTTGCATCCTGCTTCCACTGATTATCCTTGAGATGTTTCTACAACTTAAGTGGAGTTCACCTGTGGTAAATTCAGTTGTTTGGACATGATTTGGAAAGGCACACATCTGTCTATACCGTATAAGGTCCCACAGTTAACAGTGCATGTCAGAGCACAAACCAAGTCATAAAGTCCATGAAGTATGCTGTTTTTGCACATCTTTTTGACTGCTGCTATTGCTGTTTTGCACAAACCCTTTTGTTTACCTTTTGTTTATTTACAAGGTACACTCCTGTACTCAGTTCTCTCCTACACACTGCACTGTATAATATACAGTAGATGCACATGATGCACTTTATGTGGCGATTACACTTACTAGTCCTTAGCTCTGTGTTTTCTGTTATGTATTTTTATGTTGTTAAATGCAGCACAAGGGTTCTGGAGGGGAGTGAAGCTAAGTGGTTAAGGTGCTGGGTTATTGATTGAAAGGTCGGGGGTTCGAGCCCCGGTGTCGCTAAGCTGCCACTCTTGGGCCCTTGAGCAAGGGCCTTAACCCTCTGTGCTCCAGGGGCGCCGTATCTTGACTGACCCTGCGCTCTGACCTCAGCTTCTAAACAAGCTGGGATATGCGAAGAACGAATTTTACTGTGCTGTAATGTATATGTGACAAATAAAGGCTATTCATCTTCATTTCACTGTGTACTGTATCAGCTATATATGGTTGAAATGACAATAAAAGCTTCTTGACTTGACTTTAATTGTCTGTAGACCTCCGATACAGGATTGTATCGAGGCACAAATCTTGGGAAAGGTACAGAAACATTTTTGCCATAATGAGAACAGTGGCATCATCCGTAAATGGAAGAAGTTTGGAACCACCAGGACTCTCCCTAGAGGCCAAATTGAGTGATCTGGGGAGAAGAGCCTTAGTAAGGGAGGTGATCAAGAACCCGATGGTTATTTTGAAAGAGCTCCAGCATTTCTCTATGGAGAGAGGAGAACCTTCTTAAAGAACAACCATCTCTGCAGCAATCCACCAAACGTTTATTTTTGTGTGGCCAGATGGAAGCCACTCATCAGTAAAAGGCACATGACACACTTTTGGCATGCATGAAGTTTGCCAAAAGGCACCTGAAGGATTTTCAATTCAATTCAATTCATTTTTATTTGTATAGCGCTTTTAACAATGAACATTGTCTCAAAACAGCTTTACACAGATAATGTGGTAAATAAAAGTAAATATGTTCTTTTGAAGTAAGTTTGTCCCTGATGAGCAACTGTAGCAAGGAAAAACTCCCGAGATGGCATAAGGAAGAAACCTTGAGAGGAACCAGACTCAAAAGGGAACCCATCCTCATCTGGGTTGCACCGAATGTATATTTGAAGCAGATATACAATGTTGCGGGGTACAGTGATGGTGATCAGAAGCAAACTGTAGTCCTGAGTCAGTGTAGGAGACTGTTGACATTAACTACAGTCCAATCCATCCTGTTCTTACTCTGGAATTTTATGGAACCACCCAAGGCGTTGATGAGAAACCGTCCCAAGCTGCACAGAGTGGCCTCCAGTGGAAGATAACACTATCCAGAGGCAGGCCTGGATGAAGTGGGAAGATCCACGGAGGGGAGAGGGGCAGGAACAATGGTCACTGGAGCCTCAGGAGCAAGTTTAACTTGACCACTTTCAGACCATGAGAAACAAAAACTATTTGGCCTGAATGCCAAGCGTCATATCTGAAGGAAACCAGGCACCACTCATGACCTGACCAATACCATTCCTACAGTGAAGCATGGTGTTGGCTGCCTCATACTAATGATTTTAGTGTCAGGAACTAAAAGACTAGTCAGGATTAGGGTAAAGATGAATGCAGCAATATACAGAGACATCCTGGATGAAAACCTGCTCCAGAGTGCTCTGAAGTGTTCATCTTTCAACAGGACAGTGACTCCAAGCACACATAACAGAGCAGTGGCTATGGGACGACTCTGTGAATATCCTTGAGTGGCCCAGGAAGATCCCAGACTTGAACCCGATTGAACATCTCTGGAGAGATCTGAAAATGACTGTGACCCGATGCTCCCCATCCAACCTAATGGAGCTTGAGAGGTACTGCAAAGAAGAATGGGAGAAACTCCCCAAATATAGGTGTGCCAAGCTTTTAGCATTATACCCAAAGACACTTGAGGCTGTAATTGCCACCGAAGGTATTGAGCAAAGGCTGTGAATACTTATGTACATGTAGTTTCTTTGTTTATTTTTATTTTTAATAAATTTGAGAAAATTTCAACATTCACGTGTCTTTTGACAGGCACAGTATGTAAGACATTAGAAAGCTTATTTGTATAGCACTTTTCACAACAGACATTGTCTCAAAGCAGCTTTACAGAAATTACCAGTCAAGGTGAATGGTGTGCATTTATCCTTGATGAGCAAGCCATGGTGACTGTGGCAATGAAAAACTCCCTTAGATGTTATGAGGAAGAAACCTTGAGAGGAACCAGATTTAAAAGGGGAACCCATCCTCATTTGGGTGACATCAAGAAAAACAATTAATACCACAAATACTTAACCCCTGCTGCAACTTTACACAGTAAACTTTGTTTTTGATCCTAACTAAGACTACATACGTCTATTTTTGCATAATATTTTTGAAAGATTGTAGGACATTGCATATGAACTGTATACACAGACCAGTATCAATATGTGTGTAAATGCTGTGTGTTCAGTGCAGATCTACAGGGCTGTTTCTATTATTATAATTAGAATTCTGTACACTACTGTTCTGTCAACTGCTATTTTACAGGCTGGCAGCCAATTAGTGTTGGAAGATTCCAGACTGCTAGATTGATAACAAATTTCGAAATATGTCAGTTTAGAATGGCTTTACACTGTACTATTTTTGGCCCAATTTGTGGTCACAGCCAAAAATTGCACATGGCAAAAGAAATCTTTAGTGATGAGTTGAGATCGGTGGTCATTTGACGTGCTCACCAGTGGCCAATTTAGTGCTCACCAGTGGCCAAGTTCTGGCAGTATGAAAAATTTTGAATGACTACTTCAAAGAAAACCATCTAAAAATCCAGTAAATTGCAGGAGTCATTAGAATCCTTTGAAACTCAAGGGAGGTCTAATAAAAAGTAAATGTAAATGCATAACAATAGAATTCCTAATTGCCTTGAGTTTACACTGAATAAGTTTTTTTGTGTACACACCATTTTCTGCACACCAGATCATGATATTTGATCACATAGGAATCTATCATTAGTTGTTGTTCAGAATATAATCTGGCATGAAGTTTGTTATATTGTTGATATTATAATAAAGAATGTCTCTAGGTTACGTATGTAACCCTAGTTCCCTGAGGGAATGAGGCGCTGCGTCGAAACGCTTTAGGAATGTGCCTGAGTGTTCACGCTCTGAAATAATGTGTGTAATCAATCAAAAATTGGATGCTGGCCGTCACCGATGAAGTGACGTCACAAACAGGAGTATAAAGCGCATATGAGTGAGGACAGCAGCAGCTTCTGTAAGGGAGAAAGCAGCGCTGCAGGGACGCTGGAGGTGTGGCATAGAGACGCAGCGTCTTGTACCCTCAGGAAACTAGGGTTACATACGTAACCTAGAGACGTTCCCTTTCAGGAACTTGAGCTGCGTCGAAATGCTTTGGGAACGAGTGTCCAATCACGCCAGACAGACCAGTCCCTGCCTAGTGTGTGTGTGTGTCACCACAGCTAAAAAAGGACTGAGGGGCCAGGAGCGGCACTGTTATAGTTATAGAACCACACAAAGGTCAGCAGGATGGACCAACCCGCAGCGTTACATATGTTTCAAAGGGAACTCCAGAGGACCAAGATTTTGAGGCAGCCACATGCCAGGTGGAGTGTGCTCTGACCCCAAATGGAGCAGGGAGACCAGAAGACTCCTAAGATGATGTGATAGCATCAATTATCCACCTGCTCAGAGTCTGCTTATTAGCAGGGAGGCCTCTTTAGGGAGGCCCGTAGCAGACAAGCAGCTGATCGGTTCTTCTCCAAGGACCCATCCCGTGGACGTAGGTGTACAAGGCGCGCACCGGACAGAGCCAATTCAGTTTCTCCTGGTCTGGGGCCTGGAACAGAGGAAGATATAATGCCTGTAATCTTGTAAGTTGTGGGAAGACCGAGGGCACCTTGGGCATGTAACCTGTGTGGGTGTACAGAAAGACACTGGCTGTACCAGGGGTAAGCTCCAGGATGGAGGGTGCCACAGAAAGGGCCTGCAGGTCCCCTACTCTCCCGATAGAGCAGATGGCCAACAAGAACGCAGTCTTGATTGAAAGATGCCTCCAGGATGCCCCGGATAGAGGCTCAGACAGAGCCCCCCAAAACGACAGTCATGTCCCACCCAGGCACTCTACGTCATACCAGGGCCTCAGCCTCCGGGTGCCGCAGAAGAAACGCTTTACCATCGGGACTCTGTCAGAGATTGCCCAGCCACAGGGGCATGATAAGCCAAAGTGGCGGACGCGTAGACTTAGGGTGGATGGAGCCAACCCCTTGGTGGACTGTCCAAGGAGAAATCCAGCAGTGAACCAACCAGGCAGGTGGTGCTCACACCATGAGCAGAACAGATGCCACCTGGCAGCATACAACCCCCTCGTGGAGGAAGCTCTGGAGTAGAGAATAGTCTTTTCCACCTGGGTGGAGAGACCAGAACCTCGGAGCTGTGCCACAGCCACAGCCTCCACAGCTCTGGCCGGGGGTGAAATATGGCACCCCCTAGCTGGAAAAGGAGATCCCTCCTCAGAGGAATCTCGCATGGAGGGTGCCCGAGGAGAGATACCAGGAGGAGACTGACTTTGTCTTGGCAAACCCTCTCCAGCAGCGTGACAGGGAAAAAAAATAAAACATACAGACACAGCCTCAGCCACGCCTGAGACATGGTGTCCAGACCCAGCGGGGCTGTAGGAGTAAGGGAGAACCAGAGGGGACAGTGCGACATCTCTTTAGATGCGAACAGATCCACCTGGGCTCTTCCAAATTTCTCCCAAACCTGCTCCACCACATCGGGGTCAGCAGGCCAAGTGGAATCACACTGGATGCAGCTGCCATAAGCCCTAACAGTTTTTGGAACTGCTTGACAGTGAGAGGCTGCCCTTCTCTGACCTTTCCGACAGACATAAGGATGGCCACAATGCGGGCAGGGGAAAGCTGCGCATGCAAAGTAGTTGAATCCCATATGACACCGAGATAGGTGGTTCTCTGTAATGAAGAAAGTACACTCTTCCCGGCGTTTAGCTGAAACCCCAACGCCTTCATATGGGAGAGAACGACATCTCAAAGCCGGACCGCCAACTGCTCTGATTGAGCAAGGATCAACCAATCGTTGATGTAGTTAAGGATGCGGATGCCCTGAGACTTCAGGGGAACCAGAGCCGCATCCACTCATTTTGTGAAGGTACGGGGTGAAAGGGCAAAGCTTTGGCCCGAAAGCGAACCTTCAGGAACTTCCTGTGAGGAGGTAGGATGGATACATGAAAGTATGCATCCATTAGATCTACCATGACAAACCAGTCCTTGGATCTGATTTAAAGCACGACCTGCTTGAGGGTCAGCAACTTGAACCTGAGTCTCCTGAGAGAGTTGTTCAGCTGATGTAGATCTAAGATAGGACGCAACCCTCCGTCCTTTTTTCAAGTAGGGGCTGTATAACCTGGACTCTTATTATGATGGAGGGACCACCTTGATGGCCTCCTTCCTCAGGAGAGTGTTTACTTCTGTTCCATGACAAAAACGTGCTGGCCGCCCACCAGGGTGGGAAGAACCCTGTGAAAACGGGGTGGAGGAGACCCAAACTGAATCTAGTAGCCTCTCTCTACGGCTTGTGCAGGCCCCACTGAGACACATCTGGAAAAGCTTTTCATGCTGCCAGAAAGTGCCCTAGGGGTATCAGTCTCTCAAGACTGACCTCCAGTGTGCCTAGAGCTGAGGCAGTACCCTGAGACAGCTCTAGGGGTGGCAAGATCTCCTGGTCCACAACGATGCCGGGTGGAGTCCAAGGAGAGAGCTTGCTGGAGCTGGCCGTGCCCCGAAGCACCGAGGGTGGCAGGGTTAACCTACCAGGTCCCTGAGTGGGCCGGGACAGGGTGGGCACTGGATAGAGCGGTGCGGCACGCCCCTCCATGGCCAGATCACCAGAAAGTCCCGTGTCCGGACTTTCCCAGCAAAGCCTTCCTGTTGAAGATGACAGTCCTCAGATCTGTCACCTCACGAGGCTCAGATGCCGAGCGCCATGCAGGATCCCTGGAGGAGTGATCTCCGGGACTGGAGAGATCGCACAGAAAATGCGAGCAGAATGTGTGGCGCAATATGTGCAGATCATGCACCGAATGTGCAGAGAATCTCTGCATCCCTCGGGAAGCGACCTAGCTCCGCCCCCAACTACATAGCTCTACTGAGCCTGCGATCGAGTGCTGGACCAAGCAGGTGAGGTTGGAGAAAGGGACAAGCCCGTCTCGAAACCCTCTACAAGGTTCATTTGCGAGCCCAGGAACTGCCGCGCCACTCCGCCTCAGCAAAAGCAGGGCAGAACCCGAGAAGTGTGAGATCTCTTTTCCCGGAGAGTGCCGCTCGGGAGCGGAGCGATGGCATTGACATACAGCCGGCTCTCTCGAGAACTGACTAGCATGCTCCGCTCCATTTTTAGTAACATGTATGTTTTTGACAAACAATCTGACAGACAACACACCACACAGAGCGCTTTCTGAACAACAGAAGCTGCCCCTGTCCTTACTTATATGCCCCTTATACTCCTGGTCGTGATGTCACCTCATCGGTGATGGCCAGCGTCCAATTTTTGACTGATTACACACATTATTTCAGAGCGTTTCGACGCAGCTCGAGTTCCTGAAAGAAAAATATATATCTGAATCAAGAGATTTATTTGGATATTTGCCATTTTCTCATTTGTATAATATCCTCTTAGTTTTTATTATATGTCAGTCTTATTCTACAATATATCTGTTTGCTCAGTCTAATTTGCATATCACCTGACACAGAGTTTAAAGTCAAGTGCTAAAACCTGACTTTTCCAGCCATATACTTCAAATTGTACCACAAAATTGGAGAGACAGAGTTGTATAGATTTATGAAAATATGGATTACTTGGGTTGGAATGGAAGATTGTGAGTGGCCTGCTACTGTATAAAGCTTTAGACTCAACCATATTAAACACCTTTGGCATTAATTGAAACACTAAATAAACTTGGAGCTTCCTTATCCTTCATCAGTACTTTACTAACACTCTTGAGGTTGTATGAGCTTAAACCTCCACAAGCACTCTCCAACATCTAATGGAACATCTTCCAAGAAGAGTGGACATGATTAAAACAGCAAATGGAGAATATATGTGGATTTGAATCTTCAAAATACACATATACAAATCTTGTAGTCAGGTGATTTAACACTTTTAACACTATGTACACTGTTCATAGTGTGCATACATATATGGACAGAGCTTTTCTGCATGTATATTACTGTATATCATGAACTTACTGATTATGGTTTGAAAAGGAGCTGATGGCTTTAATTATAACTCTTGAATTTCCCATACTGTATGTGTTTTCTGACACATTTGTGAACCTGAATGATTTTATTTACAGAAAAGCAGACACTTTTGCCTGTAAGGAATAACACAGCTACCTCTGAAGTAGTAGGCATTGCACCATGACAGGTTGAGAGAAGTGCATGGACTTTTTGATAACTGTAAACTAGCTGCGTCTCTGAAGAGCCCATTTCATGTACTGTGTGAAAGCCAGCTGCGTTCTGCAAGGACACTCATGGATGCTCTAGGGACTGGCACTAGAGAATTGAATTTTTGCACCTCAGGAAAAACCTTAGTAAAATTATCAATAGCGTGACATTATTCAGTAACATACATTGTGGCATAAATTGATGCGCTTGTTGTAATTCTTACTACTAATACTACGACTACTACTACTAATCATAATAATAATAAATAGTATATAATAATAATATTCACAAATATATTCTTTTTAAGTCACGCTTCCTAATTATCAATGGACTAATTTCACTTAAATTCTACATGTACTTAAAGCTGTAACTTTTATTAAACCTGATTCCCCCACCCCCTGACCCAGCAGTGGCGGGCCGTGCATTTGCTACCTGGGCCTTCAGTGGTGACTTACCTGACTTAATACACCTCTTAATACCACCACACACACAGTTCACATCGCAATTATAGAAACCATCAATACTATACAAAAAATGCAATATAACAATGCGTGGCATAACAGAGAGAGAGGCATTTCGCATATGGAGGGAAAAAACTATTTTACTAAAGCAAGAAACACAGTTGAGACAACTCCAAACTTCTACAATACAACCACAACTGTGCCACCTACATTATCTGGAGCAGTTTAGAATTAATATTTGTCTAACAACATGACAAAAACATAAAAACAATTTTTTATTAAACACAACCTACTCACCAGAGATGCATAATCATAACGCATACTCATAATTTGCACCGCTCCTCAGAGGCTGTAAGCCAGTGGTACCACTCGTATACACTGTTCTGGATTTGGAGAACAAACATTTTTTTCGGGCTGAGACAAGCTAGCTAGCTAGCTTCGTGGTTGGCCGTCGTCTTCTCACGATGTCTAGCTTTTCTTAAAAATGGATTTTTAAGTATATACGAGAGCAAATCAATGTATTTTCCTCCATAGACAAAAAAAGTCTAACTCTGATGTATTAATTTGTGCAGAGCTACAGACGTGTTTTGTTAGTCGAACTTGGCTGTAACAGGTTTTTCTCTGACCAACCAATCCGAGGATGGAAAAATGCTGATGCTATTCTGGGCCAGCTAGCTGGCAATGTGAGGTGCATTTGACATCTGATTGGTTAAAAAAACATATTTATTTCTTATGGAGACTAAGGTACATTGACCAGCACTACAGACTTTAAAGGCCCTGGGCAGATTAGATTAACATAGCAGCACATAGAGGCTAAAATCTGATTAGACAAAAAAAAAAAAACATCCACATACACATACTGAAAGCAGTGCAGCCAAGATAAACTCTACGAAATAAAGAGAATAAACTGTTGGTAATCAATTAATACAATTTCATGGAACAAATATTAGAATTTAGGTAGTAAATGTAGTTCAGTGCTTCTGATCATGTTTAGGCCAGCAGAGAAGGCTTTGCTGGCCCTGAAGGCCCACCACTGTCACCCAGTTATTTCTTCCTTACATACATGTATACATATAATTTTTATGTGTCTGTAATTGTGAAATTATGTAAAGAACATGATAAAGGACATATGCTTACCTGAGCCTGATGCCATTTTCATAGGAACACAGGGTTGTCCGTGTCCAACACTTGGGGCAGAGAGCAGTTCTTGTGCTAGGTTGGCAGATATTGGCTGCACCAACAGGGACGTCAAATTACGACGATCTTCCCTGAAACTGCCATCTGTCATAAGAAAAAGGGGAGCGTAAGGATAACCAAAAGTCAAAATTCCACTAAATCAACAGGGTTGATTTCCTTAAAGCATTCTAAACACATCAAAAAATGAGACAGCACAGCATGCAAAGAGCAAGTTAATTACCTCATTTCGAAAAAGTTCTCTGCTTGGTTGATATCTTTAATGGCACTTCATTTCATGCAAGCAGCCAAGTGTATTTAAAGAAAAAACGGTTTCATCTTAGCTCTGGTTACCTGTGGTTTGTATCTTTTCATCTGTGCTGCTATGGAATAAGAGTGGAGGGCTAAACAAGGTGGCTATAATCCACCATAAATCCAGCGCAGCAGAGTCCAGAAGGCTTGCGCAACGGTACTGAGGTGTCTGTTTGTACTAAAGTTTTTTTCCTGCCACTGATTGTGGCTCACTGGTGCTACGCTAATGTGTTAGCGGATTTTCGGTTTGGAGTAATGGCTCTGGGTAAACCCAGTAGGGATTTAAGGTGGGTGTGATGCTTCATTGATTTAGGCCCTTATTAAAATGAAAGGATGGTGTGCCTAATCCCACTTTAGGAACAAATTTATTTAGCATATTCAATTTTCCACCAGCTCACCCACACCAGTGTAATAGGTCGGGCGTCATACGCTGCTAACAATCAAGAGACCATGGAGCTCTGCATACATTCGAAATCCTTTCCCAGATAAAGCTATTTAAGACAAAAATAAATAAATATTATATAAAGCCAAAGCAAAACCAAGACAGAAGTAGTCCTTGTGATTACCTGAGTGTTTACTCATTTTCCAGAGAAATGGAAATAGATAATATGGTTAGTAATGACTCATTTTTTTCAAGGCTTTGATGAAATTATCTACACCTGAGAGTTGCAGCAACGAAGATCGCATATAGCGGATTGAGATCATTTGAGTTAATTAGCTTAACACTTATTAATGGGCATTAAACTAAACCGTTATTTGTGCCTGTACAAAGAGTGTAGCAGTGTAATAACTTAATTTGCCATAAATCATGTGTATTTAAGAGGATAATTTAACATATAATAAATGGATTTCTCCCTATAAGGGATCTTAGAATATGATCAGGAAATACAACTAGTTTGAAGAAGATGGGGTTTACAATTGAAACAGGCTGCAGTAAAAAACAAGAGAGTGAGACAATAGAATTGTAAAAGAAGGAAAGTAAAAAGCATTCCTTGGTAAATCTACAGGGACACATTCAAAGCACGCTTCCTCCTCCGGATGGCCCAAAAGAATTTTCTCTACATTTAGAGAAAATAAGCAGGACATGGCCACTAGCTCTTATCTTGAACTACCCAATTAGTTCTGCATCTTGAACAACTAAAAACTTTCACACAAAGTACACAGCATCCTCAAAAGAAGAAAAAAAAACCTTCTTCCGAAAAAATAATAAAATTACTCCTAGTGAGCTGCTGCATCAGAGAACAAGATGGGTTCGTCCTTGGCAATTGCAATGAGGCAGTGCTGATACCTTTTGATGGGCACAGGCAGGTTGAAAGCTTATATAGTGGTCCATGTTATTGCAGTGTGTGAGGGGAAAACAAGAAGCTATTTTCTTTTACTCCTTTCCCACTTCTTTATTACCACAGACGTTATCACGCTTTCTTTTGTTCTTTCTCTCACTTTATCTCTCACACACACACTCATGATATATACTATAAGGCTCCAAAACAACACCTCAAGGCTTCTTAATCTCTTGCACTACATTACCAAGTTTTGTTTTTTATTTATTTTACTTTAACTACACCCTACAACCGTGTGATGCATTACAACTATCAAAACTTGGCTGGCTACGTCTCTTACTACCCCAATAGAATCTCATTGTACTAGGCCAATTTCGATAAAAACATTTAATTTCATTTTGTTGCTGACATTAGCTAATCATGTCAAATTAGTATAGAAATTGCTATCATACCTCATGAGTTATAACCTGTTTTGCATCTGGCTTAGTAGGCAAAAAACAAATGATATCCAGGTATGCTTTTGAAATGTCCAAAAAATGCATTGTTCTTGAGTCTATGTTTGCACTTCCTTTTAAGAGATACAAATACAGTTACAATTTTAGCCAGGATATTGTTTTATTTGCAGTTAACAAATAGTTGTTCACTTTGTTGAAACCAGAAACAGTACCACCAGCCTTAAAATATAAAATAGATATTTTAAAAAGGGCTTGTGTCTATGTAGCTCAGACTGTAGCTTTTTTTTTTTGTATTATGATTACAGTACATATGGTAAGACATCCACTGGGCATAAAATCAACTAGCTAACATTCAAGTAATCAAGTAGCTAACATTGTTTAAAACAGATTTGCAAAAGACAAAGCAAACAGAAATGCAAAATTAGAATAGGTTAAATTAGATTAATTACTGTATGTTTTCTGGTCCTTGTTTTAAATGTGTGAGGCAGCTAATGGCAAGAACAGCTTGTTAGCATTTATTTGCAAATAAAGAAACTACAGACTTGAAACAACAGACTTGAAACAAATGGAAGCATGAATTCTGTCTATCTGTGTGTGTATTCCTGGGTAGAAATTTAAAGGTATTACAGTATGTCTGTAATACATACTAAACTAATATAACCATTGTAAAACATTGCTCTAGTCTACTTTAAATCACACTTATGTTTCCAGGTCATGCAGTATATTGTTCTATACATTCATTTCCTGTGGGAAGAGATTAACTACATGCAACAGTAAAATAAGACATGGTAGACTATTGTGTATCAACTCAGTTTTAGTAAACTCAGTCTATTTCCTCCATATGGTTTGCTCTCTGATAGGCACTGTTGCATAGGTAAAAAAAAAATAAAAAATTTACCATGGAACAGGTGCGTACTAGAATTGAGATTCCACTGGGTTGGTTGGCTAAAATATATAGTGTTCATTTAACTTTAAGTTTTAATCTATGGGTTTCAGGTTTTGCTATTCTAATTGTTTCATAACTGCAGACTTTTTCCCCATAGATTAGGTTATACAAGACCCAGTGCAGACTTTGCATATGTACAATTGTTACTTTGGCAAAGGTTTAAAAAATTATATCTCCCACATACTTTCCAGGATTCATGAGAAATTAGTGTCAGCTATGGTTGTAGTTAAGTACATGAGGGCCAGATATGGCAAAGACCAAGAACCTAAAAGCTGTTATACTGTGTTTAATCAGCAATCAGACAAATAAAAATTTTTAACACCATTTGGGATGTGCAAATAAAGCAAAAAATGCTTTGGCCCAGCACACTGTTATCTTTTTTTTTGAGGCCGAGTTATGGCTGTGTTCTGAAAGGTTCAGATTAATTTAGGGCCGTCATCGCACAGCAATATATGGGCCAGATAAAGTGATAAGTGTGGCCGATCACTGGGTCATTACTCATTTGCTATCAGGCTTTGCTTGCACACCAAGGTAAATAGCCAAAATGGCATGAACTGAGGAGATTATGATAATGTGTTTCTTCAGAAAATGGCAGAAACAGTGGTAATGGTGCCAAACTACATGGTATATCAGGCCATTAAACCAATCTTGTCACAACAATATGGAGCATATTTCTCTTGTCTCATACATAGTATATATTTTGCATTGCTTCCCATGTCCCTTATATATTGCATTGCTTCCCATGTTGTTTTTAGTGGCATTGCAGCAAAGTAAGAATTCAGCTGGGATATGATGCCATTCCATCACAGAAGCATCAGATACAATGAAATTAATTTCAGAAGAAAAAAGCTAATGTTTTTGGCCTTTCATTATTAAAAATGCATCACACTCTTAGAAAAAGAGTTTGCACTTCTAAGCTGCTTAAAACATTTTGTATCAATTGTTGCTTAATTAAATAAGTGACTTGTGAGACACATTAGACTGTAAGCTACTTCTGACTGTATATTAAGAGGTATGCTGTGGGAGCTTGGAATTTTCAATAGACATTCAGCTGTCTTATTTTCTTCTTCTAAAACTGTAATCGATTTCGAATGCTTTCTTTTTTTTATTATTGAGAACCCATTCACTATATGGCTAAAAAGGGGTCAAAAGCAAAAAGTACCACAATAAACTATTAATAATAAACATGTAAAATCAAAGCTGGCAAGGAAAGGAAAATATCATGAAGGCTTTAAAATGAGACAGAAATAGACAAATCCCAATGTAACTGAACATATTATGGCAATTAAGCAAAAGGATGATCTGAAGTAGGAGAAAAACAGAAATGAAAGCATGAACTTAAAGCATGAGAGCAAGTGTTTTCTCAAGCAAACATACACACCATGTACTTTGGAAAGGCAATTGGTTTCAAAATGCCAATGATGATGAGCAAACCCTCATTTAGAACAAAATAATCTTAAAACATATATATATATATATATATATATATATATATATATATATATATATATATATATATATATATATACAGTACAGACCAAAAGTTTGGACACACCTTCTCATTCAAAGAGTTTTCTTTATTTTTATGACTATGAAAATTGTCACACTGAAGGCATTTTCAGTTGTTTCACACTTTTTTGTTATGTATATAATTCCATATATAATTCCACATGTGTTAATTCATAGTTTTGATGCCTTCAGTGTGAATCTACAATTTTCATAGTCATGAAAATAAAGAAAACTCTTTGAATGAGAAGGTGTGTCCAAACTTTTGGTCTGTACTGTATATATATATATATATATATATATATATATATATATATATATATATATATATATAGATGTGTGTGCCATATGTACCACTACTGTGCGGTCAGCCATGATGTTTGTAAGTCAATCTTTACATTCATTAAAAATTTCTGTAGTTTCAGGAATGATGAGCACTGAACTGACTTGCTCCCTATCCATTCGACTTCCTACCAATGTGTTTTCCAACGATTTAAAATGTCATTATTTTTCCCATATGGCATGATGATTTGAGAAGTCGAACACTCTCTATGCGTTCCTTGAGGTCTACAGGGCCTGAGGAATTAGTTTCAAGGCACCTGGCAGGGACCTAGTCTCACCACATATGTGGAATAGAGCGCTAAGCATTTAAGCAAGTCTGATAAGTATTTGATGAGATGAAGAAAGAGACCACCTCTATTCTAGTTGAGAGAGAATATTTTTGAGAAAAACTGGACAGTAGGCATCAGACAACTGAGACTAAAGGCCTAGTATTAATGTATGTTTGCAGTATCGCTGTTGTGTGTAAGTTAACCAATTTTCTATGCAGCAGTGTTTAACATATTTTTCCACTGCTTGAGTAAAGGTAAAATAATCCACGCACTAAATTAGTACAATAGTCACAATATGTATAATTTCTAAGGTGAGGTACTGATTAAGGATCTGTCTCAATCACTGCCTAAATCATTTAATTGAATTAGAGGAATTATAATAATGTCATTGCCATATCATAGGACGATTAGGTCTACAAGAATACTGCAAGAAGGTTATGCCACGTAGCCATCCGACACACATACTGTACTATAAAGTCAGAAGAAAATGTTTTATGTATTTACTTATTTGTTTTTTTATATTTTTTTTATTGTGCACCTTGTGTCTAACTCACCTAAGTTCCTGTCTCTGATGCAACTGCCAATGTATCTATCAAATTAGATTTTAGCCATCACATTATGTATTGCCATAAGATCATCACTGTGAGCACTGCAGGTTTTTTTTTTTTTTTTTACCATGAACTCTATGTAGCTGTCACATTAACCAACCAAACTGCAATTTGGTTACTCTGAGGCCTGCTCGCAAGGGTGTATACATCTACATTTTTGTGTTCTTTGAATAGATTAAATATATTGATTTATTAGCTGTTTTTTTATTATACAATGGCTTACAAAGAAGAAGATATTAATTTGATCACAGAAACACTTTTAAGGACATTTAGGGACAGACAAGAAGAAAAAAAAAGCAGGACATCTCCTTTTATTACAAATCCCCAGGAAAACAGTAACAAAAAAAGTGGACAAAAATGCAGTGAAAACTTGAGCCATTTTATGATTCTTGCTTTAGTAATGTCATTCATTCTAACTGCTTGAGATACCTGTCTATTATGCAGCACTCTGTTATACTGAGTTTCTCTATAATATTGATGGTTGTGTCATAATGATGCTATTAAGAGTTAGACACCACTGAAGGCATGGGTGTGAAATGCATGGCCTGACACTGCATTACTTTTTTTTTTTTAGTGCTAAAAAATTTAAGCCATAACTTTTATGTTTAATGTTTAGTTAAAATGTTACTTGTATAAAGAAAATACAACTAATGGGGCATGCTGTCAGTTATGGGTTGATGTAATGACACATCAATGTGTTTTATTTCTCTTATTTGAGAGAAATGTTGCATATATTTGTTGTACTTTTGATCTTTTTACAATTTCACATTCTAATCTTGAAGAAAGTATGGTGGTCAAAAAGTGCAAAACACTATCAGATTTGTTCATCTGTTTTCGTTAAACAATTCAGACAAACCGGAAAAAAGTATTTATAGTTTGCAAATGGAACACTTACTGATCATTGGACAAGACACCTGTCATTCAAGATATACAGGAAGTACAACAGTTTGTCCCTGCTTGCCAGTGTTTACTTCTGTTATTTTCTTATATTTAAAGGTACACTTATTGAAATAAATAATATTTTAAACTAAACAGAGAACTTAACACATGTACAAGAAACAAAGTTATAAGATTTCATACTTCCTGTATATCTTGAATGACAGGTGTCTTGTCCAATGATCGGTAAGTGTTTCATTTGCAATATATAAATACCTTTTCCGGTTTGTCTGAATTGTTGCACGAACAACTCAATGACAGTTTTCTGATTTGTTATTTTGTTTTTGGATTTGTTCATTTGTTTTTGCATTTGTTATTTTGTTTTCGGATTTGTTCATGTGTTTTGCACATCTCGGCCACCGTAAGAAAGGCTACAAATAGTCATGCTCTCTACAGAACCTACAGTAACTGTTATAGATAACTGGGATTGAAAATTATTTCAAAAAATGCAAAATATTTGTCATGGCTGTGTGAAGTGTGTCATACAGATGCAGCCACATATTAGAACAAGTGCCATATGATAAACCTGCGATTTGCATTATATCTGCAATTATATCAGTATCTCTTTAATACAAAATTAATAGTCAGAATCGATCATTCGAGGGTGCAATGGAATAAAGGCTTTAACTGACAAAGTGGAATTGTTAACATGAACTAATTGTCTTAATAATTTTAGGTAATATGCTTTTAAACACCAACCTTTGCAAAAATGATTCCAAAATATGGTGCCAGGCTGCCTATTAATCCCCATTAGAAAACTGGCTTATTCCAAGGTGTCTCTTTTATGTCAAGTGTTTTGCAGCTGAGTTTTATACACTCGGCTTTCGCCTGCTTTTGAAAACAGATACCCTTGGATTTGTTCCAAAGCCTCACATAGCACTTGAAGACATTAATACATTACAAACACTAATAAAAAAAAAAACCTCTGAGATAAGAGTAATTTGATAACAGGTTTCCAAGCAACAAAATGAAAAGAATATGCAATGCTTCATAATGAATGCACCATTCCGATTTCTTTCCATTTCTTTTTTTTTTCATGAATGTTCATTCATGCATTAATGCTGGTGAACATTTTACAGGAAAATGACACACACACACAAAAAAATGTTATTGCAGAAGGACAGCCTGTGTGTGAGCAGGTCAATATGACGAAAGTAAGCTTCCTGAGGTGGTTGCTAAAAGTAAGAATTGCTTCAATTTCGGTGTCTAGATAAAAGCAACCAAAAAATATTTACAATGTACAGTATGAAAAATAGAGGTAACATTTGTGTTTCATCAAAAATCTGTGCATATGACCTATGTCACAATTTATTTTTATTTGTTGACTTTTTAGTGGGGGAGAAATAAGAAAGAAGGAAAGTATAGGAGATTAAATATAACAATGATAATATATACAAATATTTATATAGTTATTTATCAAATGTAAAAAAAAAAAATAAAACAGTCTTATTACAAAGTATTTAGTCTTAGCCTATCTATTTATTTATTTATTTGTTTGTGTTTGTTTTATTTTATGTATTTGCTACCTTCATATTTCCAGGCTCACAATTTTTAATCTCTAAGCGGCATCATAATTTTTGGACACTTAGACATATCATTTTGTATTTAATTTTATTTAAATATTTAAAGAATAAAATACTATTTAGAATGTGCTAGGTATATTTTAGGAATAAATATATGTAGGATAGAAAAGGACTGCATTCAAGTATATTTCTTAAAGATTAATTTAATCTGAATTTAATATTAACAAACATTACCAAATTTTAAAAAACATTTTTAATATAATATAGGAAGGGTCTTAAAGATACAGTAGTACCTATTTACAGAAGTTGTAATAATTTGAAAAACTGAAAGTATATATGAATATCATTTCGATGATTTGATTCATTGATCTGTTTTGTATCAGTTTTTCACTTTCTTTAGATTGAGATTTTTTCAGTCACTGAAGCTTTAGCAAAAATCAACCAAATTGTTCTTAGAATGTAAGCTAAATATGAGTAACAGAAATACAATGAGGATTGTATTTGCAATCATGCCACTATTCTCACAAAGAGAGATCTTTGACAAAAAAAAAAAAGACCTTTACAAAAACCTTTCCTTTTGTTCATTCCCTCCATTAGCAAATAGATATATTATAAGGTCATGCAGAAAGAACTTGTAAGCCTGAATGACTCGCTGATACCTCACCAGAGTAGGAAGCTATTGCAAGTTGCAGTAGGTTCAGATCTTACTTTTCTAATGACTTGCACTTTATGCCTATGGGTTCTAAATAAATAATTCAGCACAACATGCTCAAGCGTTTTTTTTTTGGATAATGACTTAAGCTTTCATATTGCGGTGAAGGATTCGCTTGTGATTGCTTATTCAAAGCTTTTATGACAGTCCATCAAAGCTTTTAGTTCTTTGAAATGCAAAGAAGATGGTATGAACAAGACATCACATGTACAGTGTAATGTGTTTGGATAAGTCACTGTTAAGCAATCACTCCGACAGAACCGGCCACAGCTTTTGGCCTGTCAGCGTAGTGCACAATAGATGCGCAAAAAAAGAAACCGTAATTAGTCCACATGGGCTTACAAAACTAGAAATTAAAGCTAATGGGCAAATTGGCACAGCCTGTAATAGGAAATGGTTAGAGTGAAGCTTGCACAAATACGTAAAGATCCTGCTTCCACGGTTCTTTAATTATAGTGCCGTTTTGGACACTGACTGCAATCTCTTTATGAATAGAGAGGTGACTAATAGGCATTAGTGAAAAGGGAAAAAGAGGGCTTTCTGCACTAATGTTGCTTCCTGGGTTAAACAGAGACAGGAGCCGAGCACCGAGCACGAACCTCACATTAGCCTTATTACCCGAGTGTCACATGAATGCAATTTAGACCCACAAGCATGCTCATGCCCACCCTCCTCTGTCACATAATGGCCAGTCGGCATGATGAATAGAAAAAAAAAAATCTCACATCAAGCCATACTGAAGAGAGGAGTGGGAGGAATACATTGCTGCTGTGAGAGTGATCAAAGCAAGTCCAAATGACTAAGCATTCAAATTAATAGGTCTGGTTGCTGAGTATTAGTCTGGAGGTCTGAAGTGATACAGCCATCGCACAAATAAAGTCACAGACCTAGACTGCATGGAGAATGGAGTCTTAGGAGACGGCGTCCTCAATCTCTGACAGCAGCTCATTCGCTTAGACTGACGACAACTGATCTGACTACATGCAGCGCACGGTGTAAACCGTGAAGACAGCAGTCAGTGGGGAAGAAGATAATGAACAGCTCGGTGAACAGAATGAGTCCCATTGGATTCACAAGGTCTCTAGCTTCAAATTGTGTGCATGCAGTGCAGCAGTTGGAAGTTTAACTACTGCCAGGAGATGAGAATTACTGTTGCCAATGCAACACACGCACGGAGCACGAGGTCCTGTGAAATTAGGAGATGGAAAAGAAAGGCAAGGGAAATATTCCTGTTGAAAAAAAAAACCTAACAAATAAAATAAATAAATAATAAATAATTCTAATGTTTCCCACTACAAATACCATTGTCAGATGATTTTCATTGCATATTTTTTATTAAGCCAAAGAAATCATATTGTTGTAGAATCCGGATGCCTTATTATGTCCCAATGGTCCCTACTAGAGTCAAGAACATATCAACATGTGATTTTTATTGTGCTTTCCGACCCTTGATCCGAGCGTTCTTGACCTTGTTTGGGTGGCAATAATAAATAGGGAAAAGAAAAGAAAAGAAAAAAAAAAATAGAAAAGTTTTTACGTGTTAAATATATTTTACAGCACAAATTATTTGTTCACATATCCCAGTGATGTTCAGAGGCTGGGGTCAGACCCCAGAGTCAGCCATGATACATTGCTATTGGAACACAGAGAGTTAAGAGGTTTGCTAAAGGGCCCAAGAGGGGCCACTTGGCAATAGCAACTAGCAATGCATCTTTTGGTTGGTGTGCAACAGGTACACAACATGCTGTAAATTACATTTTTGAGTAATAATTATGTTTTTTTTCTGCTTATCATCCAATAAGCGTGATTCCTGGAAAAAAATGGGTTTTCTTTTGGGTGAGGGGAGACACTTTTCCACTGGTGAAGAAGTTAAAGGCAAGATATTACAGTAGTACTGTATATTTTATTTAAGTTTGTACAATTTTGGGAATGCAGTTCATGTAAAAATTAAGATTTTTGGTTTCCCCTTTGGGATCTCGATGGCGGAGAACGTCTCGTTCTCTCAGGGAACCAGGGTTAAATACATAACCTAGAGATAGTTTTCATGAGTCTAGTTGTTATATAAATAAAGCAAAGATTAGATGCAAGTGCAGATCAATGTATTTTATGCTAATTCAAAGAGAAACATAACATAAACACAAACAAAACAAACAAAACACAAACAAAACAGTAACCAAAACTTGGAATAGGGGAACATCTGGAGACCATTATAAAATAATGTAAAACAAAAAAGTGAGTGTGGTGTACAGTAATTACTTTTGCAGGTGCTAATGTCAAAACATTGCAGTGACTTGTGTGAAATGGTGTTCTTTATCATAATGCTGGCACTAGTGTGGTTTCGAAATTTTATAAACAAATGTTACATCAATAAAATATACATTCTATCTCTATCTCACACACAAACACAATGTATAAAGAAATATGTTTCACTAGTATTCACTGGTGTAAATTAAAAAAATATATGTTTATTGGCATAATTTAAAAGAAAACATCTTATAGATTATAGAAAATTTTGCCTCCAAAATCTTACAAATGCTTGTTGTGTCTAAATCCTTTTTTTGTTTGTTTGTTTGTTTTCTGTTGTTTCCTGTATTATATTGCCATGTCATTCCCTAGTACTGACAAAAGACAGTGTGAGAGTCAAACAAATTGGCTTAGTGTCGAAGTTTCTGTTGTAGATTGGGGACGCATGACCTCGATTTGTGGAAAAGCTTGCTGTTTAGCAGTTGTGGGTTGTAAAATAATTAATATGATTAAGAGTACAGGTGGAAATTTGATTATTTCTTAGTGCTGCTGGGCTCAACAGTTCAGAGTTCTGGAGCAGAGCCACTGCTCCTCCAAATGTAGAGAAGACAATTGAGGTGATGTGGAGACCATACAAAGATGTCGCCTGATCAGCCCAGACTTGAACTGTATCAGATACTTCCTACAGTTGGCATGGGAATGTTTGAGGATCAACAAAAGGAGCGTGAATTTGTGGCTTTTTAATCTGTGGATTAAGCTTCTTACCCAATTTCTATTCTAAAAACCACCAAGAAAAGCATAATTAAAAAACCCTATTTTGTGATGAAAAAATAAAAAAATAAAATAAAAGAATAATAAACAGATACATAGGAAAATTATACAAGTTCAAATTAAAGACAAAGGACTACTAATGCAGACAGTGTACTAGTTAGGTTCCAGCATTCATTGAATACACAATATATTTTAATCACCAGCAGATGGACAGGATGTAAAATAGACCCTCATGTCCAGCACACTTGCTGATGCATCAAGGATCTTTAAGATTTCATTGTTTTTTAATTGCTCTTTATTGTGTTTTCAGGCTAGAGTGTTGAAGTTGCAACAGACCTGGGGAATAGCAAATGCTTATTTAATGATGATTGGAATTTAATGATGGCTTAATGGCACTCTGTCGCCATATAGTCACTAGAAGGAGGCATATAAAACCCAGGGATCACATGGCCGTCTCCTTTTAAATGAGCCAACAAGTGCGGAAATTGGTTCTAAGCAATAGAAAAGTAGAAAACGTTGCCAGTTTCAATAATATGTAAATACTCTGACATATTTACTATTTATTTATTAACTCAATATACTGTCTGCCTCCTTCTTGTATATTTTCTATTTTTAGAAAGTGCTAAAACAATCACATCATTTTGTTCAGGATTGTTTTCTGAGACTGTCTGGATTCTGTTCAGGCCCCTCTGCAATGGATGAAGTAAGCAAATACCAAAAAAGGAACAAAAAACAAATAAACCAAGCAATAAGTGTGCTATTTCTCTTGAGTTCCCACTAGTTCAGCGGTCAATTCATCGTAACGCTTCTCGAGAGCGCTGACTGCCGAGGTTTCTCCTTTTGTTATAGTTGTACTACACAAAAGCTGACTCAGGTGAAAAATCAATAAATGCACACAATTAAGGTGATTAATTAGTGAGGTATAGAAGCTCTGCAGAATGGACCATCATGGTCAGCTAGCCTTGAAGTCTCCACCGATTGCCGTAGTTTGTGCAGGTTTATGGAACTGTCGCTTTCATACTCATTTCATTACATTGATGTGCAGGGTTGTAACACACCCACATTGTTATATAAACTTTAAGAGGACATTAATCCTAAGGGTTCAAGCTACATCAAGTGTAGAACCTAAGCTTTGTATTTATTGATGTTGTGCAAAAACCCACACCTGGTAAGTTCTCACACACACACACACACACACACACACACACACACACACACACACACACACACACACATACTGCTTTCTTCATTGGGACTTGGCTGTCAGAGACATGTGTAAATCCTGCTGCTTTAATCTCCACTGAGTCCACATGCTCACAGTTAAATGGACTAGGCACCAACGGGCTCACAGAGATGCACGTAAATTTTTTTCCAAGTAGAATTATTCCCATTTTGCTCTATCTGTCAAGAAATACAGCAGACCCATGGGATTGTGGGTAGGTATGCCAAAGAAGTGAGTAGACCGTGGCTTGAGACAAAATACCTTTGATATATAGAAAGTCGTCGTCTTCTTCTTTCGGCTGCTCCCGTTAGGGGTCGCCACAGCACATCATCTGTCTCCATACTACTCTGTCCTCTACATCTTGCCTCTTTCAAACCAACTACCTTGAGTCTTCACTCATCACATCCAATTAAGCTCCATCTTGGACTTCTTCTTTTCCTCCTTCCTAGTGGCTCCATACTCAGCGTTAGTATGTAGCAAGTGTGTCACATTAAACACAATGTAAACAGAATACCACAGTACAAACTATTTTGCAATTTAGCATCTTAATCTGTTCAAAAGGCCCAAAGGTGCAACACTGAGCTATAGAAGCTCAGCATTTAATTACAGTAAGGCATTTTCTATGATGTCACACAATTTTACATATTCATGCTAGAGTATGTTCAATTCATTCAAGTGCATCAACATTAAAATGTTTATAATGCTGCAACATAAAAGTGCATAATGCTGTCTCCTCATCACACTAGTTCAAATCATTAATGTACTATGGTAAGAAAACCATTAATAGTACTATTTTATGAAATGCCCTAATCCTTGTTAGTGAAAAAACAAAGCTCTTTAAGACAGATTATACAGCAGTGTAGTGGAAGAAAGACCTGGAAACGTGAACATATTATATGTTAAAAGATACATACAATATATAATTGGACTACGGCCAGCTTTTAAAGGTACACAACAAGAATACAGTATAGGTATTAATACTTAAGGTGCAACTCAAGACCACCATCCAAGAGACACCTGACATAGAGAAGAGGTTGATTACTATGATTTTCGAAAGTGCTCTTAAATTACTGGAAAGTTACTTGTAAGCTGAGTTTTTAATTCTCAGACATATTGAAAGCTGTATAGAAATCACTGATTGGGTTTTGTTTTTTAACAGGAAACTTATTTAAAGCCTTCCATGTTACCTATTATCAAACCACCATGTAACACAAGGATATGAACCCAATCCGTTTGGTTGGGGGTCAACTTGGGGAAATTTATCATCACTTTGATTATCAGCATTATTCGGACCAGCCTGTCTCATCACCTGACGTAAAAGTAACTTGAGGAAATGCTCTTTACCGACCTGTGTTCAAGTCTGTTGGTTGGGAAAAAGATTGCTGATGAATTTGGTCACTTAGGTGAATATTATTTTATTAAAAGCTTTAAATTGGGCCATTTAAACAGTTAAAAATTTTGCTGTAGTCATCTGTACCGAATTTGTAAGTGCGTTTATCTTAGCTGATAGCATAGTAGCATTGTTGACATTTCAATAGTCAGGATATGGTTACATTCACTAAAGTATGTAGTTATTATCCAATATGTTATCAAATTGGGAGAGATGAAGACACTTTCTAACAATGTTTAGACATCTTTAGACAGAAAGCATTTACCTTTGCTTTTGTTTAGCTGCCTAAACAAAGAAAAAAAAAAAAGAAAAAAAATTCCACAAAATTCTGGTTATATATAAATGTTCTTTTTAACTAGAGAGGTCTATGTATGTAATTGGCAACAAATCTCCATTATGAACAAAACTTGTTTTATTTTGTTTGTGTGTTTTTAAATGAGATTTGTACAGACTGCCACAATTGTGTCTATAAGATATAATCAACAACTTTTTCACTGAAGTAAAAGTATAGAAGTTCGGGCCCTGGCTTGTACTTAAGTAGAAAGTAGCCATTACAACCTGTTTTAGTGTCATGCTGGTAACTGGACCCCACATCATATTAATATATTAATACAAAATAATTAAAAAAAAATATCTAATGGATGTAATGGGTGATCAGGAATGTCTCTGTTCTCAGTCATGTTTACATCGATGACTCCCTCTGTCTCATCCACGTTATCCCCATACTACTTGTTACCTTCTGTCTTGCTCATTGTTAGCGTCATAGGCTATCCTACACCTGTGGTGTGTGATAGCCAGGAAAAGATACACCTTTGACAGGTAAAAAAAAAAAAAAAAAAAAACACACAGCGACAACAAATAAGTTGATGGGCTGAAAAGAGTGTGCAATAAAAAGAAAAAATATTGATCATATCACCAAATAGATTAAATCTAGTGTACCAGTCTGTTTTCAAAATGTAAATAGTAGAAAGTACAGATATTTTTGCAAACAATTTTATGAGTGATAGTAAAAAAATTGTCCGAAAAATAAATAGTAAAGTACTAATACCAGAAACATCTACTGAAGTACAATGGCGTAGTATTTGCACTTCGTTACTTCCCGCCTCTGGGTATTATAGATCAAACACTATCATAGATTGGATTGTGAAATTGTATTGAGGTTTTTCTTTGGCTAAACAAACATGAATTTCCACTCATATGATGGCAGAAAAATGTACTTTAATGTAAATTAATGTAAATGTAATCTAAAACTCTAAACAAATTTGAATATCAAATAATCAGTGTAATGGGTAAAGGGTTCTGACAGTCACAGTATTTGCGCAGATGAATAACCAACTTTTTTTAGGATCAGAATTGGTAGATAGTTCCATCTGCATTCTAATCTGCTGTAGTTTTCGGTGCAATGAGGGTCAACATACAGGAACTGAAATAGGATGTCTAATACAGTCAACGTGCTGAACAGCAGGGGCTCCTAAATAATAGCAAATATTGTAGGTCTCTCTGTACTGATTGGACTGTGTCAAGCTGAGAATTGTCATGACCTTTTCAGAGTTAGGGTAATGATTTAAGGCCTTATAGGGCTACTGTTGCTATTGCCCTCATCAAATGCAGAAAAAGATGCCAGGGCTGCTTTAAAAATCTATACTGCTAATCGGGGGCGTATGCTTTTGTTTTAGATATATTTTATTTTTCTTTCACATGATGTTAAAGACTTTCATTACATCGGCAAAAGGCTTACATTCAAAATTGTAAAATAAAATTAATAAATAAAAACTTTCTGCAATTTGATTATAGTAGGAGATTTTGTTATATTTATATACACATTATATATAATGTCACTGACCACTCATCCTTCTTGTCTCACCTTGTCTTGTTGTTTCTAGTCTCACATTGCACCTCTCTCTATGTTCTCACACTGTCCAAAACCTGATCATTAAAGTAAATTGCCAGCAGTTAAGTGCATAATTGTGTGCATGTGTGGGGTGCTACCAAGGACTGACCTCCTATCTGAGGTGGATTTACATTTTTTGCCTTTCTTTCAGTACAACCAGGATAGCCTCCTAATCCAAAATGACCCTGAGCATGTAGTAGTTAATTAAGAATTCAATTAAGAACATTTTCCAAACTTTTCAAAAATTTCCCAAAATTTCTGAATATGCAGCAATTTTTCTTTATAAACATATTTCTGTATATATTTGAAAAATAATGTTCCAAGGATCTTCCTGTATAAAATACATTAGGCAGCCAAAATGCACTTTGTTATACAATTCTACACATACAAAATACATATATATTCAATGTTATGAACGAAGGAGTCTAAAAAAAAAAAAACTCTTACAAAGAAGTTATAATACACTTATTGTAGTGTTTACCCATTTTTAGCAGATTGGAATAATTCCTACTAGTAAAATGTGACGTTGCATCTAGGTAAACTATAAATGTAAATATAATAGTAGTGGGCATAATATTTATATATGAAGACCATTTCTACTTCAACAGCAGTGTGAAGAAATGCAAACACAGCACTGGAGAAAGATGTGACATTACCATAAGGCTGTTTACTCCATGTAATACACCCATAGGTTTATTTACATGTTTGTTAGTGGAAATGTCACATCACATGATGACCATTTTCAGGCATTGTTTGAAAATGATGGTTCAAGGGCTTTAGTTCTTGCTGTTAAACCCTATCACTTGAGTTTACATTATCATCATTACCAAATGATTATTCAAGAATAAAATATTAAATTCCTCCTTTAGCATAGATGTGATTTCATGTGTATTACTGTTAATAAATCAATTTAAATGGGATATAACTGGATAAGCTATAGTGTCGAATTCAAAACTGTGCTGCAATTTGCCTTCACAAATGCCCCTAAATAAGTCAAAAAATATTTGGCTGAAATGTGTGTATGTGCATTGAGTTTTCCCAGTGGTAGGCCTTTTGTAAAACATTCTTGGCTAAAGTTAAGAGAAATAGCTAGGGAGAGAGAGGGGAATAGAGGACCCTCAGAAGAGAAGTCAGATGGGGACAGACGAGACATACAGTATTGTGATGACTGCTATAGAGAACAACTGTTCTCGGACACAGATGACAACCATTTGTTCATTAAAGTCTTCAGTACAAGTCCCATAGCTGTGGCGTATTAAAATAAATATGCAAATGATTAGATTTCTATTCAAAGCCTTTCTTTTGACTTTAACAAGGTTGCTAAATAACCTGGGGGAAACAATTCCTTTTCGTATGAATAGACCCACCTGTCAACTTAAAATTAACATGTAAAAAAGCTTGCATACTTCACACCAGTTACATAAAGAGGAAGAGGGAGGAAACAATAGGGAGGCATGCCTTAAAGGTTAGCTTTATGGAAAAACTCACAATAGTTTCTAATATGATAACTGGCATCTCATTATTCTGCTCTAAAATTGCAAACACACATCACATCATGGGAGTGATAAGTGATCTGAAAAATGCATTTCACATGTGCATGTAGGTAAACAAAATTAAAATTAATCAGGTGGAGGGGGAATCATGTAAAAATAGATGATGTGTGTATGGAATATGTAAAATACATTTTAAATAATGTGCCAAAATTGTGAAGTGAAAAATGTAAAAAAAAAAAAAAAACCAGTTGCATATAATGGAACCATGTATGCAAAATACAATGTAAATACATTAATAACGTGTAAATCTACACAAATAAATTATTTAGGAAAAAAACACATGCATCACATGTAAAGTCACAAGGGAATCAATAAATAATTATAAATATAATTAAAAATTTGCTACAATTGTTGTCTAAGTAATCACAGGACATCAGAATGTAGTCAGAGGGATTCGAAAATGATTTTTAAATGATTTTCTTACTCTAAAGATGTGGACCAATAGTCAAATGGTGACAATTAGACAACATTTGCAGTAGTGAAAAAAAAGAAAAATACAAGACCAATAACTAATTTAGGCAGAATTTAACCTGATAGGTTGCATTGTAACATTAACCAAATTAAAATTTTAAAATTTCCAATAGTAGTGCTAGTGCATTAGCAACTTCGCTCAAATTTGGTCATTATGTTTCTTAGCCCTGTCCCAAATTGTCCCAAATTTCACAACCCATTTTTTCTTTCTTTTTTACTAGAGTGTTCTATGGGCTACTATACACATTTTAACCAGATGAAAAACTGGAAGGAGTTCGAGAAGAAAAGGAATAATAACAATAGAATGCCTACACCCATACCATGATTATAAATATACACAATATGTGAGGCATTTACGATTGTGTCATTTTGACATTTGTATTCATGTGCAGTTGCAATCCGAATCTTAGTCATAAAGCATGGCACAGCCTAATGAATTATATTGCGAGTAATGTTTTATTCTTGTAATGAAATTTGACTCATTTACCAACAGGAAAAATCTAAAATGAGAAAACAATGATGCTCTTTTAGAAGCACTAAACAGGATATTGTGTATTGATGCAGATTCTGTACCCTTTACAAATTTTTATTTGTTGTGTTTCTCTCACAGGTCACTGGTTTATACAAAGATAATGTCGAAAATAACTGTCTATGATTACTGTTGCTTTACTATCACAAAAACAAGCATACAGGAAAATAAACTTGCTGTGTGTTTTATGGATCATATCTGTAGATATGTCAGCTGCTATCAAACAGCAAAAATAGGGAACACACAGGATGGGGCATTTTAAGATAGCAGCAGAAAAGAATACATTTTAATTTGAAATATTTGGTGGCCAGGTTACATTACACCTTCATAAGTTCTTCTGGTAACACTTTCTTGAAAGTGATGAAATATGCTAAATGAAAAATATATAATATTTATATATATTTAGAAGGTTTCATGCCTAGTGTAATGTATGATTATGCTTTTATGAATAAATTATGACATCTATATACACTGAATGAATGCATTTATAAGCCATTATATACATATGCATAGTTGTGTTACGACTCGTCTTGACAACGTAGGTAAATCTATAGTAATGTTTAGAAACATTAGTCAGTTTTAATGAGAACTGGAGAAAATACCTGAATTAAATGTTGTACTTTGTATGTGTTTATTGACATTTTCCAGGCTGATCTCAGATTTATATAAAGACAATACTGCAACGTGGCATGAACCTGTTAGATTTTTTATGTTCTAAGCAATGTCATGATGTGACGTAAACAATCACTTGGTAGAGGCAGCTTCTTGTACTTCTAACTTGTCAGATTAATTTTAATGTGGTGTGATGTTTATACACTATATATGTTTGTGGAAACCTGACTGTAACATCCCATTCAACATTTAGTCCCATTTGCTGTTATAATAACTCTTCTGGGAAGATATTCATTAGTATAGGGAGAGTAACGATGTAGAGTGAGGAGGTCTGGGGTGCAGTCATCTTTTAGTTTATCCCAAAGGTGTTCAGTAGGCTTGAGGTCAGCACTCTAAATCAGGACACTCAAGATCTTTAACCTCAAACCATGTAAACCATATCGTCTTGGAATAAACCAACAAACAAAAAATATATATATGTTTCCAAACTTTTGATAGAATTATAAAAATGTTTCTCACAAGCTTTTGCACTTCAGTGAGCCATGGAACATATTGTTTGTGCACTTGTTTCTTTTTCAAAATAATTAGCATTAGTATAAATTGTTTTTGTCTGTTAACCACATGCTATGCCCAGGTTATTTTTAGTTCATGCTTTATGGTATTTAGTGTATTGTTTCTTTTGTGTCTTTGTATATTTGCTCCATTCTTAAATATACCAACACTTACATCTAAAACCACGTTCATATTCTTTACATGACAATTTATTTTTTATAGGAAATTTGAACTAGAGCAAAAAAAAAATTAAAAATAAACAGTTTTGGACTCTATCATTGAATACATCCTTATACATTGAGTTTCGAAAAGGTGTTATTGTATGTCCCAGTGCAAGTAACAAAGAAAAAGAGAAATTCTATAAAAAAAAAAAATCTATATCTCACCCATCTCAAGAGCCTCTTATTTTAACTTATTTATAGAGTATTATGCAATCTAATCCACACTAAGGTGTGTGAAGAATAATCAAATGACACAGCTTTGACCCATGCCGCTGAAATCCAGATTGCTCAAACTCGCTCTCATTGTCATGCAAAACAAATGCGAAGACAATATTCCAGCAGGCTGAATAATTCATGCTCCCCTGGACGGCCGTACAGCTTTCAACGAGCTCACTAGCCTCGCTTTCTCGCTGAATACCTGACAGAGATTTTACTGGAGAGGGACTAGGCATGAAACATCTGCTAAGACATCTGTTTGCAACCTCCACCGTGCCCGCACTCAGCAGGACCACGCCATCATTCTCGTAATGACATGTCCCAGAGATGGCAGACATGCAGAATGCCAGGGACAGCCAGGGCTCTGGTGAGGTCTACTGTCATGAGTAAGTGTGTTAAATACAGTAGACTGGCCTTCAGAACTGTGTTGAAGCAACACACAAACACACACTAAAATGCCTTTTTATCCTGTTAGTTTAGAACCTGTTCCATGCTGAGGAATAAATATATGCATATTCTAATTACAGTATAAAATAGAACCACATCACAAATCTTGCATTAATTATAAAATACTACTAGTATACCACAGTATTTGAGTAAACTACTGTACCATTATGATCCTACTTAGATTAAATACTAAGATACCCATTTAGATTAAAAGGTACAGGCTATTTATTGGTACCACAAATAACGAAGACTACAGCAGTGGGCAGAGATATCCCTCACAATTATGGAACATCCTTCCAATTAGTGTTCAGGACTCAGACACAGTCTCAGTGTTCAATTTCGAGCCTTTTATCGCTAGGGTTTTCTTAGGTAAAGGAACAGATCTGAAGGGATCCCTCATGTCTGGTTTACCTTCTGGCTCTCCTTTTAGTTATGCTGCCATAGCGAAACTTGCCGGAATCCCAAACTGCACAGTGTCCTTAACTTTTATACAACAATAAAGATACTTAATAACCAATATCTTTCTCTCCCATCACCCATCTTTTCTCTCTCTCTCTCTCTCTCTCTCTCTCTCTCTCTCTCTCTCTGTCTTTCTCTATTGCTCTTGGTCAAGTTAAACATGCCTCTTTGGTACCAGTGTTCCTGTCCTTCTCATGTTCCCGGATCTGCCTGCTTTGTCCCGTCTTGCCTCTGGATAGTGTTCTCTTTGATTGAAGGCCACTCTTTGCAGCTAGGGATGCTTCACATTAACGGCCTGGGGATCTATGAAATTATGGAGCAAGACAGGAGCTTTGAGGATGGATTTGTACTGTATTCACTGTCAACAGTCTGCAACACTGACATAGGACTACAGTTTGCATTGGATCACCATCAATGCAAACCTCAACATTGTTTAGCTGTAATAAATGGACATTGAGATGAGTGTGGGTTCCTTTTGAGTCTGGTTCCTCTTAAGGTTTCTTCCTTATGCTCAACTATCTCAGGGAGTTTTTCCTTGCCACAGTCGCCACCAGCTTGCTCATTAGGGTCAAACTCACAATCTTATTAATTCGTAATTACCACATTATCTGTGTAAAGCTGCTTTGGGACAGTTGTCATTGTTAAAAAGCGCTACACAAATGAAAATAAATTGAATTGAACTATTGAACTAAGTGATTAATTTATTTATATATCATTATGCCACAGCACCTTTAAATTCTCAAGACATGGAATTAATTTCATTCATTTATTTTTGGCCAGAATTTAAAATCATAGGTTTATATGAGTATATTCTTTATAATATGTTATCATTGTTATAGAAACAGTTCATTTGCAGGGCCCTTTGTATAGCTGATGCTCTGCAAAATTGAGGGACTAATAATAAACAAAGATTTCTTGATAGGGAAAGTCTTTGCACAGGTTTTTGGTAACGAATTCAGGTCTGAACTAGAATGAACTGGATTGAAAGGGACACATTAGCCACTGTACCTCAATTAATCTTGACAGATGACTATGTGCACCTTATGTTTTCTGTTGATGAGCACTAATAATCAGGTTAAATTTTGCACTTTAGCTTATGGTTATCCGGTTGTTCTTGTTCTGTGTTGTTGTCTATTCTGTAAATAAAGGAATTTTGCACCTTCATCTGCCTTTGCTTATTTATATATTTATATATTTATAATAGCTAAAACATGGACTAAAATGTGTTCCACATTGTAGGTTACTGTATACCAGTGAGTGGCATTGACAAATGGATGGGCTCAAAATCAGGTTTTAAACAGTAACTCTGTTTTGCATCAACTTTGTTGTGCGGATATCAGAGTAAGAGTCAGACATGGCTTTGCCCTGCCAGGCTGCCAGTTTGAAGTTCTTGAACATAATCTTTGAGGTGGCAGCTCTCAGGAAGTGGGGATACTTGGTCTTATGACCTTTGACATGGAGTTTTACGTATAACATACCAATCATTACAGTGTATATTATTGTATATGAAACAAGCGACAGATGATTATCAAACAATAAAGGCTAATTAAAGTAGAAAAAGACAAATCTAGGCAAGATGGTATTAAATAGTGTACAATTTTGGCAATAGTTTTTGGCAAATATCAAAAATATTTTCCAATTACCAACATGCAACCCTATTCAGTTACAAGGCAAACATGCAAAACAATGCAACAAATAATCAACAGTTCAGTCCTATTTTTTTATTTAATTTTGGCTTCACTTCACAGATCCAACATAACAAGAGATTAAAAGATGAAATTACTGGAATGTACTAAAGATAAATTCAATTCACTAGGCTGTAAACTGTATGTACTATTGCTTTCACTTTAAACCAAAAAACGGCAGAAAAATCCTCATGGCTCTTTGATATCAGAATTGTTAATGCAGGGGGGTGAGTCAATATCAGCTAACTATTAGCTGCTGTTAATTTTGCTTCTGAGATAAATTTCCCAGTTGTCCCATAACATAGCTAGCAATCTTCCAAAGCAGTGATGCAGCATTACAGGAAGATTCTGCTCTGCACTGCTGTTGGTTATGGACAAGTCAAATGTATTAGAGCAAAATTAAAATACCATTAAATACACACAGAGGCAGCAATGCCCCCTATTTATACAGTGAACATGGTAGCATTTAGTAGATCAATGTTTCAGTACATATACAGATAAAATGTGTAAGATTATAATCATAAATTATATTTTTATACCCTCTATACACTGTTTTAATATGGAATAGCTGCTAATTGTCCAGTATAAGATTTTATTTTATTTTCCTAATAATGATTAAACATATTAATTGTTCATTCATTACAAAGCTTTTATCATATCAACAGAATGTTGTTTTCACACCAGTTACTATTTAAAAAATGAAAAATTACATTAGATTCCACAGTGGGCTTGCCGTGCATTTGGTACCTGGGCCTTCAGTGTGGAATCTTAATCCACCTTTTAATACCACCACTATCACATCACGATTATAGAAACCATCGATACTATACAAAAAAGCAATATAACAACCAGTGTTGGGCAGTAACGCGTTACTAGTAATACCAGTAACGCGTTACTTTTGACAGTAACTAATACTGTAACGCGTTACTTTTAAAAAATAAAGTAACACCGTTACCGTTACCGTATGGTGCATTACCCATTACTTTTTTAAATGAATTAATTTTGGCTGAAGTGTAGCCTACATCCTAACTTGCTTACAGCATCGTCGCATTGTAGGATTGGTGGATTACCCTCTATATACACGAAGAAGACGCGCTGTGGGCGTGTCTCTGTTTATTCAGGTCTGTGCGGCAGTAAAAGCGAGGCGAGTTTCTCAAAGTGGAAATATGATCATTATTTCACTTTAGTTGAGTATAAAGACAAAAACTTTTTAGTCAAATGTAAGCTGTGTCTTTCTGGTTTGATGGTCATATCTACTGCGATAAATATCAACTCCAATCTGTTGAAACTCCTCCAGGAACACCATGCTAGAAGCTAGAAGCTAACCCGTGTTCTGTTCTACATTGTTGATAGTTTTCATACTTCAGCTGTGAAAGAAACATTTTTAAGAGCTTAACACAACAGCAGAAGCCACTTTAGTTTTTGATTGTGAATATATAATTCAGCTTGTTTTGTTATTTATTTCAGAAATCCTTGTGATATATTCAGTTTGTGCTGGTCTGACTTAAATAAAATAGTGTTTAAAAATTACTTTGTGTTTAAGTCAGTTTTGTGTTTGGACAGACCATAAAGCATAAAAGGGCATTAATGGGAACATTAAAGAACGTTCTTTAAAAAAGTAACTAAAAAGTTACTTTTAACAGTAACACATTACATTTTGGTGTAAGTAATCATCAGAGTAACTAAGTTACTTTTTGAATGAAGTAACGAGTAACTGTAACTAGTTACTATTTTTTAGTAACTAGCACCACACTGATAACAACGCATGCCATTATAGAGAGAGGCCAAATTAGCATATAAAGGGGGGAATATCATTTTACTAAAGCAAGAAACCCAGTTAAGACAACTCCAAACCTCTACACTACAACCACAACTGTGCCACCTTCATCATCTGGAGCAGTTCAGAATCAATATTTGTCTAATAACATGACAAATACATAAAAATCTAAATAAAATAAAAAATACTCACAAGAGATGCAGACTCATAATTTGCACTGCTCATCAGAGGCTGTAAGCCAGTGGTACCAATCATATTAACTGGTCTGAAGTGGTGAACAAACCCTTTCCCAGGCTGAGACAAGCTAGCAAGCTTCGGGGTTTGCTGATCTCTCCTCACAATGTCTAGCTTTTCTGGAAAATGTAGTTTTAAATATGTCCCAGACTAAATCAATTTCTCTTCCTTTATAGGCATAAAAAAGTCTAACTCAGATGTATTAATGTGGTCAGAGTGCTACAGACGTGTTTAGCCAGTCAAACTTGGCTGTAACAGTAACCTTCTGACCAAACAATCAGAGGACGGAAAAATGCTGACAAAATGCTGACGGAAAAATTCTGGGCTAGCTATCTGGCCCTGTGAGGCAAGTAAAAAATCTGATTGGTTAAAGAAACAGACCCGTTCGTAATATTCCCTATAGTAAAAGGGCCAGCAGGACAGACTTTGCAGGCCCTGAGCAGATTAGCTTGACATGGCATCACATAGAGGCTGAAATCTGATTGGACAAAAAAATCTAACATCCACATACACGTACTGGAAGCAGTGCAGCAAAGAGAAACACAACGAAATAAAAAGAATAGACTGTTGGAAATAAATTAATAACATTTCATAGAACAAATATTAGAATTTAGCTTGTAAATGTAGGTCAGTACTTCAGCGTTTAGGCCAGCAGAGAAGGCTTTGCTGGTCCTGACAGACTGCTACAAATATTCCAAACAAATGTTACATTGTTTGTGGAAAAAAATTTTGTTTTTTAATCTGTAATTTTTTGTAATTGGATATCTATTTTTAGTCCCTGCTAATATGGCGATGACGTGGCACATCGTTTATCCAGAATGGCTGAGGCTGTGAATCCTGTTCTCTTGTTTGTATTAGAAGATGAATCATTATAGCAGCTAAATGGAACAACACAATGTCTTATTTGAAAATAATGATGGACCACCTGCTGATTAGCCACCTGAGATCAGAACACTGGAACAAATAGATACACATGCAAGCACATGCCACATTGAGTACTTATGAGGAAAGCCAAAGCAGCTGTACTCTGATGCTGAGAATAGCTTAACCCCTAAACTACCAGCACATAACGGCAGGGTACCAATTTGCATTGTTCAGACTCAGAATAGCTTGCATTTTGCAGTCCATTACATTGTAGAGAAGGGCTATTCAACTACAATATGAAAATATCCAGCTATATAATATTCCTTGTTCCATATGAGTTCAGGTACAGCTTAATGTTTGACTAATGTGTAATTGGGTAGCTTATGGACATAACTGGTCAATTTGTTCTATACTGGTGCATCATACTTTTAAGGGAAGAAATGCATACTTGAATCAAGCCATGTGGTCCATTCACTATTCACACCAGTAATGTTAATTTAAAAAATGAAAGTCTAAAACTCTTCCCTTTCTAACCTTATGTTTCCAGACCTATAGTTAATCTCTTGTTTGATGAGCTGCTTTCACCTAAGTAGTTTGCATAAATTTTGCTACTGAATAAGCCACAATAGATGTTCTATGACAGAGTCTGTAAATGTCCATGTTCAGAAAATATAGATGTAGTCAGGAATATCCTCTGAGCTATTATTTTGACTTGTAGCACTATGGCCAATTCCAAGTCTCTATGTTGTGTTAACATTTTCAGGTATGTTGTATTTTGGTTTCTTTTTATGTCTCCGATGATGTCCTGTCATTGAATTGTCATTGAATTGCTTTCACCTAAGTAGTTTGCATACATTTTTGCTACTGAATAAGCCACAATAGATGTTCTATGACAGTCTGTAAATGTACATGTTCAGAAAATATAGATGTAGTCAGGAATATCCTCTGAGCTATTATTTTGACTTGTAGCACTATGGCCAATTCCAAGTCTCTATGTTGTGTTAACATTTTCAGGTATGTTGTATTTTGGTTTCTTTTTATGTCTCCGATGATGTCCTGTCATTGAATTGTCTTTCATGTGTCCTTAGTGTCTGCACCTGTTTTGAGTTTGCTTGATTAATTTGTTTACTTAAACCCCTGTATGCCCTTTGTTACTTTCACGAAGTATACATGCACCAGTGTGTTAGTCTCTGTCTTTACCAAGCTGTTATACATCTGCTACTTCAATCTTGCCCTGTTTTCTTTTGGTTCCTATTCCTGTCTAGCCTTGTTTGTTGATTGACTGACATATTCCCTGTTTTATGACCTTGAATCTGCCTCAAGAGTTGGATTTTTCTGCTGTCTCTTTTAGTATATACACCTTTAACTCCAACTGTATCTCAACTCTCTTCCCATTACATGACAGATTCAGGTTCCTAAGTGGCACAGCAGATCACAAGTTTCAAGAAATCGAGATGTTGCCACAACAATGCTAGCCAAATGTTTAGGAGAGACGAGAATTAATTTTGCTCTCTGAGTGGGTTACTCTGACTTACATTAATAAATTGTGGTTATCTGTAAGCTCATGAATCTAAAAGAGGGCATTTATGTAAGTGTGTTCACCTGCTTTGTTATGTACTGTAGCATGCATGGAACTTAATGGGCAGCTTTATGAAGCTCAGAAAAGGCTTGTGCTAGGAATTACATAGTTGGTAGATGGTGTGTGAAGGTTTTTGGATCCGCCCCCTGCTTTGGGCTCCCGGCGCCGTGGATGTTCAGCATTAACCCCGTGAGTGCCATGACCTAGTGCTCATAAGTTTTCGGACAATCTATCTTTTCTACCTGTGCTACCCCTTCTGACCTGGTTCTATTCTTCCGGTGGCATCCTGCTTTTGGGTCCTTCCTGCCAACCAACCCTGACAGAACAATCTAGCCAGTTATGGATCCCGTGGATGCTTCTGAACTTTGTCGGTCCTTCCTGGCACACTGCAGCCTGATTTTTTTCACTGAGCAAGCTAAGGTGGCCTATGTTGTCTTCTTGCTCTCTGGAAGGGCCTTGTGGTGGGCCACTGCTGAATGGGAGAATCAGTCTTCTCATTGCTCTTCCTTTACTTCCTTCTCTGAGGAACTCCACAAGGTTTTTGCATCCCCTCGACAGGATGCTGCACGCTCGCTGCTCTTTTCTTTGCGGGGCAACCGTTCAGTGGCCGAGTATGCTGCCGATTTCCCTTCATTCGGGGACTTTCAGCACAGGTGAAGAACGAGCTGGCTGCCTGTGAGCTCCCACCTGATCTGGATGCCTTGATCTCCCTGGCACACTCAGATTGATCAACGAATACAGGAACGTCACTGAGAGCATTTCGCTCGCCATCCGGAGCGGGTCTACCGCCCGCCTCCGACCAGTCACCATGCACCCCCTCGTACTCCGTCCCCGGCACCCTCTTCCCCACTGCAGCCTATGGAAATTGCATGTCAACACTCTGTCTCTACTGTGGATTCGTGTCGAGCCGCACTCTTCTCCCTTCCAAACCCTTATTCAGGATCCGCATCCATTCTGGTTCTCAGGATTTTTTGCTGGCGGCCTTTGTGGACTCTGGTGCGGACGCTGAATTCATGGATCTAGACCTTGCCCGCCAGCTGGGGCTGGAGACTGAGCCACTACCAAGAACCCTCCAGGTTCGTGCCCTGGATGGACACACGATAGACAGGGCCACTCGCCGAACTAAGCCTCTTCTGGTCACCGATGGCTCACCTTCTTGGTGATCTCTTCGCCTCATGCCCCGGTCATGCTTGGTTTTCCCTGGCTCCGCAAGCACAACCCCCACCTAGACTGGTCCAGTGGTCGGGTAATCGAATGGGGAACCTATTGCCAATCTCACTGCCTTACCCCTTCACCTCTACCAGTCTTGTGCTACCCGGAGATTCCCCCCGACCTCAGTTCTTTTCTCCAGCCTACCACGACCTTGGGGCGGTGTTCAGCAAGACCCAGGCTTTTTCCTTGCCCCTTCACCTACAATTGCGCCATTAATCTTCTGCCTGGAACCATGCTTCTCCGTGGACGGCTCTATCATCTCTCAGCACCCGAACAGCACCCATGACCCAAAACATTCAGGACTCGCTTGCTGCTGAAATTATGGCCTCACCAATGCACCAGCGGTCTTCCAGGCGCTAGTAAACAATGTTCTTCGGGATATGCTTAATCACTATGTGTTCGTTTACCTTGATGACATCCTCGTGTTCTCGCGCTCGGTTGACGAACATGTCCAGCACGTGCGTCCGGTACTTCGGTACTTTCAGCTGGTAACATTCAGATGGACCAAGCCAGGATTCAGGTGGAAAAGGATTGCCCCATCCCACCACCCATAAGCAATTGCAGAAGTTCTTGGGGTTCGCCAATTTCCATCGCCGATTCATCAGGGGCTATAGTTCTGTCGTGGCCCCCCTTCACCTACTCACCTCCATGCATCAGGCCTTTAAATAGAACCCAGAGGATGAACAGGCCTTTACCAAGCTTAAGAGTCTCTTCACCTCAGCCCCAGTCCTGGCTCTTCCGGATCCAACCTGCCAATTCGTGGTGGAGGTGGATGCCTCTGATCTGGGGGTTAGTGCCATTCTGTTCCAGAGAAGTGCCACAACCGTCGTCTCAGTCCAGCTGAACAGAACCACCCTGTTGGAGAGCGAGAGCTCTTGGCGGTCAAGTTAGCCCTAGAGGAGTGTCGTCATTGGCTGGAGGGGTCTGAAGTTCCATTCTTGTCTGGACCGATTATTGGAATTTGGAATATCTGTGGACAGCCAAGGGCCTAAACTCACATCAAGCACGTTGGGGACTGTTCTTTGGGCGGTTCTTTTCCCTGTCCTACTGGCCGGGGACTCGAAATGGGAAGCCTGACGCCCTGTCCTGCTTGCACTCCTTCAAAGAGAAAGAACCGCCACCTAATTCCATAATCCCTACGACCATTACCGTCCGCGCACTCAATCTGATTAAGAAGAAGGTCCAACGGGCCAATGTTGCCCAACCTGTCCCTAAGGGCTGCTCGCCACAGGAGCTTTACATACCTACACATCTCTGGTCTGAAGTCCTGCAGTGGTGTCACAGTTCTCCTTTTTTTTGTCACCCAGGCGCTCCTCGTTTTTGATGGCCATCCGTCTGCAGGGACGTTCGCAAATTTGCTGCTGCCTGCCCCATGTCTAACCAACACAAGAACCCCAAGGGGTGCCCCAAAGGTCTCCTTCATCCACTTCCCGTACCACGGCGCCCTTAGTCGCACATTGCGGTGAATTTCCTCACCGGTCTTCCCACTTTCGCTGGTCATACGGCCATCCTCACCATAGTTGATAGATTCTCTAAAATGGGTCACTTCATTCCCCTACCCAAACTTCCCTTGGCCAAAGAAACTGCCTAGCATAGTGTCCGATCGGGCCTGCCATATCCTGGACCCTGACCTCATTTCTCGTTTCCAGCGGGACCACCTGGAGCAACCTGGAGGGGGGGTACTGTCAGCCAGCTGCCCCCTGCTTCGCACTCCCGGTGCCGCAGACATTTAGCATTAACCCCGTGAGTGGTGCGACCTAGTGGTTATAAGTATTCTGACATTCTATCCTTTTTTTTGCCTGTGCTACCCCTTCTGACCTGGTTTTATTCTTCCGGTGGAGTCCTGCTATTTGGTCCTTCCTGCCAGCCAACCATGACACAATTGTGGCTTGTGGAAAAAACATATCTATAAATAAATTTTTATTGACTGTGATTAGATTCTTGTTGATTATAAATCATTTATCAAAAAAGGAAAGACGTGGTCTGTAAAAAAAATCATTCATATTTTAAACTATGAAAAGAGGCTATTAACGTGATAGTGTAGAATCATTCAATACAAATTTATATGTATTCTTGTAATGTGCTTATTTGCTCTAGTAAAAATTTTTCTTTCAGGTCAATAAAGGATGCTTAGACTGTAGTAATAAGCTGTTGCTTTAAAACCTAAACTCTACATCTTTGGAAAAATCCCAGTTCTAAATAATGCATGATGTGAAAACAGGAGGTAAAGGTACGCAGTCTGGTGTTTACCATTCCAAGTCGTGTAGTGGCCTGGGGGGAAAACATTTTAATGTTTCCCCTGCTCCAACACACCTGACTCAACTTATCGGCTAATTAACAAGCCCTTCATAAGGTGTGTTAGCGGTATTGTGGGATTTCAGGAGCAGTCTAAGTACTCATTTAGAGTCATTCATGAGCTCAACTTACATCTTTCTCTGACTTTATTGTTGGCTTGTGTTTTAAAGAGCAGGCCTACTTGAGGGAAGTGTTGAATGTGAAAACTAGTAAACAAAAATGTGCAAATTACTTCCATGAGACTTTTCTTTGCAAAAAAAAAAGTCATATTTTATGCCAGAATTTCATTCTTCAGATATCAAGCCAAACAATGCAAAACTAGCAAAGCTTAAATAAGCCCTTTGTGTTTTCTCTATATCTCTTTTGTCACTAGGTCTATCTCTCTCTCTCTCTCTCTCTCTCTCTCTCTCTCTCTCTCTCTCTCTCTCTTTCTCACTCCCTCTCTCTACTTCTTTCTCTTTACTCATTCCTTATGCATTTCTAATCAGGCATTCGGATATCCCGGAGGACTCTACCTCCATTAGACTTTCAGATTGAGTTTAGCATGCCTAGTTGACTTAATAATAGAGGTTGTTTTAAGAATAAGGCTTGCAAAACCAGCACATATACTGTATAACATATACCGATGGGGAACTTTTCTTACCTGTGCTGGGGTACTCTGGGGTTGATGGGTCGCCTCCTGGGTTTAATGTTACGCCGAATGCTTTTTGCAGGGAAGGCTGATCCTTGGGGAGGTTACAGGGATCCACGTAGATGAGACAAGCACCGAAGCCCATCTCATCCAGGAGAGAAAGCTGTTGAGACAAAGACAGGAGTTTCCAGAGGTACAAATTCCTCAAGGGGGAGCTACATGTTGCAATTGCTGACATTTTCAGAAAAAAAAACCGAGGGTGGCTCTCAGAAGAGGGATTTGAACTTAATGTTGATGTGATTCATAAGAAAAAGATGGAAGTAAGTGGAGCAAAAATCAGGAAAAAAATTAGATGGAACATTGATGTGTAGTGTGCTTGTGGATTAGAACAGTGTTTCAGTGCAAAACGAGCCACTTGAGCATGGTAATAGCCATAGCAAATTTAAGAGTGTACCACTTATGTGTTCTTCCAGCAACACACATACAAACAGCATTTTGCCGTTCTAATTTTTTAATGCTTAACATATAAGCCTCAGTCCCTCTATGTTAGATCAAATAATTCTAAAATGACTTTTCACTTCAGTGCCCTTGGGATCACACTGGCAAGCCCCTTATTGTAGTAGGATTGTGTTTAGTATCATATAATACTGTATAATAAAGTATAGTTTAATGCAGAATACTGCAGTGCAGTATAGTATAGTATAGTATAGTATTGTATAGTACTGGCAATTTTGTCATGGCCAATCTGTATAGTATAACACACTAAAAATACCTATCACATATTTCAGATGACATACATATGATATATATATATATATATATATATATATATTACAATGAAAAGTTGTTCAACAAATTGGGTAACAACATATTCAGAGAACACAGACTGTCTACTAAATAAATACACACACCCAGAGCGAACAGATGTGCTGTTTTCTGATCATGAAAACCAAGCACATTTACACAGCAGCATTGGTGATTATCTTAGCAAAGCACAAACAGATCACTGAGAAATTAGACCACAGCAGATGCAGTAATCTAACCAGCTACTTAGACAAACTGGAGTATTCACACACTGGATAAGTTATGTTGAAAGCTTTTTATTCGCATAACCTGTTTTTAATACTGATAATTGGATAATAACAGGTAAATAAACATGTTCTATGTTACCATATATTACTATAAAACTAATTTATATTCAGGCATTACTGTTTAGACATATATGTAGAGTAGGTGGTTTGAAAGGAGTCTGAATAGTTTGAATAAATTACTTTTTTTTTTATAAGCATGTAGCTGAAAGGATTGTAAGTGGAGAAGGTGGCAAAAGTCAACAAGCTCTAATCTGGGATTCACAGACAACAATGAAAATCTGATTGGTATTTTTTTTTTTTTTTTTGTAGTTGCTTTAAGGCAGAAAAAATGTACACACTTCATGGCCTTTATGCTAAATGCCAAAATACCGTGTTTAAATAGAAAAAACTAGTAAGCAAAAAATAAAATAATAAATAAAAAATAAACTAAACACAAAAACATTTGACATTTACTTCCAAACTCTGCAGCATCCAGAATGCTTTAATAATGTCAGTTGGTGTGATTTTTTATTTATTTATGGAATTGCAAGACAGTTTTCATGAAAATGAATTCATGAGAAAAAAGAAAATCGTGGCTTGTCTTGCATGTTATAAATGTTATATTAATAGTAATAGTAATAGGAAAGTTATAGTATAAAAGGGAAAATATAAATAGAAATATATGTATATACATAATATACACATAATACAATATATTTTACTATAAAACTGTCTTTTTTTTAACTTAAAAACTAGTCACAAACTAAATTTCTCTTCAGCTATGCACTCTACAGGACCATGTCAGACCATGCCTGTCCATTTATTTACATTGAGGATAGTTAGCATAGCACTTATATAAGTATACTCTTTGAATATTAAATGTCATTCACAGTGTTCTTAGCTCATGTCATGCTTTTTCTTTGTGTATTTACTGTGTGTTTGCAGAAATGAACTTGCATTCACTTTCTGAATTGTACCTGACATCTAGATTTGTAGAATTAGTGTTAGTTTGAGATCATAGGCAATGGCAAATAATTTTTTTTATATGTATATACTGTATTTGTAATAAAACTAATTCTCATGTTCTCTTTATTATATAATCAAGAACTAATAGCTAAATAATTCAGACAGTTCACATATTATATGTTTACCTCTTTTTTATATAACCTTTTAAAATATTGCCCAATGCAGCTTGTGTATTAGTTTATTTAACAATGCCATGATGACCCGTTAGATTTACTGACAGTTTGACAGCTAATGTCTGATATCAAAATGCATTGATTAGACTTAAATCCATTTTCTTATGGCATGTAATTAGCCAACAGCTTACTTAAATCAGGATTTCCACTGTATGATGCAAACACTTTTGGCTAGAAAGTTTTTAGACATGTTTGGGCAGTTTTTAACTGCTGTGTTTGTTAAATTACCCTTCTTACCAAACAGACAAAGAGACAAGTCTAGGATAAAAAAATAAGTAACTTTCCACATTTTTTTGGTGAGATATAATTATAGTTTCTTAGAGTAGAGGTGTCAAAAATATGTACAGCCTGAAAATCCAAAATGTTTTGGCACTTCTCGGCTGCCGCAATTCAGCCAAAGTGACATCTGATGGGTTTTCCCAGACCAACAGACTATATTTTTGGGTAATTTGTGAAGTGCTGCTTAAATAAACAGAGAAACAATATGCATTTTATATTTAATTTAATTCAATTGTATATGTATAGCACTTTTATCAGTGAACACTGTCACAAAGTAGCTTTACAGAAATAAATAGATAAAGAATATAGAACATACATTTTACATTTATAAAAGCTTGAGAGGAACCCATCGTCATGTGTTTGGATATACTGTACATATATATATATATATATATATATATATATATATATATATATATATATATATATATATATATAAATTACACTATAAGTAGCATGTAAACATATACTGTATATATAGTGTCTTGCATCTAATTGTAATCCATAGAGGTCTAAAGCAAAGACAGGCTGAAAACACAGGCGCACAAAAAAAAGCACACATCACAAGTTTAAAACAAACCTCATATAAGCAGCATTCACTGTATTCAAATCAGGCTGCACTGAGAGGGTCAATTCATGGGATTATTTTTAATTTCCCTGCTTTAATTATCATTGATTTGATGATATTAGGCATTTATAGCTCAAAAGGACAAGTGCAGGCCTTAAAAGATCTTCACAGATGGTATTGAGTTTTGATAATGTACTGCATCATGGTCAATAATTTCATTATTTTCATGTTGTTGTTTTTTTTTTAAGTAAATTAGTTCAGCTCTGTTACGCTCTCACCAGTTGATTCGCGTAGACGAGCTGATAAGTATCATCATTTTCTGACTGATCATTTAAGGAGGAGCAGTTAAAAAGCTTGATCCTCATGGACTACAGGTCCAAGCACTCACTTTAAAGGAAATCAATAAACCTTCCCAAACAAATGCTGCCTGAGAGAGCCAGGGGCACTGGTAGAATTCAAAGCAGTAGCAAAAAATAAATAAATAAATAAATCACAATATCTGTGTTCACATGTTAAAGCAGTAAATGAAACTAACTAAAATTGTATATTATACTAAGGTAATTCTAGGTGAATAAAAATAAAATTAATAGAAACAATAACATATTCAGAGAACTGTCAAGTGCTTGCTTATTTATTTAGCGCTCCCTTCACAAAGCAGTCGTATGCTGCACCACCATTTGGACCCAGTTAACTGCCTGGTTGGTTCAGTAATGTTCCTGCAGTAAAGTTCCTGCAGGGGCAGTTTGCCACAGGATTGTCTCCTTCCACCCTAAAAGGTTACATTTTGGCTATTGTAAGCCGCAATGCTGCGCTTGCTGAGCAGTCGCTGGGCAAGCACTTGTAGTGTCACGTTACCTCCATGGCACCCATAGGCTGAGGCTGAGGCTGAGGCTTAGGTCACACCCTAAAGGGCCTGTGTGGGACCTAGCCGTTGTTCAGGAGGCCCTGTCTAAGCCTCCCTTGGAGCCCTTGCCCGAGCTGCCCTTGAAGTTTCTTACATTTAATACTGTATTCCTTCTGGCTTTTTGCTTCCTAAAGAGGGTCAGGGACCTTTGGCCATTCCCGTGGCCCTGTCAAGATGAAGTTTACCTGAAGTTTACCCCAGGCATAGCCAGTGCCTTTCTCTACCTCAAACTGGGGTATGTTCCTAAGATGCCCTTGGTTCCCCCATGACCCATCATGCTGTATGCATTCTATCCCCCTCCCTTTCAGGTCCCTGACCAGGAGAAGCTTAACCGGTGCACTAGACACATACATTCACAGAACGGAACTGTGGAGAAAGTAAAAGCAGCTGTTTGTCTGTTTGTTACTATTTAAGAGGGCCTCTCTGCAAACAAGCAGACCCTTAGCAGGTGGATTGTGGACACCTTTGGGTGTCCACAAGCTCACTCCACTTGGAGTGTGGCAGCCTCTAAGGCATGGTCCATCTCTCCAAAACATTTGGAATGCTGCGGGGTGGGCGACCGCGCTGACCGTCAAAAGGTTTTTTAGCCTTGACATTAGGGCCACACCTAGCTCCTCCGTCCTTCGGCCTAGCTGTGCCCAACCACACTAGGCAGGGATTGATCATTCTGGTGATATTGTACTCTCTTTTCCAAAGTATCGTTATAGAAGCTCGAGTTCCTGAAAGGGAATGTCACTAGGTTACGTAGGTAACCCTGGTTCCCTGAGTGTACAAAACGCTGCATCTCCAGGCCACACTTCCTGCATCCAATGCATATGCTTTTATGACTTCCTTGTGACGTTACCCTGCTGGTGAAATTGTGCCTTTCCATTGGACAGATTACACAAGTGATTCAGAGCATGAACACGTGGGAGCATTTCCAAAGCATTGTTGACAGTGTCTCATTCCCTCAGGGAACCAGGGTTACATATGTAACCTAGAGATGTTGCTGCTGCCCATCAAGCTGGGGAAAATTATAAGTCAATTTCCAAACTATTTATTTCAAAGTCCAAAGTCCATCATTCTACAGTGAGGAACATTATTCACAAGTGGAAAACATTGAAGACAGTGGCAAATCCCAGCAGTGGATGTCCCAGCAAATTCACTCCGAGGTAAGAACAGGCAATGCTTGAGGAAAAAAACAAGGCTTACATCTCAGACTCTTCAGGCTAAACAACTATTGTCTGTTTCGAAAGGTTAGCAGAAGAAAGCCTCTTCTCTCTACAAAAAAACATGACAGCATGACTTAGGTTTGCAAAGTTGCATCGGACAAACCACAAGGCTTCTGGAACAATGTCTTTTGAAGAAAAACCAAAGTGAACAAAGTCGCCATAATGCACAGCACCACCTTTGGGAAAAAACATTGTAACGTCTGGCACAGGGCATTTAGATTTCATGTCCTTTTAACCCTTGACATCTGCATTTCAGTCAAAGGATGAGGGGTTTGTATACCACAGTGTCATACCCCCACCCTGGAAGACACAAAGCAGGACAAACCCTAACCTCTCCAGCTGATTTCAAAGCAGCATTCAACTGATAACATAAGCCAGTCTCTATACATTACACAGTACACACACACAAACATACACACACACACACACACACACACACACACACACCACAAGGAAGCATTCTTTTAATAATTAAATAATCACTCGGCTCGATTGGAAAGGCTCGGAGGCCAGGGGGCCCGAAGGCCCAGAGAGTTGAACGCTAAGAACAGCTCAGCAGTGACTCTTCAAGATGAGATCTTCCAGCAAGCTTTAACTTGAAGAACAACAACTGCTCTGATCTTCAGGAGAACCTGGAAGAACATCTGACTTCCTCCTGACCGAATCTTTAAAGATTCTATTGTCTACTGCATCCAGACACTTATGCAACAAGCCAATGCAAGTAACCGTTTTACCAACCAGTCAAAATTGGTGTTTAAGCTTGAGCCCCTTAATTTTAAGGTGAATTTTAATTTCATTGAAGACTTTTTTCCCTCTCTTCCTCATTTTCCTATTTTTAACTTTTGTTTATTTTAATTTTTATTTTCTTTATTTTTGTGTTTGTGTAGTTAGTTTTGTGTTGTGTTTTGTCCTATTCATTAAAAGCCATATTTTTTATAAGTGATTGTCTCTGTGTGCCGTTTACATTTCAAGGTTTCTGCAATAGTTGATCTGAACTACATGCTGTATTAATTGTATGGTATAAAGTAAAGGGGGGTCGTGTCTTTCTTGGGCGGGGAGATACCCCTTTTATAGAATTAATACAATATTATACTGTCTGTTTGGTGAAAAACAGACCTAATAATTATAATGTTAATTCTATTACCATCAATTCAACAAATTAAATATTTAGAAGTACTTATAACCTGTTATAATTATTTATAAATATTTCCTTTTTTGGGAGCTAAATTCGCTACACCATACAAAGCATATCAGCACAAATATCTCATACTAACTGTCAAACACTGTGCTAGAGGCTTGTTTTTTTTTTAAGCCACATGACATGGGCACCTTTCAGTCAATGAGTTTTTGATGCCATTCATTTAATGTATTAACCAATGTATTCAAGATTAAAATAAGAGGCCATTTGTTCAACAGCTAAAATTAAGCAGAAATGATGTCATGCAACAAAACAATGATCTCAAGTACACCAGCAAATTTGCACCAGAATGGCTGAATAAGAACATAATCAAAGTGTTGCTATGGCCAATTCAAAGTTCAGCCATCAACCTGACTAAAATGCTGTGCCAAAACTTAAAGAGGGCTGTGCATAAACAAATTGTAAAGAAGAGTAGGCCAAAATTCCATTAAAATGATGTAAGAGAGAAGTTATTACTTCTAAAGGTGATTCACCAAACGATTGAATCATAAGGTGTACTTATTCCATACATGGTTTCTCAGTTTGATTAAATATAAATAATAACACAGTGTAATATGTCATGCATTTAGTTAAATCTAAGATGTCTAAGATAACATGGGAAACTATCTATCTATCTATCTATCTATCTATCTATCTATCTATCTATCTATCTATCTATCTATCTATCTATCTATCTATCTATCTATCTATATATATATATATAGTTTCCCATGTTATTAATGCACAATAAATTAACAAATATTTTGTTGTGCTTGCTTCTATGACTAGTGCTTTATTTTCTACAAACTATAATAATAGATTATATAAAAATAACATTTTGGTTTAATTTCTGTATAAATGTATAAACAGAATACATTACAGTATTTATGAGACATTATCTCCAGTACAAAAAAGAAAGCCCTAGCATTCTTTATAGCTTCCTGATTTCAGTCTGATACTGTTGTGATTTTTAGACAGTGAAGCACCTTTGGCATCCAGAACCCACCAATCTCATCAAGTAATCTTTTAATCATATATTTTTAGAAGTGTATATTTCAAGTTTGATAAGAACATGAAACTGTTAAAAGCCCTGTCAAGGAGGTCAAGGAAGTTATATTTATATTTGGTACAAACGGTAAAAAAAAAAAAAAAAAAAGGAATCTGAGGCTGAAGATGAAGATGAAGAAATGCTTCAAGTCTTTTTTTTATGTTAAAGTACTTTTCCGCCAACAGTTGATTCTACAGAAATCAAGATCAAATCCTTAAATCCTTTTTTAAAGAAATCTGTATGAAACTTTAATAACTCTAATAACCACAACAAAAAATGTGAATTAGAAAAAGTAGAAAAATAATAATTGTAAATTCATGCTGTTCAGAAATTATACACAAATTCACATTTGAAGGATATTTTATTTTTGTTGTTTTCTTAATACTGTGTTTTTGGGAGGTGAGAAGAGACCAGGCAACCCCACCAAGTAGCTCAAGATGACTCACCTTGAACTGTTACATTTATGGCATTTAACAGATGCACTTATCCAGAGCAAATTACATTTACATGGAGGTGGTAGCTAACGCTGACACTGCTGGGCCCTTGAGCAAGGCCTTAGCCCTCAACTGCTCAGTTGTAAGTCGCTCTGGATATGGGTGTCTGACAAAATGTCACCTGCCATAAATGTATCTAATTCATTAAGTTTTTAGGTAAAAGATATGAGTGCATTTAACTGCATATCCAAAGTCCATATCTTTGGACCACCAAGCTACCACCACCCTGGTAGCCACCATGTGTCCTAAATATTTAATCAAGGTGTGCGTGTGTGTAAGGTACACCTTACTAGTACCGGGTTGGACCCCCTTTTGCCTTCAGAACTGCCTTAATCCTTTGTGGCATAGATTTAACAGGGTACTGGAAACATTCCTCAGAGATTTTGGTCCATATTGACATGATAGCATCACGCAGTTGCTGCAGATTTGTTTTCTGCACATCCATGATGAGAATCTCCTGTTCCACCACATCCCAAAGGTGCTCTATTGGATTGAGTAACTGATAACTGTGAAGGCCATTTGAGTACAGTGAACTCATTGTCATGTTCAAGAAACCAGTCTGAGATGAATCGCGCTTTATGACATTGCACGTTATCCTGCTGGAAGTAGCCATCAGAAGATAGGTACACTGTGGTCATAAAGGGATGGACATGGTCAGCAACAATACTCAGGTAGGCTGTGGTGTTGACACAATGCTCAATTGGTACTAATGGGCCAAAAGTGTGCCAAGAAAATATCCCCACACCATTAAACCACCACCACCAGCCTGAACCCTTGATACAAGGCAGGATGGATCCATGCTTTTATGTTTTTGACGTCAAATTCTGACCCTACCATCCGAATGTCGCAGCAGAAATCGAGACTCATCAGACCAGGCAACGTTTTTCGAATCCTCTATTGTCCAATTTTAATGAGCCTGTGCGAATTGTAGCCTCAGTTTCCTGTTCTTAGCTGTCAGAAGTGGCACCCGGTGTGGTCTTCTGCTGCTGTAGCCCATCCGCCTCAAGGTTCAATGTGTTGTGCGTTCCGAGATGCTCTTCTGCATACCTCGGTTGTAACGAGTGGTTATTTGAGTTACTGTTGCCTTTCTATCAGCTCGAACCAGTCTAGCCATTCTCCTCTGACCTCTCATTAACTAGGCATTTGCGCCCACAGAACTGCCGCTCACTGGATATTTTCTCTTTTTCGGACCATTCTCTGTAAACCCTAGAGATGGTTGTGCATGAAAATCCCATTAGATCAGCAGTTTCTGAAATACTTAGGCCAGCCCGTCTGGCATCAACAACCATGCCACGTTCAAAGTCACTTAAATCACCTTTCTTCCCCATTCTGACGCTCGGTTTGAACTGCAGCAGATTGTCTTGACCATGTGTACATGCCTAAATGCATTGAGTTGCTGCCATGTGATTGGCTGATTAGAAATTTGCGTTAACAAGCAGTTGTACCTAATAAAGTGGCGATGAGTATATATAAGCATCTTTCCTTGTAGGCTGTTTGTGGGTGCACTGCCCACTGCCGGTCAAACGGTTCAATACTTGTAGTTGATCCTGATTAAAATGCAGAATCATAAAATATATTAACTGTTCATGCTTAGATACAAGGTGGACTCTAAATAAATGCTTTATTAGCAGAAGATGTATTTGGCTGGCAAAACTTGTTAAGACTGTATATAAAATATTATTTACTGCCACTGGTAATAAATGTAAAACATAACTTAAAAAAAAAGGAAAGAAGGCTCACCATGGTATTTATCATGATCAGAATTGCACATCTACAATGGATGAGAAGATCCAAAGATCCAACAAGAAACAAATATAAACCAAAAAATATTTAACACAGAAGAGGTGAACACAATACGGCAAGCAATCAACGACAGGACAGTGTTAGAGACCAGAAAAAAAGTATGTGTCCAAACATTAACAAAGCACATAAAAAATGAATAAATAGGAACAAGTACAACAGCATTCACTGCATTAAGAAAATCTTGGCATACAGTAAACATTCCAGTAAACATTCACTAAAATCAAATTGTTGCTGAAATCTTTTAATTTATTTCAGTATCAATTTAATAGTAATCATTTTACGGTTCCCTCGCAGGAACTCGAGCTGCGTCGCAATGCTTTGGGAATGCTTCTGCCTTGTTCACACTCTGAATCACGTGTGTAATCTGGCCACACAGCTTGTGTGTTGTTTGCTTGGAAGAGGACCATGCCTGGTCAGCTTTCGAGGGACTTGACTGCTCACATTGTAGCCACATAGCTATGCTCACTCTCTGCGCTGGAAGAGCGCTCTTCGAGGAGAACGCCCTCGCTCGTGGCTCAGGCCCCGCTCTTGCCTAAGCAAAGTGGCATCGGATGTCATGGGGTTTGCAAGCAGACAGAGGGCCTGGAGATGGGCGCGCCCCTTTCTCCCGCCTCACCTGCCAGGTCTAGCCCTTGCAATGTGTGGCGGTCCCACTCCAGGACATTTGCAACGCTACGGGCTGGTCCACCCCACTGACCTCTGTCAGGTTCTATGACCTCTACTTCAGAGCCACTTCTCTCCTTTGTCCTGCGCTCTGGATGTGCTCTTACACACTAGGCAAGGACTGGTCAGTGCGTCATGATTGGACTCTCGAGTTCCTGAAGGGGGAACATCTCTAGGTTACGTATGTAACCTTAGTTCCCTGAGGGAATGAGACATTGTGTCTCCGAGCCACTCCCTGCATCCCTGCTGTGCTTGCCTTTTCATTTGCAGAAGCTAGCGTAGACTCCACTGCATGCACATTTTGTAGCTTCCTGGTCATGACGTCACCCCGTCGACATAGCGTCTTGCCGTTGGCCGGATTACACGCGGGATTCAAAGCGTGAACAACGCGGAAACATTTTCAAAACATTGCAACGCAGCATTTTGTTTCCTCAGGGAACTAAGGTTATATACGTAACATAGAGGCATTCCCTTTCAGGAACTCGAGCTTCATTGCAAATGCTTTGGAAACGAGAGTCCAATCATGCCACACTAACCAGTCCTTGGGTTACATACATAATCTAGAGATGTTCAGTTATACCTATTCTTCTGACAAGTTTTCCAATTATGGGGTATTTAAAATTAGGACATTTAAACAAAATATGCCATAACACAGAAGTACATAATAAATATAAATTTTTTTTGACTGGCAGGAATAAATAATATACCCTTTAATTATAAGCACCTCAATCATAATGATTCAGAGTTGATTTTAGAGGTACATTTTACAATAATTAAAGTATATATCATTTTTTGAGGCTGATAATTTGCCCCTCTATTAAGCACATTGTGATTCCCATTACTAAGGGAACAAAGTGTTATTGAAATATTACACCATGCTAATTCCAAGTGTTAAATCTATATTAAATATATGCATGGTAATTAACAGCTTAGTTGGCAACTAATGTGTTTCAGTGACTCTTACTGTTTCATAATAAATCATCAATACAGAATCTCAATGCTGATCCAAACATCTGACAGCACTTTATAATGTGAAGATAGAAATGATTTAAAAAAAAAAACATACCGTGTGTAGTAAAGGTGCTTCTCCAATTTTAAGCAGTGCTATTTTATTGGTCACGTTCACCTCAGCTCCGATTAGTCTCAGATCTTCGAAACTTCCATATTGCACGTCCACTAATTCTGCCTTAGAAGAGAAAGTAGATTCATCATAAATTGCTTATTCTGAATTCACCATGCTTAACAATAGACATTGTCACAAAGGAGCATAAAGAAATCCAGATTTAGATCAATAATGAGCAAGTCAGAAGCAACAGTTGCAAGGAAACACTGCTGGAACCGGATGAAACCAGTCTACCAGTAACAATTAAGTGTGTTGAAAGGATGTTGTGCATGAGCGGACTGTGAGTAAAAGAGTGCTGAGATGATCCCAGGACAGTATTTACAATTACAGCAGCGGTTTAAATCTACAGGATCTAATAGGTTGTAATTCTAATGATGATTTGTTGTTATTTCAATAATAAATACATCAGCACTATCCAGGAAATTCCTACATGAATCAGCTCTGTGTTTTTAGAAGGAGAAAGGTAAAATTAAAGCAACCAAACAAACTTTTCATGGGCATCCAATGATTGCTCATTTCTAGGAACATAGCATTTTCATGAAGTCATTAATCAATATAACTATAAGTATCATACCTTTTGTTATAGTTAATTATAACTGTGAAAACACACACACACACACACACACACACACACACACACACACACACACAGACAGACAGACAGACAGAGAGACAGACAGTTAGTTAGTTAGTTGGTTGGTTGGTTGGTTGGTTGGTTGGTTGGTTAGTTTGATATTACACAACCCCTAGCATTCAGCCTGAACCCAACAATTGCACCATGGAAATCTTTCAATTATATATGAGTGTTAGTTAGATAAGATCATAAAATTACGGTGGCCACATTAACAAATCCGAAAACAAAACAACAAATCTGAAAACAAATGATCAAATTAGAAAACACTAACAAATCCAAAAACAAAATAACAAATGCAAAAACAAATTAACAAATTCAAAAACAAATTAACAAATCTGAAAACACAACGACAAGTCAGACAAACCGGAAAAGGTGGGTATAGTTTGTGAATGGAAACTTACAGATCATTGGACAAGACACCTGTCATTCAAGATATACAGGTGAATGACAGATGTCTCGACCAATGATTGGTAAGTTTCCAAAAACTATACCTACCTTTTCCGGTTTGTCTGAATCGTTGCACGAAACACATTAACAAATCCGAAAACACAACGACAATTTAGACATTCATTGGAAACTGGAAAAGGTAGGTACATACTTTAACCTGACTTGCGAGCTGGGAAGGTGAGTGGGAAGAAATCATGTCTGCATGTCTTTCTATAAAAATCTTTCTATTAGCTAAGCAATGTCTGGTTTATCAAGTAATTAGTACATTCTCATCAGGAACTGTAAATAGACATGACATTGCCTGGGTAAAGACAGCAGGATAATATGGGTGTGGTGATGTATCAGGTTTTGCTGAAAAAAAGAGGGGGGCGATATAAGAAATAAAACTTGATGATCCATTGTTATATAGGGACATAATTCATGACAGGATAATGTGATACGACCTGACATGAAGCTGACCAAAGTGGATTATTTTTTCATAACTGCATTACTTAGAATGTTTTATTTCTCTTATATCACAGAGATTTATCAATGATTACAGTTATTTATTTATTATTAAACAGCATGTCATAATGTTTAACCGTTTATAGTTACATTTTATGTTGTGGAATGTTCTTGAGACAAGTGTGTTATGACTTATTTTATTGTTCACTGATTGTTGCAAAGTGCTGACACTGACTCCTAACATAAAGCATGTTTATTTAGACAATTTCACCACTTAAATGAGCAAATGTTTTTCTTTAACCATGGAATGTATAGGTATTTTTAGTGCTTTTAGTCAGTTAATATTTGGTTAAAATCATGTGAAATATTTGCGATATGTGTCCCTGTGAATTAGCTGTTACCTAAAAATAAAAATATATATATATATATATTTTACCACAAAAATGATAATGCATTAGAAGTGTATTAATATAAGCCTGATATTTGAATATTATAAAATATTAATTAACACATCCTCACCAAGTTGAGAATTATAGTATATATACATATAGTATAATATCTTTATAATCCTTTTTCAGACATTCTAATGTTGCATAAATGTTTCTTAGATTCTTGACTTCTTTCACGTTGGAGAAAGAAGGATCCATAGTTAAATAAATGAAAGAAATCGTTAGTGCAGCAAAGGTGACGTGCAATTGAAAGGCTGGAATTGAAGTGAAAAAATAGGCATAATCTTTCCAAAATTCATTTTTAGCAGAAGTTAATGAAATGCAATTCCAGAGAGACGAGCAACGTCTTGTACCAACTGGCAGAACTATAATGCTACAGACATGGGAGATTTATAACATGTGTCAGCACTGGCATCATACAATGTTCTGTCATACTCGGCACTAGAGGCAGATACATTAGAAAAGGATCAGACGTGCAGCTAGCGGCTGTCATTAAGGTAATGATGTTAACTAAGGCATTCATAACGCAGAGCCTTTAGTTCTGTTCACGTCACCTGAAAAGCCCTTCTCTGTTTTTATTGAAGAAATTTTTTTTTCTGTTCCACGTGTTTTAATGGAAGGTCATCGAAGGATCCAATTTATATAAATAACCCTGTAAATAGCACTGTATTAATAACAGACAATCAATTACAAATTTTTAGTGATATTTAAGAGAATGACTCAATTTCATTTATTTCCTCTCATCAAAATTAACTTGTATTCTTGAATCGTTGCCCACAAGTTCCCTTTCAGGAACTTGAGCTGCGTCAGCAACGTTTGGGAACGCTTCCATGTTGTCCACGCTCTGAATCATATGTGTAATCTGTCCAATGTAAATGGCGCCGTCACCAGCGAGGTGAAGTCACGACCAGGAAGCTATAAAAAGTGCATTGAGTAAAGAACAACCTCACCTGCCCGGTCCAGCACTCACTCACACGCCTCAGAAGCATGCCTTTCTGCGGTTTCTTCCCTCTATGATGAGAGCATTCAGCTCCGCATCTCTTCCTTTAAGGAGGGGGACCGCGCTTTGTGAGCTTGGCTTCGAGGAGTTAGAGGTGTGGCTTGCACGGGAGCGGAGCACATTCGGTCAGTTCACGAGGGAGCCAGCTGCACACATTCTGCGTAATCTGCTCACTTTTAACGCATATCTCTGCACAGTTGTTGCATATTCTGTGCATATTCGGTCCAGTTCCTCTGCACATTCTATGCATGATCTTTGAGCCATGCACAATCTGCTCTCACTCCTCGTGGTTCTGAGGCGGAGTGGTGCGCTGGTTCCAGGATGCCACAACCTCCGTGTAGGGGTCTGCCTCCTTTCAGAACCTGCACACTGAGGGAGGGCGTGTAGCACCCTCAGGCACCTGGTTTCTGCCACGGAATGTGTTTCAGGGCATGACCAGCTCCAATGAGCTCCCTGTTTCTACCCAGCATCGTAGCAGACCAGGAGGAGTTGCTGCCTCCTTCAAGGCAACAAGAGCTGCACCAGGGCATAGCCCTGGCTCTGGGTATACCAGAGGTCAGTCTCGAGAGACTGACACCCCTAAAAGACTACCTGGCAGCCTGGGAAGTTTTGCCAGACATGTCTCGGTGGGTCCTGTGCACTGTAGAGCAAGGCTATATGATTCAGTTCGGGTCTCATCCACCCCGTTTTGACAGGGTTTGTCCCACCCTGGTGGAATCCAAGCAGGTTTTGGTCATGTAACAGGAAGTAAGCAGTCTGCTGAGGAAGGAGGCCATTGAGGTGGTCCCTCCATCAGAATGTCCGAGTTCTACAGCCGGTACTAGTTCCCAAAAAGGACATTGGGTTGCGTCCTATTCTAGCTCTACGTCAGCTGAACCACTCACTTATGAGACTTATGAGATGTCGTTCTGGCTTACATGAAGGTGCATGGGTTTCGGTTAAACGCCAAGAAGAGTGTGCCATCACAGAGAACCACTTATCTCGGCATCATATGGGATTCGACCCTTATGCATGCGCAGCTTTCTCCTGCCTGCATTGCCTCCCTCTTTATAGAGGTCAGGAGGGTCAAAGAAGGGCAGTCACTTATTGTCAAGCAGTTCCGGAGACTGCTCGGGCTTATGACACCAGCGTCCAGTGTTATTTCTCTTGGCCTTCTGCACATGAGACTGCTTTAATGGTGGCTCAGGACCCATGGGTTCTCGCAAAAGGACAACCCACTCTGTATGATCAAGGTCGCTTGTCACATCACACAACAGATAGGTCTCTCACAGGTTGGGGAGCTGTCATGAGTGCCCGCTCCACCCAAGGTCTATAATAAGGGCCCCATCTACTAATACTTTCCATCACTTCTCTTTTTCTCTCTCTCTCTCTCTCTCTCTCACACACTCTCTCTCTTTTTTCAGTCGAGTTAAACATGCTCCTGAGGTACCATTGACCACTGTTCCTGTCCCTCTCCTCCCCTCTTCTCCTCTCTCCTCTCCTCTCCTCTCCTCTCCTCTTCTCTCCTTCACCCGCTTCATCCTGGCCTTGCCTCTGGATGGTATTGTCTTCAATTGAAGGCCACATTGTGCAGCTGCGGATGGTTTCACATCAACGGCCTGGGGATCCATTAAATTACGGAGTAACACAGAAGCTTTGAGGATGGATTTGAACTGTACTTAATGTCAACAGTCTGCTACACTGACACAAGACTACAGTTTGCATTTGATCACTGCACATCTCAACCTCGTTTAGCTGTAATAAATGGACGTTCGCTGCCACCCAGACAAGTATGGGTTCCCCTTGAGTCTGGTTCCTCCCAAGGTTGTTTCCTAATGCTTAACTATCTCAGGGAGTTTTTCCTTGCCACAGCTGCCACTGGCTTGCACATAAGGGACAAGTTTACCTTATAAGAACAATCTTGAACAATGTTCATGATGAAACAATGTTCATGATGAAAAGTGCTTTACAAATAAAAAAATTATTGAACTGAATATATGTGTTTGTGTGTGTATGTATGTATGTATATATATATATATATATATATATATATATATATATATATATATATATATATATATATATATATATAGTGAGGAAAATAAGTATTTGAACACCCTGCTATTTTGCAAGTTCTCCCACTTAGAAATCATCGAGGGGTCTGAAATTGTCATCGTAGGTGCATGTCCACTGTGAGAGACATCTTTTTTTCATCTAAAAATAAAAAAATCCAGAAACCACAATATATGATTTTTAAACTATTTATTTGTATGATACATCTGCAAATAAGTATTTGAACACCTGAGAAAGTCAATGTTAATATTTGGTACAGTAGCCTTTGTTTGCCAAACGTTTCCTGTAGTTTTTCACCAGGTTTGCAAACATTGCAGGAGGGATTTTGGCCCACTCCTCCACACAGATCTTCTCTAGATCAGTCAGGTTTCTGGCCTGTCGCTGAGAAACACGGAGTTTGAGCTCCATCCAAAGATTCTCTATTGGGTTTAGGTCTGGAGACTGGCTAGGCCACGCCAGAACCTTAATATGCTTCTTACAGAGCCGCTCTGTGGTTATCCTGGCTGTGTGCTTCGGGTCATTGTCATGTTGGAAGACCCGGCCTCTACCCATCGTCAATGCTCTAACTGAGGGAAGGAGGTTGTTCCCCAAAATCTCACAATACATGGCCCTGGTCATCCTCTCCTTAATACAGTCGCCCTGTCCCATGTGCAGAAAAACACCCCCAAAGCATGATGCTACCACCCCCATGCTTCACAGTAGGGATGGTGTTCTTGGGATGGTACTCATCATTCTTCTTCCTCCAAACACGTTTCGTGGATTTATGACCCAAAAGTTCTATTTTGGTCTCATCTGACCACATGACTTTCTCCCATGACTCCTCTGGATCATCCAAATGGTCATTGGCAAACTTAAGACGTGCCTGGACATGTGCTGGTTTAAGCAGGGGAACCTTCCGTGCCATGCATGATTTCAAACCATGACGTCTTAGTGTATTACCAACAGTAACCTTGGAAACGGTGGTCCCAGCTCTTTTCAGGTCATTGACCAGCTCCTCCCATGTAGTTCTGGACTGATTTCTCACCTTCCTTAGGATCATTGAGACCCCACGAGGTGAGATCTTGCATGGAGCCCCAGTACGAGGAAGATTGACAGTCATGTTTAGCTTCTTCCATTTTCTAATGATTGCTCCAACAGTGGACCTTTTTTCACCAAGCTGCTTGGCAATTTCCCCATAGCCCTTTTCAGCCTTGTGGAGGTGTACAATTTTGTCTCTAGTGTCTTTGGACAGCTCTTTGGTCTTGGCCATGTTAGTAGTTGGATTCTTACTGATTGTAGGGGTGGATAGGTGTCTTTATGCAGCTAACGACCTCAAACAGGTGCATCTAATTTAGGATAATAAATGTAGTGGAGGTGGACATTTTAAAGGCAGGCTAACAGGTCTTGAGGGTCAGAATTCTAGCTGATAGACAGGTGTTTAAATACTTATTTGCAGCTGTATCATACAAATAAATAGTTTAAAAACCATATATTGTGATTTCTGGATTTTTTTGTTTTTAGATTGTCTCTCACACCTACGATGACAATTTCAGACCCCTCCATGATTTCTAAGTGGGAGAACTTGAAAAATAGCAGGGTGTTCAAATACTTATTTTTATATATATATATATATATATATATATATATATATATATATATATATATATATATATATATATATATATACACATAAATACATACAGTGGTGTGAAAAAGTGTTTGCCCTGGTCTTGATTTTTGCATGTTTGTCACACTTTAATGTTTAAGAGCATCAAACTAATTTAAATATTAGTAGAAAAGTAAAAGATAACACAAGTGAACACAACACGCAGTTTTTAAATTAAGGTATTTATTTTTGAGGGACAAAAAAACTAAATTCAAAACTACATGACCCTTTGTGAAAAAGTGTTTGACCCCTGTTAAAACTGTGGTTTATCACACCTAAGTTAAATTTTTCTAGCCACACCCAGGCCTGATTACTGCCACACCTGTTCACAATCAAGACATCTCTTAAATAGGACCTGCCTGACAAAGTGAAGTAGACCAATATATCCTCAAATGCTAGACATCATGCCTAGATCCAAAGAAATTCAAAAACAAATGAGAAAGAAAGTAATTGAGATCTATCAGTCTGGAAGAGGTTATACAGCCATTTCTAAAGCTTTGGGACTCCAGCGAACCACAGTGAGAGCAATTATTCACAAATGGCAAAAACATGGAACAGTGGAGAACCTTCCCAAGAGTGGCCAGCCAACCAAAATTACCCCGAAAGCACATTGACAACTCATCACAAAAGACCCCACAACAACATCTAAAGAACTGCAGGCCTCACTTGCATCAGTTAAGGTCATTGTTCATGACTCCACCATAAGAAAAGAGACTGGGCAAAAATAGTCTGCATGGCAAAGTTTCAAAATGAAAACCGCTGCTGAGCAAAAAGAACATAAAGGCTCGTTTCAGTTTTGCCAAAAAAAAAAAACATCTTGATGATCCCCAAGACTTTGGGGAAAATACTCTGTGGACTGACTAGACAAAAGTATAACTTTTTGGAAGGTGTGTCCCATTACGTCTGGCTTAAAAGTAACACCCGATTTCAGAAAAAGGACATCAGCACATATTTACCAACAGTAAAATATGGTGGTGGTAGTGTGATGGTCTGGGGCTGTTTTGCTGCTGCAGGACCTGGAAGACATGCTGTAAATTAAAATGGAACCAATAATCCTAAAGAATAAATTCCGCCAGTCTGTTCGTGACCTTAAGCTGAAGTGAACTTGGGTTCTGCAGCAGGACAATGATTCAAAACACACCAGCAAGTCCACCTCTGAATGGCTGAAGAAAAACAAAATGACTTTGGCGTGGGCTAGTCAAAGGGGTTCCCTGGTCCTCACCGATGCGGCCCGGGTTCGATCCCCGGTCAGGGAACCAACCCCAGCCACTCTTAGTGCTGGTCCCAAGCCCCGATAAATTGGTGAGGGTTGCGTTAGGAAGGGCATCCAGCGTAAAAAACATGCGCCAAATCGAACGTGCGGATCATGAATATGGATGATCCGCTGTGGGGACCCCTAATGGGAGAAGCTGAAAGAAAGTTTGGAGTGGCCTAGTCAAAGTCCTTACCTGAATCCTATTGAGATGCTATGACATTACCTTAAAAAGGTGTTTTATGCTCGAAAACCCTCCAATGTGGCTAAATTACAACAATTCTGCATATATGACTGCACCAAAATTCCTCCACAGCGCTGTAACAGACTCATTGCAAGTTATCACAAACCCTTGATTGCAGTTGTTGCTGCAGGTTATTATGTTTAGGGAGCAAACAATTGTTCACACAGGGTTATGCAGTTTTGGATTTTGTTTTCCCTCAATAATATAAACCTTAATTTGAAAACTGCATGTTGTGTTCACTTGTGTTATCTTATGCTAATGTTTAAATTAGTTTAATGATCTGAACATTAATGTGTGACTAAGATGTAAAAAAATAAGATATCAGGAAGGGGGCAAACACCTTTTCACACCACTGTATATCTCCAGGGTCAGGATGTGTGTATATACACTAAAATAAACAAAATAATACAAATATATTACCTTTCTCCCAAAACGACAAACAAAATCACTGCTAAACACAAATGTAACAAATGGTAGTTCATGACAGGCCTACTAGTTGCTAAAAAGTTAGCTAATTGTAAATAAGTCATTCAGCATGTAAACATTTACACACATATGTACACACAGCTGTTGATCAATGGTGGCAGAAAAAGGACAACTGCACGATGGTAATAGGAGTTAATGAGATTCTTCAGGGCTCTGTGCAGAACTACTAAAAACATTGACATTCATAGTGCCTACATTACACTTCTATTGAGCCCACAAGGATGAAACTGGCACACAGCTGGATGATGTGGTGGCACACACTTAGGTCTCTAAATGGCTTTTATACAGAGCAAAACACATAGTTGAAAACAGCTCTGTCTCTTTCTGCCACAGTGGCAGCTTTACCCATAGACAAATAGATTTTGAGACTTCTATTGTTAAATCAATGGCTAAACAACATGTATCAGCAAGGAGAAAAAAAACCTTTAACCCAATTAATAAGCAAACAATGATGTTCCAATACAATCACTCTGTAACCAAATTCAATTTTAAAAGGGAAGAAAAATGCAAATAATCAGAGCTCAGCTAACCAACAGTTCTTTCTCTTCTTGAAATTAAAACCAGTAATTGCATTGTGCCAGTACCCGATCGTTGCTAATCTGCTGTGGGAAGAAAGTGAGCTAAGGATAAAGCTCATCGAAACTGATTACCCATGGGACAACCCCATCCTGAACACCCTCCCCACCATTTCACTCCTAATATATTACTGACCACTGCAGAAGTTAATCCTCGATTGAAATAATAAAGAAGTTACTAGATGAAATACATAGCAGTTTTGTTGGTCTTTTCTTTTAACATTTTTATTTTATATTAAATAGGGAATAATGGAAAAAAAATTGATGCCAAATTTGCATGTCAACTCAAAATACAAAATACAAGAATCATACCGCTGCTGAATATATGAAGCTGACTATTCAGATTTCTTTTATTTTGACAATTTACACTGACAGCGTGGTGTGCTATCAACAACATGACCCTCAATGCCATGAAGACTAAAAAGCTCATTGTGGAGCTCAACAGCAGTTGTGTTTATATTAGTGGACATGTTTATTCAGCTTGCACATTTCTTTAATGCCATAACCCCTTATAACCTTCTACTTGTTTTTACTTTACAACATCTATCTATCTATCTATCTATCTATCTATCTATCTATCTATCTATCTATCTATCTATCTATCTATCTATCTACCTATCTACCTATCTACCTATCTACCTATCTATCTATGTATGTTAATAGGGGACTCTCCATTCAAACGTATTTAAATGTTTACAGTTGTTAATATGATGACACTTGTTCCTTACAATTTGAAGATGAACCACAGATGGATGGAAAAGTCAGGTGTCCCAATACCTTAGTCTATAATGAATTTACACCAGCAGTTTATGATCTTAAATCTCTTAAGTTAAATTGAAACAAACACTAAGCTCTGTCCTATCACAGTAATGATGCTGTGGCCAAACCATGAGCAGGCAATAAAGAAGTTTCACCACAGCAATAACAAAGTTGCAATGATGTGAATGTAATAAAAAGCCGTAGAATCTTGACGTCGTGTCTGTTTTAATTACACTAATTGTGTTCCGTCTCTGACTTTTATTTAGAACTCAGATTAAACTTCTTAATTTCTTGCTTCTTAGATGAAATTCAATTTGTTGCCTCACAGTGGGAAAACAAGTCATCTAAAAGGCACTTTTCATAAAATATGCAGTTGATTAAAATCGAAATTGGAGAGGAGAAGGTGTCTAGTCAAAATGCAAGTTTATAACCAGCATTTATAAGTTCATAAAATACAACCATGGGCAAATCATGGCCAAATTTGTATATACTTTAAATTGAATATGATATATGAAACTCAATGGAGGAAATCAGCAATGGCAATTGAGCAATTACAATTTGTACCTAAATATTAATAATAATACAAATAATACAAATAATAATAAACAATAATAATAAAAAGCATGCACCTTTTTTCTTTTTTTAATTAACCACGTATGTAATTTTTTACATGCTGGATGGCAGGTAATCTTAAAGTTGACATAATTTCAATTACCTCATTCTCAGGGATGGGATGCAGGATTCAGTCGCATTACTTCAATCTCCCCAGACATTTAATTCATCAAAATGAGCTACAAATGATTTATTTTGTTGTTGTTGTTTTTTTCCCCTGCTGTTTGATTGTTAGATATTGCAAATGTGGTTTCTATTAAAGCCGCAGTGGGCACTCTGAAAAGCAGGAACTCACTGATGGATGACTGACCCGATATTTGGCAAACAGACTTCAAAGACAAACCAAGTCAGAGTTCATCCAGAATGCAACATTTTCGTCATCGAATCCTTTTAAGATCCTCGTGCAGGACTTGAAAGGTGCTAATAGACTTTGAGTTTCTCCATTTACTCCCTCCGGTGAGACAGAGATCACATCACCTAAAAATAGCGCCACTATACATCGTTCATTCCTGTGATGTGAACTGAATGGCATAATGGCTCTGCATTAACTTTCCAACTGGAGGACATATTCAGTGCTTGAGAAGTCCATTAAACTTCTCTTATTTGCTGCACTTTGACGTTCTGTGCAGTACAGAGAACAATCGAGGCCATAATGCCCTCTTTTTTTCATCCACACATATATAAAGTATATAATTTAGGCTCTAGGGTGTGACATTGCCATGACCTTGGGCTTTATTAGAAGCAAAAAAGAATTTGAAGGTTTTATTTTTATTTTTATTATTATTATAATATATATTTTTATCTGTACCTCTAGAATTCCCACAGATGAGTAGGCTGCAAAGACGAAGGACTCGTTCATGGATATTTGGGTCTGTGTGTCGCAGCTCGCTCCACTGGGCAGGAAACAGCGCTTATTTGCCAGTTCAGTGATGGTATTCGGTGAGGATCCAGGGGAGCTTACGAGGACCGTGTAATTGATCAGCTGGACGTTCTTCAATCCCAAATCCTCCCATCTTCGGGCAAGATACTTCACCCTGTCTTCCTCGCTGAGTCTGGATAGGGAATCAAAATTCCTGTGGCGAGGAACAAAAAATGGGGATGTTATTGATACATCTGTCCATCATGTCTCCCAAAAGCACTTAAGAAAACACTGATGAATATGCACAAGGCTCATCATCATTATCGGAATCAGTACATCATTGGCTTTTTGCTTAACACTCGCATTCATTAAAAGTATTTACACACTCTACTGGTGTACAGATTACACCCATGAGCCACTACAAGAAGCTAGGGACTGAAGACAGACCTCCATAATTTAGATCTTGTACAAGCTTCAGTTAATGTAACTGATGAGTATTGCTGTCCCTGGATGCATTTGTCGTCACACTTAGTGGAAGTACTTTATTAAAAATGGTATCAGAGAGAGAGAGAGAGAGAGAGAGAGAGAGAGAGAGAGAGAGCATTATCAAAAAAAAGTGTAACATAAAGCATGGAAATAAAGCTGTGCTTGTGCGACTTCATGTATTATGCAGATATGATGACAAATTGCACTATAACATTGTAATTTACAACTTATCTTGTGAAAGTTTCAAGTCTATGATTATAAAGTCACACTCTGTTATTTTAGGACAGCTAGGTGGCAGCTTCACCCACTAATTTGCTTGAAAAAGAAATCAGAAATTGCTAAAACAGCACAGCAGCTGTGCTGGGACTTGGTTCAGGTTTTACAAATAGTACATAGACACTGAAGAACAACATGTATCTTTCTTTCTTTCTTTCTTTCTTTCTTAGGGGTGTAGCGGTACACAAAATTTAAAAAATTTCAGTACGTACCTCGGTTTTTAAGTCACGGTTTGTTTCAATTTTGGTACATTTAGGGGGAAGAAATTCATTCAAAAAGACAAAAACATAACATTGCTTGCCAATTTTTAATTTAACACAGTTTATTATAATTAACATTTGTAAACATCAATTTGAACAGTTTATATTTTAAAATAAATTTAAAATAAAATGTTTGGTTAAATAATATATAAAATAATATTTTATAAAAAAAATTATAGAATAAATCTAATTAATGCAATACACTTACTATTATATTGATTAACTTGAGTAATCAATTAAATTGGCACAAATGTAACTGATTAAATTAATGGTAAAATTAAAGTAAATATTTTATCAATAAAAAATTGTAATCACATTACTGTAGTGAGTTAACTCATAATTAATAACAACTTAATTGCAAATTTTTATCTGTTCTAAATGTAACTTAAATTAATACTTTTCAGTTTTAATACAATCAACATGGCTATTGACAAATATGGATGCTTTATGCAAATGTATGTTCATTATTAGTGAACCCATACTCGACATAGAGCATGAAGACAAATATCCTTGTAAAGGTCTTAAAGTAATTATTGTGGTTTAAATAACATAAAACAACAGGACACCAAACGGAACATTTCCAGACTATGTTGAGACTCAAAATATTTGTTTATTTATTAAAAATTATTTTTCAGTAATTCTAATTTTTTTTGTATCTGATTAAAGAAAGAACGTCGTGAAGAAATGTTTTGCATTGAAAGTTTTAATTTTATTTAAAATATTTATGTTTATATACAGTTTTTATAAAAATGGTCAACCAGAAATATGCACTACATTAATCGCATGTTAATAAAATGAGTGCTGTTAAAATTAATTTACATTTTATATATATTTTTTATGTATATTAATAAAACAACAGAGTTGTTATATTAACATATATACATATTAACATCTCTACTAATTATACATAATACTAGTTTTTTTTTAAACATTTTATCACCAATTTACTTTTTTAAGTTTTAAATTTGGTAAAATTTGTAATCTATTCCAGGACAAATAGTTTATGTAAAGCACTCACTCAGTTATTCTTGTGATATATAACCATGATATATCTTAAGTATAAAGCATAAAAAAATCGCTCAGAATTAACAGATAAATTACAGAAAAAAACAAATATAAATACAGTTGTCTGTTTACCTTCTGGTATTTGTTAATAAAATTGAATAAATAATAAAAAGAAATAATAACTACATACAAATCCCTCCATGTCCAGGCCACACCCAATTACATTTTCAATCTGAAAAGACAGATTATCAGGGGGTCCATTTATTTATTTATTTATTTATTTATTTATTTATTTATTTATTTATTCAATTATTCAATTATTCATTTCATTTTTACAATCTACTAAGCCCTGAAGCATCTTGGTTTTTATTACACCAAATGTGTTCAGCAGGGAGTCTTCCTATTTACCTTTCTTTTTATTTCTTTATCATCAAAGACTCGCAAGGGCATTGTGCTGTCATGGCACTAAGACAATAAAACACAAAGATGAATGAAATCCAACAACCTCCAAAACCCCCCAATCAAACAGATTGCTAACAATTTCACTCTGCCAACATGATACAGCCCTCAACAGTGCAATTCAATTCAATTCAGTCTTATTCATGTGTGCTTTTATTATTCGCCATCACCGAACAGCTATACACCTGGGCCTTTTCTATCAGAAGAGCATAGTTGTAACACAGCATAGTTGTAATTGAACACACATTCCAAGTGTGACATTCTGCCAAATTATATGCTTCACGGTGCTTATATACAGTGTGTCTTAACAATAAATGTGTAGATCAGTTTAAAAAAAAATATGTTTGAAAAACAAACCTAATTCTAAAAGTAGTAGTAAAGTAGGAGTATAGTTTTCTTAATAAGGAGTATGCTTTTTATGAGATGCATGAATTATTTTTCTGCTTACAAAATGAAGTGTAATTAATAACATTGATGAAGCACCTTCACTGCAGACTGTTAACACGTTATACATACAAATTATGTTTTTAATTTCTTCAAAAATGCTGGGTTTGCAAACTGAATAAAAAGCAAATATGTGTAAAAATGTGGCAAATTAATGCTCAGTGAAACTTACAAGGCATTTTCCAAAAAAAAAAAAAGGCTGGGGCAACTGCTTTCTGGGGCCTTTACTACCTGACCAGGTGTCAGGCTGGAGAAACTTAGCCGAAACCGACGTGACATAGAACAAGTTTTAATGATTAAACACAGAATCCACACAAAAGATACTAGCTGTTCCCGGCAGCAGAGAACGATCTAGAATGTCACGAGAGACACAGAAAGCATCCACAGTACCGACAAAGTCCATAGAATCAGTAATGTCCTTTAGAAAGGTAAAGTCCAACAAATCTGTAAAATTCTTAGAAAGGTAAAGTCCAACAAAATGTTAGAAAGTTAGGAATAAAGCGGCAGGCCTTGGAGAACGCAGGTGTTATCCTCCGACCGTTTTTTTGACATGGCACAGATGGTGCAACCCTGAACATAATGAGCAACCTCCCTGCCCATTCCTGGCCACTAATACCGAACTTGAGTCAGGAGAAGAGTTCTTCTTCGACCTGGATGGCCCGACCCAGGAACTACATGCACCGCCTTTAACAGGGCTGGCTGACAGGTTTTGCGGACGAAGGTTCGATCCAACGGGCACTTCACAGAGGTATTGGGGATTTTTGTGGTCGGTGATAACTGTAAATGTGTGCGTCGCTCCCTTGAGCCAGTGTCGCCATTTTTTTAGCGCTAGTTTGATAGCGAGGAGTTCCCGATTTCATAGTTCTGTTCGGCCAGGGACAACTTCTTAGGGAAGAAGGCGCAGAGACAGAGCCGAGCTGGATTCCCTGACTGCTGGAATAGAGCGGCCCCTGCCACCATGAACTGGAGTTTTGGACCTGAGTGGCATAGAAGGGAAGCAACGCAAAACCTTCTATTCGCAATTCCTTAAACGCCTACTTGGCCTCCGGGGTCCAGAAGAGTGTTCTTGCCTTCCCTCTGAGTAGGGAAGTTAGCGGAGATGTTACTAGGCTGAACCCCTGGATGAACCGGCCGTAAAAGTTTGCAAATGCCAGGAATCTTTGTAGCTCCTTTACAGAGGTGGGGAGCGGACAATCCCGTACAGACTTTACCTTTTTTTTAATCCATCTGGACCCCCGCCGCATTGATGACAGCAATGAAACTCGCACTTGGGGAGATTGAGCTAGAGGTGGTGTTTGCACAACAGCTCTAAGACCTAAATCACCTGATCACCGGTCACGGTGTCCTTGTGGTGTCCGGAAGAAGATAAGGATGTCATCTATATATACTATCACAAACTTGTGAAGAAAGGGTCGAAACACCTCGTTCATAAAGTTCTGGAAGCGGCCGGAGATATTGACAAGCCATATGGCATGACCCGGTATTCGTAGTGACCGGCGGGGGTGAATGGAAGGTGGTCTTCCAGTCGTTCCCTTTGCAAATGCGCACTAGGTTGTATGCACTCCGTAAGTCCAGCTTGGTGAAAACGCGTGCTTCTTGCAGATCTTCCAGCGCGGCAGGGACTAGTGGGAGCGGATACGGGAGTGGTAAAATCTGGGCATATAGGTTCCGGTAAGCAAAGCATGGCTTAAGGCCTCAGTCCTTCTTCTCCACAAAGAAGAAGCTGGAGGCTGCAGGACAAGAAGAAGGGGCTATGAAACCCTGCTGGAGGGCCTGTTGGATGTATCCACAGCGGGTTAGAAGGGTAAACGTAAGCTTGGACAGATGTGAGATATTGGTAAGAAAATTTACGGTACATTTACATTTACATTTGCAGCATTCGGCAGACACCCTTATCCAGAGTGACGTACAAAAGTGCTTTGAGTCTCTAGCAATGAATAAATCTAGCCTGGTACGCAAGATTACAAACTTAATATAAATATAACTCTTGAATTCTACAAAGCAAACTTGAAAGGTGCTAATTTAAGTGTTTCAGGAAGAGGTTGGTCTTCAGTCATCGCTTGAAGATAGCCAGGGACTCCGCTGTATGGACATCTAGAGGAAGTTCATTCCACCACTTCGGTGCCAGAACAGAGAAGAGCCTTGAAGTATACTTACCTCTTATTCTGAGAGAAGGTGGTACCAGTCAAACAGTGCTGGAGGATCTCAGACAGCGTGGTGCAATGTGAGATGTGATGAGGTCTCTGAGGTAAGATGGCGCTGGTCCATTTTTTGGCCTTGTAGGCAAGCATCAGTGTTTGAATCTGATATATGCCACTACTGGAAGCCAGTGAAGGGAGCGCAGCAGTGGGGTGGTGTGGGAGAACTTGGGCAGATTGAACACAAGTCATGCAGCTGCATTTTGGATAATTTGCAGTGGACGAATAGCATTTAGAGGAAGACCTGCCAGCAGAGAGTTGCAGTAGTCCAGTCGTAAAATGACAAGAGACTGAAAAAGCACCTGGGCAGACTGTGAGGACAGAAATGGTCGAAACCCTCAGGTGTTGTAGAGAAGAAATCGACAGGAACCACATTAGGCCACATTAGCGACATGTGAGAAGAAGGACAGTTCATTGTCCATAGTTAACCCAAATTTATAAGGAGTGGCTGAAGGGGAGAGCAGAGAGTCATGAAGAGTTATTCGGAGAGTTTGACCTGGAGATAAATCACCTGGCATGACCAGCAGTTCTGTTTTGCTAGGGTTAAGCAGTACTCACCGCTGGGCGTAGAGATCAGGCAAAACATTGAGCGATGAGATGTCCCTGCTTTCCACAGTATAGGCACACCCCTGCCACCAGGCAACGCTCTCTCTACTTCTTAGACAGCCTTTGACAACCTACCTGCATGGGTTCGGGTCCTGGAGCTTCTGTCAGGCTGGAGAAACTTAGCCAAAACAGACGTGACATAGAATGAGGTTTTAATGATTAAACACAGAATCCACACAAATAGATACATTTACATTTACGGCATTTTGCAGACGCACTTATCCCGAGCGACGTACAAAAGTGCTTTAAATCTCTAGTAATGAATAAATCTACACTGGTACGCAAGATAACAAACTTAATATAAACATAACTCGAATTCTACAAACTTGGAAAGTGCTAATTTAGGTATTTCAGGAAGAGGTGGGTCTTTAGTTGTCGCTTGAAGATAATCAGGGACTCTGCTGTACGGACATCTAGGGGAAGTTCATTCCACCACCTCGGTGCCAGAACAGAGAAGAGCCTTGAAGTGTACTTACCTCTCATTCTGAGAGAAGGTGGTACCAGTTGAGCAGTGCTGGAGGATCTCAGACAGCGTGGTGCAGTGCGAGATGTGATGAGGTCACTGAGGTAAGATGGTGCTGGTCCATTTTTGGCCTTGTAGGGAAGCATCAGTGTTTTGAATCTGATACGTGCAGCTACTGGAAGCCAGTGAAGGGAGCGCAGCAGTGGGGTGGTGTGGGAAAACTTGGGCATATTGAACACAAGTCGTGCAGCTGTGTTTTGGATCATTTGCAGTGGACAAATAGCGTTCAGGGGAAGACCTGCCAGCAGAGAGTTGCAGTAGTCAAGTCTTGCAATGACAAGAGACTGAACAAGCACCTGGGCAGCCTGTATGGACAGAAATGGTCGAATCCTTTGGATGTTATAGAGAAGAAATCGACAAGAACGAGCAACATTAGCGACATGTGGGAAGAAAGACAGTTCATTGTCCATAGTTACCCCAAGGGTACGAGCAGTGGCTGAAGGGGAGAGCAGAGAGTCATGAAGTGTTATTTGGAGATCTTGACCTGGAGATGAATCACCTGGGATGACCAGCAGTTCTGTTTTGCTGGGGTTGAGTTTTAGTTTATGAGCACTCATCCATGAAGATATGTCTGACAAGCATGCTGAGATCCGAGCGGAAGCTGTGGTATCTGATGGAGGGAAAGAAAAGATGAGTTGAGTGTCATCTGCATAGCAGTGATAAGAAAACCCATGTGAGGATATGACATTACCAATGGAGTGGGTATAGAGGGAGAAAAGGAGGGGACCAAGTACAGAGCCTTGTGGGACACCAGTGGTGAGTCTGCACGGGGCAGATGTGGATCTCCTCCATGTTACCTGGTATGAGCGACCTTCCAGGTAGGAAGCAAACCATTCCCATGCTGTTCCGCAGATACCAAGGCTCTTGAGGGTTGACAAAAGTGTCTTGTGGTTGACTGTGTCAAATGCTGCTGAAAGGTCCAGGAAGATACTAGCCGTACTGTGAGCAGGGTACGATCCAGAATGTCTCGATAGACACAGAAAGCATCCACAGTACCAACAAAGTCCATAGAATCAGTTATGTCCTTTTAAAAAGGTAAAGTGCAATGAATCCGTATAATCTTTAGAAAGGTAAAGTCCAACGGAAGGTTAGTTCCACTAGGAGTTAGTTCATGAAAGTTCCCTAGCGTAAACTGTAAAACAGACAAGGCCTCTGAGGAAATGCGGACCTTACATAGGGATGAGTGGAGATGAGCGCTAGGTGCAGGTACTAAGTATGATGTAGTGGTGCTGCGGGCATGCGAAGTGTTGGGGGAAGGCTTGGCAGGTGGTTCCTGACACCAGTTTTATCAGGTGTATAAATTACATAATTGTAAGTGGCTCTGGATGATGACTTCTCTGGAGAAGCTTTTTTAAATTCTCATCATATGTGTGTCTGTGTGTAACAGACACCAATAAGGCATAACTTTATGGTCACCTAACTAATATTGTGTTGGTTCCCTTTGCTGCCAAAACAGCCCTGATCCATCAAGCAAAACAGCTTTAACTTCTTCAGCAATTTAAGCCACAGTAGCTCCTCTGTTCGAGCTCGGACAACACAGGACTGCCTTCACTCCCCATGTGCATCAATAAGTCTTTGCCACCCATGACCCTGTCACTGTTCCTTCCTTGGACTACTTTTGATAGATACTGAGCACTGTAGACAGGGAACATAACACAAGAGCTGCAGTTTTGGAGATTCTCTGACCAAACCGTCATATTTTGGCCCTGATCAAACTCACTCAAATCCTTACGCTTGTCAATTTTTCCTGCTTTTAACATATCATATTTGAGGACCAAATGTTCACTTGCTGCCTAAAAAAATCCCACTCACTAACAAGTGCCATGATGAAGAGATAATTAGTGCTATTCACTTCACCGGTCTTAATGTTATTCCAGATCAATGTATAATGTACACAGCTATTATTTCATGAAGGTGTTAAAGGATGTTTAAAATATTTCCCCTATTCCATTTAGATTTGTCTTTATTATTTTATATTTAAATCTGAATTGGATTTACCTTTCTTGCCAAGTATCATTTGTTGCATGTTCAAGGAATTCATCATGGTGTGTCAGTGCTTTAAAAACAAAAAAAAAGTTTTAAAATTAGTTTTAAAAGTTTTTTTTTAATTAGTTTTAGTTTTAAAAGTTTTAAAACTAAACTAGTAAAATCGAAATAATAAAAAATAATGAACAAATAAAAAAGAATGGCCATAGTCACTGTAAATTTAATTCGAATAATCTCTCTTTGCATCCATGGTGAGCAGAAAAGTCACTTATGTAGCGTCTGGCACAGGTCATTTAGACTTCATGTCCCAGGCATTCCTTTTAACCTATGACATCTTTACCTCAATCAAAAGTTGAAACTTTTATTGGGGGTAATATAGTCATAAAGTTCCACACTCCCCCTTTTTTAAAGACACAAACCGAACCAGACCCTGAACTCCTGTTGAGTTCACCAAGACCCCCTAATCCTAAAACACACACCCACACACAACTGGCTCCAGAAGGTCTGGATCCTACCACAAGACGAGATAACCCCATGAAGGTTCTCTGTTGACCGCATAGAGACCGCGACCATAAAACACCCACACATACATAATGCACACACACACACACACACACACTGATACAATAAAGCATTCCTTTTTCTAATTAAACAAAATGAATAAGATGCTCCACACCCACGACATTAACCTATACTTGTATGTATCTCCTTTATTGTTCATAGTTGTACGCTAAAGATCCTATTAATGTAACTCTATTAATGTGTCTCTTCTATTAAGGCTTAATTGACTTAAAATTATCTGTTCTTTACTTTCCTGACAAGGGTGCATTTCATTTGATCAGAATACGACATTGTACTAACATCCGTTATACGTTAATTACTGGTCCCAGCACGTTAATGTATACCTGTTCTAATGCTGTATGTCCTTTTAAGGCCTGATGTCAGAATTTATACAAAATTATCTGCTCTTCACTTTCCTAATGAAAGTGCATTTTGTTTTGTGTTTTCATTCTTTTATCAGAACATAATGTTGTAGTAACATTAGTTACACTTTGACTACTGATCTATGTATGTAATGTACCGCTGCCGTTATGCCATCAATCCTCTCGTGTTTAGTATCCAAATGACCACAAAATTACCTGTAACTTACTTTTCAAACTATGGTACATTTTATTGGATCAGAAAAGTCACCATACCGTCTTAATACACTTCAGATAAAACTTTAAAGTTCTATAATCCAAACCATGCCCACAGACACATGGAACAAAGGGAAGTTTTTCCCTCCAAAATCTCGACCCTAAGTATTGGCCGTTCCCCCAAAGATGGGTGGAGCTCGAGACCTTTAAAATGTCACGAACACCACCAATCGTTGGTCAGACGTACGAAACAGCTTGGAAACGACTCCCTCTTTCTTCAAGATCTTCCGGCAAGCTTCACTTCCAAGAACAACCACCGCTCTGATCTTCAGGAGAACCTGGAAGAACATCTGACCCCACCCTAACTGGCTCTTCAAAGATTTCCTTTTCGCATCCGGACTCTTGTGCAACAAGCCAATGCAAGTAACCGTTTCCTTTACCAACGAATTGAGATGCGTATTTTAAGTCTTAGTAAATCTTAAGGTGAATTTAAATTCCTGTGACGATTTCCCAGTTAGGGTGTGCTTAATTTTGAAGCTGAAGCATTTCCATCTATCCCCTTTCCTTTAACTCTTTCTTGTTTCTTTCTCTTCCTTCTTTCCTAGTTTTAACCTTTCTTTATTTTATTTTTGTTTTCTTCATTTCTTTGTTTGTTCGTGTAGCTAGTTCTTTGTGTGTTTGTCTCATTTATTAAACGCCATATTTTTCACAAATGATTGCCTCTGAGTACGTTCGCAAAGTTCCTGCAATATTCGGTCTGAACTACTTGCTCTTTTAATTCAATTTACGGTATAAAGTAGAAGGGGGGTTACGTCTTTCTCGGCGAGGGAGATACCTCTTTTATAGAATTAATATAAATTATACTGTCTGTTTGGTGGACGAACAGACAAATAAGTGTAATGTTAATTCCATTACCGTCAATTCAACTTAACTTAAATATTTAGGAGTAACTATAACCTGTTATAATTACTTATAAATATTCAATTTTCTTTGCAAGCTAAATTCGCTACACTTATTTTAAAAATGTTCAGTTTCAATGATTATTTTTTTATGTTTAATATGTTTTTCAGTTAACAATATTTCTGCTCTTGATGCCAAGGCGATGTCTCGACCATCTGTTTTTACTATCATTGGTCAATTCCCCTATATTAATAAAAAAAAGATATAAACTCTTGATTATGTTCCATAGCTATAATTAATCCATCAGAATTCAGCAAAATTACAGTCCAATCATTTTAAACTGCACTGTTGCTTTGAACCAAAACAGAATGAGGCATGGTGAAGCTCATGGCAATGGTGTGCAGAAGAAAAACTCAAATGTCTGGGCTGATACCCACACAGCAGGGTGACATGCTCAACAGCTTGCCTTGGTGATGGATACCCACTCCAGAGCCTGAGGAATAGGCACTGTGCTCTCACACAAGCCGAGCTTAGAGATTGCTGTCTGCCCAAGTTTTCCATGATGGCACAGTTTTCATTTGGTGCCATCTGTTGCTGAGGATAATATAGATATCATACTAAAGCATCCCCGAGCTCGTGCCGAGAAAGTAAAAACAAACATTTTTGCTAAACCTCTCTCAAGGCAAGTGATATGGGATTTTGGTTGTCAGCATTTTAAACTGATTATCCTGTCAAACTAGATGTATTGTATTAGTGTCGACATATTTCATGTCGGCTTCATGTTCTTATCAATGTGTTCTCTCGCTACAGTGAGGGAGAGTGAGGGAGAGAGTTTTGAAGTCGAACTCCTCACTATTGGCATTTAAGCAAGTTAATTAAATGCAGTCAAGCAGCTTTGAGTGACAATTGGTGTATCCTTCTTCCCGGTGAAGGTGGTCACTAGAGGTTACTTAGGCAGAGGCTACACCACCTGACAGAATCTGTCTGGGTGGCTATTGAACTGTGTCAGAATGCTATTATGTATATAATAATATAATACCTGCATGATTATAATAGATAATAATACCTGCATCAATGAACCCAATGTCATGTTAAAAAGTATTTTCTTTTTTACTTTACCCATAAGTCCCTGAAGAGACTTTTTAAGCACACAAAGCCAAATATGAAAGATTTTTCTGGAATCCTACAGATAAGTGCAAACAAACAAGGGCTGACCTTACTTTCTGTCTGCTACCAAAGCTCTACTTGTAGGATGGGCAGACTTTTGCTAATCTTTTTATTAAAGTTTTGAATAAAGACTTATCTTAGTTGAAAGTATGTGTCAGCCCGCTTGAGCACTTCAGGTATTACCGCCTCAACCACAGAGGAAACGCCCACTCCCAACCAGCTGCACGGATTTGGTGTATGATTTTCTGGCACTTATAAGGACGCCTGAATCCTCCAGTCAGTGCCAGATTGTCTTTAGGCTTGCCCTGAGCACTCTCCAGCGTATTCTGTTTTGTTTGTTTGTTCTTTTGTTTGTTTCGTTGTCTCTGACCTGAACATTCTGTCCTTCGGTTTCGGCTCGCGCTGAACGCGCTCTGGTTTCCGGCTCGGCTCGGCTCTGCTCTGCTCTGCTCGCGCTGAACGCGCTCTGGTTTCCGGCTCGGCTCGGCTCGGCTCGGCTCGGCTCTGCTCTGCTCTGCTCTGCTCGCGCTGGACGTGTTCCGGTTTCCGGCTCGGCTCTGCTCTGCTCGCGCTGAACGCGCTCTGGTTTCCGGCTCGGCTCTGCTCTGCTCGCGCTGAACGCGCGTTTCGGTTTCCGGCTCGGAATCCTCACCCCTTCGCGCACATCGGCTCTCTGAATCGGCTCTCTGAATCGGCTCTCTGAATCGGCTCCCGGAATCGACTCCTGAATCGACTCCTGAATCGACTCCTGAATCGACTCCCTGAATCGGCTTCCCGATTCAGCTCTGCACAGCCTTTCTCCCCTGCTCCTTTTGCATCTGCCTTGGATCCTATAACCCTAACTTTCTGACAGAACAATCTGGCCAACATGGATCCCGTGGATGTACCTGCCTCTAGCGCCGCTTTAACGGCCTTGGCTCGCCAACAAGCGGCGCAGGAGCAACAAATCCAGAACCTCTCTACTGGCGTGCAGGAAATCATGGGATTTTTGCGCTGCGTTTTGGCGACCGGCTCACCACAGGTGCTTTGCCGCCATCATCATCTGCTGCTCCGGCCCGGCAGGCCCTGCTCCTCCTATCGCCCCTTCAGCCATGCGTGAGCCTCAGCTCGCGCAGCCAGCCCGGTTTTCGGGCGACCCTGACTCCTGCCGTTCATTTATTATGCAGTGCGACCTGATTTTTAGCATGCAACCCTCTCAATTCGGTACAGAGCGCTCCAAGGTGGCCTACGTCATTTCCCTCCTGTCAGGCCGAGCCCTAAGGTGGGCCACTGCGGAGTGGGAAAGCCGATCACCCAACTGCGGATCGTTCGCGGCTTTTCTGCGGAACTCCGGAAGGTCTTCGGCACGTCTACGCCACGCCAAGATGCCGCCCGCTCCCTGGTCTCGGCCGCACAGGGGCAACGCTCTGTTGCGGAGTACGCGGCTGAGTTCGGACCCAGGCCACTGACAGCGGATGGGATCGCATCGCGCTTATGACACTTTCCTCCAGGGCCTCTCCTCTGCTGTTAAGGACGAACTTGCCGCTCGTGATCCACCCCGGGATCTGGATTCGCTGATCTCCCTGGCTACACGCATCGATCGGCGCATAAGGGAACGCCGCCGGGAGCGTGGTTACCCAACTCAGAGCCTAGGTCCTCACAGTCCTTTAACTGCGAGCGGTTCCCTCCTCATGTTTCGGGTTCTGGCACCCGTTCTTTCTCTCCGCCACAGGCCATGGAGATAGGACGCCACCACCTGACCCCCGCTGAGAAGGAAAAACGTCGGTCTCTGGGTCTTTGCCTCTACTGCGGAGGTAAAGGGCACATGGCCGCATCCTGCCCAGTAAAGGCAAGGCTCGTCGGTAATGGAGGGAGCACCCACGAGCCGCGCTTCCCGCTCCTCAAACCCACTATCTTGGTCCACCTCCAGGTTGGCCCCGATGGCACGGAGTTGGCTGCCTTCGTCGACTCCGGGGCTGATGCCGAGTTCATCGACCTCAAGCTTGCCCAGCAGCTGCTGGTTCCCATGGAGCCCCTGCCTGAAGCTCTGCTGATCAGAGCCCTGACGGCAGCCTTTTGGGCCGGGCCACGCACCGCACTAGGCCTCTGCTCATGTCAGTGGGGGAACAACATCGGGAGTGGCTTTCCTTCCTGGTCATCTCCTCTCCCCAAGCCCCCATTATGCTCGGGTTCCCTTGGCTTCGGAAACACAACCCACGTGTTGATTGGATGACAGGCGTATTCTTGATTGGGGTGTGCATTGCTTCGCCACTGTCTTGCTCTTCCTCCACCCAAGCCACTGCCGGCTGTCACTCCCGAGCACTCCGATATGGCGTCGGTTCCTGAGGTCTATCATGGCCTTGCGCGCGTGTTCAGTAAGGCCTTGGCTACCTCCCTGCCTCCCCACCGGCACTTCGACTGTGCCATCGACCTGCATCCCGGAGCCAGTCCCCTAGGCGCCTGTATCAGTTATCGGCCCCGGAGAGGACTAGCATGAACCAGTATATCCAGGAGTCTCTGGCAGCAGGGATCATCCGACCATCCTCCTCCCCGGCTGGTGCGGGTTTCTTCTTTGTCGAAAAGAAGGATAAGTCCCTACGCCCATGTATTGACTACCGGGGTCTTAATGCGATCACTATCCGGAACCGTTACCTTGCCGCTTATGGCCTCGGCGTTCGAACTCCTGCATGGTGCCACGATCTTCACTAAGCTGGATCTACGCAACGCATACCACCTGGTGCGTATCAGGGAGGGGGATGAATGGAAGACCGCCTTCAATACCCCAGCTGGTCATTACGAGTACCTCGTCATGCCGTTCGGCCTAACCAACGCTCCGGCCGTCTTTCAGGCTCTGGTCAACGAGGTCCTCCGTGACATGCTTAATACGTTTGTGTTTGTCTACCTGGATGATATCCTGATCTTCTCCCGTTCCATGGACGAACACATCCGGCAGGTGCGTCAGGTCTTGGAGACTTCTCAAGAACGGGCTTTATGTTAAACCTGAGAAATGTGAGTTCCACACCTCACAAACCTCGTTCCTGGGATACCTGCTTTCCGCCGGTAATATCCGGATGGACCCTGCCAGGGTCCAGGCTATCCGGGACTGGCCGACCCCCACCTCCCGCCGCCATTTACAAAGGTTCTTGGGCTTCGCCAATTTTTATCGCCGCCGTAAGGGCTATAGTTCGTGGCGGCGCCTCCACCTCCTGACGTCTTCCCTCCGCTCGTTCTTCTGGGGCCCTGAGGCTGAGGAGGCTTTTCTGGAGCTTAGCGGCGATTCACGGAGGCGCCCATCCTCATCTTTCCTGACCCGGCTCGGCAGTTCGTGGTTGAAGTTGGCGCCTCCGGTGTGGGGTGGGGCAGTGCTCTCCCAGGTCTGCCCTGAGGATAACCGCCTGCATCCTTGCGCTTTTTTTTCCAGGCGCCTTAGCTCCTCTGAACGTAACTACCCGGTGGGTGAGAGGGAGCTCCTGGCTGTCAAACTGGCCTTGGAGGAATGGCGCCATTGGTTGGAGGTGCGGAGGTCCCCTTTCTGGTCTGGACGGATCATCGCAACCTTGAGTACCTCCAATCGGCTAAACGACTCAACCCCCGACAGGCTAGATGGGGCCTTTTCTTTGGCCGCTTCCGGTTCTCTCTTTCGTACCGGCCTGGGAGCCGGAATGTCAAGCCTGATGCGCTCTCTAGGGTTCATGCCCTGGAGGAGGAGGAGCCATGCCCAGAGACCATCCTTGCCAAGTCTGTGTCGGTCCACACCCTTAGTCTCGCTTTGGAGGAGCGGGTCAAGAATGCCCAAGACAGGGGCCCTGTCCCTGAGGGTTGCCCTACTGGTCTCCTGTTCGTCCCCGAGGGTCTCCGCCCTGGAGTTCTTCAGTGGTGTCACAACTCCCTGTTCTTCTGTCACCCCGGTCAGCCTCGCACCTTGTCTCTGGTCAAGGCACGCTTCTGGTGGCCTTCTGTAGTAAAGGACACCGGGACTTTGTCGCGCCTGCCCGACTGTGCCCAACACAAGAACCCTCGTGGCCGCCCCATGGTCTTCTTGACCCCTTCCTATCCCGAAACGCCCGTGGTCGCACATCGCCATGGACTTCGTTGCGGGCTGCCCATTTCCAGTGGCAACACGGTTGTCATGACGGTCATTGATCGATTTTCTAAGATGGGCCACTTCATCGCTCTGCCCAAGCTGCCGTCTGCCAAGGAAACCGCCAAGCTGGCCCTCCAGCACATATTCCGCCTCCATGGTTTCCCCAGAGATATCGTCTCGGACCGCGGACCCCAATTCTCGGCGCAGTTTTGGAGGGAGTTCTGCCGCCTCCTGGGCATCTCGACCAGCCTCTCATCTGGGTTTCACCCCCAGACGAACGGACAGACCGAGAGGCTCAACCAGGATCTTGAGACCGGTCTCCGTCTCCTTTGCAGTCGGGAACCCTCCTCCTGGTCGGACAAACTTTTATGGATTGAGTATGCCCATAACACTCTTCCCACTGCTGCCACAGGACTTGCGCCCTTCCAGGTGGTCCACGGTTTTCTGCCGCCGGTTTTCTCCAACCAGGAACCCCGGTCCGCCGTTCCTTCTGCCGCCCTTTTCTTTCGTCGCTGCCGTCGAGGCTGGAGGACGGCCCGAGCAGCCCTGCTCAAGAATGGCATAAGGCTTTGCCAGGGGGCCAACCGTAGGCGGTGCCTAGCCCCCCGCTACCGTGCCGGGCAACGTGTGTGGCTCTCTACTCGGGACCTTCCCCTTAAGGCCACCTGTCGGAAGCTCGCCCCGCGCTTTATCGGCCCCTTCCCCATTTCCAAGGTTATTAATCCCGTGGCCCTCCGGCTCAGGCTCCCCAGGGCGCTCCGGGTCCACCCTACGTTTCATGTGTCTAGGGTTCGACCCGTTCAGGCCTGCTCCCTGGTGCCCTCCGCCAGGCCCCCTCCGCCCGCCCGGGTCATTGCTGAAGAGATAATTAGTGTTATTCACTTCACCGGTCTTAATGTTATGCCAGATCAATGTATAATGTACACAGCTATTATTTCATGAAGGTGTTAAAGGATGTTTAAAATATTTCCCCTATTCCATTTAGATTTGTCTTTATTATTTTATATTTAAATCTGAATTGGATTTACCTTTCTTGCCAAGTATCATTTGTTGCATGTTCAAGGAATTCATCATGGTGTGTCAGTGCTTTAAAAACAAAAAAAAAAAGTTTTAAAATTAGTTTTAAAAGTTTTTTTTTAATTAGTTTTAGTTTTAAAAGTTTTAAAACTAGTAAAATCGAAATAATAAAGTAATAAATAAAGATAAAGAAATTAAACATTAAAATTATACAGTTTGTGCTGAAATTTGTCCTTATTTTTCAGAATGTTAGTAAAGGTCTAAATATCTTTTTTTTTTTATTATTTACACAGATGATTCAAATTATTGAACAAAAAGACAGCCAAAGTTTCTCGCATTTAACAAAAAATAATGAACAAATAAAAAAGAATGGCCATAGTCACTGTAAATTTAATTCAAATAATCTCTCTTTGCATCCATGGTGAGCAGAAAAGTCACTTATTTTAAAAATGTTCAGTTTCAATGATTATTTTTTTATGTTTAATATGTTTTTCAGTTAACAATATTTCTGCTCTTGATGCCAAGGCCGATGTCTCGACCATCTGTTTTTTACTATCATAGGTCAATTCCCCTATATTAATAAAAAAAAGATATAAACTCTTGATTATGTTCCATAGCTATAATTAATCCATCAGAATTCAGCAAAATTACAGTCCAATCATTTTAAACTGCACTGTTGCTTTTAACCAAAACAGAATGAGGGATGGTGAAGCTCATGGCAATGGTGTGCAGAAGAAAAACTCAAATGTCTGGGCTGATACCCACACAGCAGGGTGACATGCTCAACAGCTTGCCTTGGTGATGGATACCCACTCCAGAGCCTGAGGAATAGGCACTGTGCTCTCACACAAGCCGAGCTTAGAGATTGCTGTCTGCCCAAGTTTTCCATGATGGCACAGTTTTCATTTGGTGCCATCTGTTGCTGAGGATAATATAGATATCATACTAAAGCATCCCCGAGCTCGTGCCGAGAAAGTAAAAACAAACATTTTTGCTAAACCTCTCTCAAGGCAAGTGATATGGGATTTTGGTTGTCAGCATTTTAAACTGATTATCCTGTCAAACTAGATGTATTGTGTTAGTGTCGACATATTTCATGTCGGCTTCATGTTCTTATCAATGTGTTCTCTCGCTACAGTGAGGAGAGTGAGGAGAGAGTTTTGAAGTCGAACTCCTCACTATTGTCATTTAAGCAAGTTAATTAAATGCAGTCAAGCAGCTTTGAGTGACAATTGGTGTATCCTTCTTCCCGGTGAAGGTGGTCACTAGAGGTTACTTAGGCAGAGGCTACACCACCTGACAGAATCTGTCTGGGTGGCTATTGAACTGTGTCAGAATGCTATTATGGTTATAATAATATAATACCTGCATGATTATAATAGATAATAATACCTGCATCAATGAACCCAATGTCATGTTAAAAAGTATTTTCTTTTTTACTTTACCCATAAGTCCCTGAAGAGACTTGTAGTTTTTAAGCACACAAAGCCAAATATGAAAGATTTTTCTGGAATCCTACAGATAAGTGCAAACAAACAAGGGCTGACCTTACTTTCTGTCTGCTACCAAAGCTCTACTTGTATGATGGGCAGACTTTTGCTAATCTTTTTATTAAAGTTTTGAATAAAGACTTATCTTAGTTGAAAGTATGTTCTTTTAAGCAGAAAATGAAACATTTATTTACATATCCTTCCATCTGCAAATTGTCCATTTCCTATAGCTTACTCCACATACTAACAAGTGATTGGACCCACAGCCAATCAGGGAGAGAGAAGGAGAAACTGGAGAATAATGGATAAATGTTAGTTATTTATTCATATTGAGTATGTTGTACCACTAACCACAAAGTTTTTTAAATCAATATCAATCATGAAATACTATCAGGGAGACGTTTCGGCCCAAATTTATTTTGCAGCAGGACAATAAACCCAAACACACAGCCAAAATCATTAAGAACTATCTTTAGAATATAGAAGAACAAAGTCCTTGACAACAACATCATCATCATTGAGTCTGTCTAGGATTACAAAAGGTTTTGAGACAGACTATATCCAGAAAAATATCTGTGGTTAGTTTCCCAAGCTGTTTGGAACAATCTACCTGAGCTCCTTAAAAAATTGTGTGCAAGTGTACAAAAAATAATTAATGTTTTGCAGGCAAAGGCTGGTCACACCAAATATTAATTAGATTTTACTTTCTCTTAATTTTCTTTCCTTTTTTATTTTACACTTAACTAAAACTTTTGCACTGTACTGCATTAATGGCCTGCCACTACACTGTTGATGTCATTACTTTTTAGGCATTCTGATTTGCATTTACATTACATTACAGTCTGGATTGTGCAATAAGAGACACAACCTGAAATGGCATTTTCTACCAGAGATTTCGACCAGGAAAAAAAAAAAAAAAAAAAATATATATATATATATATATATATATATATATATATATATATATATATATATATATATATATAAAATCACTGCCAGTAGTTTAGATGAACCTAGGCTAGGTATTCTTGTCAGCAGTACAATGAAGTGTAACAGAGTAAACAAACTAAATACTGCACAAATTCCACACTGTATTAAAACACAAAGTATCTCACAAAAGTGAATACACCCCTCCCATTTCAGGAACAAACCAATGAAAACGCATAGAAACATAAAAATAGTATTACTCTAGATTATGAATGTATATATAGAAGTGTAGGAGAGTGGAGGTTCGGGTGGGTACTTTAAATGTTGGTACTATGACTGGTAAAAGAAGAGAGGTGGCTGCAATGATGGAGAGGAGAAAGGTAGATATGTTGTGTGTTCAGGAGACCAAGTGGAAAAAGGCCAGAAACATTGTAGATGGGGGGTTTAAACTGTTCTATCATGGTGTGGATTGAAAGAGAAATGGTGTAGGGGTGATTCTGGAGGAAGAGTTTAGTAAGAGTGTAGTGTAGGTGAAGAGAGTTTCTGAAGCTGGAATTTGAAGGGGTGATGATAAATGTCATCAGTGCCTATGCTCCACAGGTGGGTTGTGAGATGGAGGAGAAGAAAATATTCTGGAGTGAGCTAGATGAAGTGGTAGAAGGTGTACCCAGGAATGAAAAATTGGTGACTGGGGCAGACTTTAATAGGCATGTTGGTGAAGGGAACAGAGGTGACGAGGAGGTGATGGGTAGGTATAGCTTAAAGGAGAGAAATGTGGAAGGGCAGATGGTGGTAGGTTTTGCTAAAAGGATGAAAATGGCAGTGGTGAATACCTATTTTAAGAAGAAGGAGGAGCATAGGGTGACATATAAACATGGAGGAAGGTGCACACAGGTGGACTATGTTCTATGTAGGAGATGCAACCTGATGGAGATTGGAGACAGTAAGTACAGTGTAGCTACAGCATTGGATGGTGGTCTGTAGGATGGTTTTGAAGGTGAAGAAGAGGAGGAGCAGACTGAGGACTGAAAGAAGAATAAGATGGTGGAAACTGAAGGAGGAAGACTGTAGTATGAGATTTAGGGAAGAGGTCAGACAGGAGCTCGGTGGTGGTGAAGAGGTGCTGGATGATTGGGCAACTACTGCAGAAGTGATTAGGGAGACAGTTAGAAAGGGACTTTGTGTGAAATCTGTAAATAGAAAAGAAGACAAAAAGACGTTGTGGTGGAATGTGGAAGTGCTGGAAATCATAAGGAGAAAGAGGTTGGCAAAACAGAATTAGGATTGACACAGTGATGAGAAAAGCAGGCTGGAGTACAGGGAGATGAGGCAGCAGTTAAAGAGGGATGTGGCAAAAGCCAAGGAAAAGGCATATGAGGAGCTGTATGAGAAGTTAGACACTAAGAAAGGAGAAAAGGATTTATACCGATTAGCCAGGCAGAGGGGCCAATAGAGGAGTTATGGTATTGTATAAGGAAGTCAGGTGTGGCAGAAAAGTATGTGAGGGTGGTGCAGGATGGACATGCAGGTAGTTGGCTTGAAAGAGGCAGATGTAGAGAACGGGGGATAATCCCCTGTGACGAATCATTTAAACTGAGTACCATTTTAAAGAAAAAAAGTACTCAGTTTAAATGTTTGCTATGATTTATATGTTTTATTTATAAATAAAATATGAGTTTATGAGATTTCATTTGATGTTTTATTTACATTTTGTACAGTTTCACAACTTTTTTAGAACTGGGGTCATATATAAAAACATTTCTGAACATGAGAGGAATTTACCTTTGGCAGTCCATTTCAGGGCAACATACACACACATTTACATCTATGGGTAAAATATTATTAAATCTTACTGCACTTATATATGCAATGAGTTGCTATACAAGTTCCATTGTTCACATTCTTGCTTGCATACCTATACACCTGAAAGATTAAGAGGCCTCCAGATGGTAAATCATAAACAAAACAGCCTTGTTTGTCTGTGTCTCAAATCAAAACCTTTTATTTAAATATATAAATTAATCTAGGAGACTGATACTTGATCATGATCCTCAAAAAACAACAACCTTTTGTTAGGTTTGAACGCTGTTATTAAAATTCACAAACTAACTGTAATAGTAGTCAACATTGATCTAAAATAATACAAAAAGTTAGTGAGTTAAGACATATTAGTCCTTCTTCTTCTGTTGGCTGCTCCACCTCCTGTCTTTTAGTCAATGCCACTGTCTCTAAACCTTACAACATAGCTGGTCTCATTGCAGTTCTATAAACTTTCTCTTTCACTCTTGCAGATACGCTTTAATCACAAATCACTTCTGCCACTCTTCTCCACCCACTCCACAATGCCTGTACTCATTTCTTCACACTTTCTTTCTTCTCTAACACACTTTCCATTACTCTTCACTGTTGATCTCAGGTACTTAAACTCCTTCACCTCTTCTCCCTGGAACCGCACCACTCCACTGCCCTCCCTCTTATTCACACACATGTACTTTGTCATACTCCTACTAACTTTCATTCCCTTTTTCTCCAGCATGTACTTCCACCACTCCAGGCTCTTCTCAACCTGCTCCCTACTCTCACCACAAATCACAATATCATCCACAAACACAAAACTCCCATCTGATCTTGTCCGTCAACCTGTCCATCACCACTCCAAACTGGAAACGTGTGTGACATATGTAGCCGTAGTTCCCAAAGGATACAAAACGCTGCATCGCAACACTTTGGGAACGCTTCCGCATTATTCACGCTCTACATCACGTGTGTAATCCGGCCAATGGCAAGACCCGAAAGCTATAAAATGCGACCAGGAAGCTATAAAATGTGCACGCAATGGAGCTGACGCTCGTTTCTGCAAATGAGAAGGGAAGTGCGGCAGGGATGCAGGGACTGCGGCTTGGAGACGCAGCATCTCGTTCCCTCAGGAAACTAAGGTTACATAAGTCGGCTTCGTTTCTCCTGGTCAGGGGCTTGAAAAAGAAGAAAGGTAAAATGCCTGCAGCACGATAGGTCATAGGAGAGCCGTGGGCACCTAGGTACATACCCTGTTTTGGGTAAAGGAAGGCACTGGCCATGCCAGGAGCAAACTCCAGGAGAGACTTGGCCACAGAAAGAGCCTGTAGGTCCCCAACCCATTTTCAGGGAGGATATAGCCAGAAGGAAAGCAGTCTTGATAGACAGATACCTGGCCAATGGTTTGAAGGGGGGCTCAGACAGAGCTGCCAGCACGATGGCCAAGTCCCACACAGGCACTTTGGGTTGCGTCCCGGGCCTCGGCCTTGGCCTCTGGGTGCCGCTCAGGAAGCGTGTCACCAAAGGGTGTCTACCCAACGACAGCGACACAGTAAGTCGCTATAGCGGACATGTAACCCATTAGGGTCTGCAGTAACTTCAGCACTGAACCAACCTGGCAGTTGACTGGGTCCAATTGGTGGTGCTCGCAGCACAACACACAGTGAACAAGCACCATTTAGTGTCATACAACCTCCTCGTAGAGGCCTCCATAAATCTGGGTGGGGGGTGAACCAGAGTACCCCCCACCTGAGAGAGGAAATCCCTCCTGGGAGGAATTTCCCAAGGAGGTTCCTCAAGGAGGGACACCAGGTCAGTGAACTATGGTCTGATAGGCCATCGTGGTGCCTACAGGAGGAGATGGACTCCTCCCGGCAAACTCTCTTCAGATCTCCCGGGAGCAGCGCCATAGGGGAAAAGGCATAACAGCTTAGCCTCAGCCACATCTGTACCATGGCATCCAGCCTCAAGGGCGCTGGGTGAGTGAGGGATAACCAGAGGAGACAGTGCAATGTCTCTTAAAAAGCAAACAGATCCACCTGTGCTCTGTAAAACCTCCGCCATATATGCTTCAGCACCTCTGGGTGGAGCTTCTATTCCCCGGGCCTCGAGCCTTGCCTTGAAAGAGCATCTGTTCTCCGATTTAAATATCCTGGGATGTAGACGGCCCTCAATGAAAGCAGTTTCCTCTTGGACCACAGGAGGATCTGCCGTGCCAGCCTGTATAGAGATAGAGACGAGATCAGAGATCACTACTGCAGTAGTTGCCCAATCATCCAGCACCTCTTCACCACCACTGAGCCCCTGTCCAACCTGTTCCCTGAACCTTACACTACAGTCTTGCTCCTTCAGTCTCCACCATCTTATTCTTTTTTCATTCTTCACTCTCTTCTTCTTCTTTACCTCCAAAGCCATCCTACAGACCACCATCCGATGTTGTTTAGCTACACTGTCCCCTGCCAACACCTTACAGTCTCCAATCTCTTTCAGGTTGCATCTCCTGCATAGAACATAGTCCACTGGTGTGCACCTTTCTCCACTCTTATATGTCGCAATATGATCCTCCTTCTTCTTAAAATAAGTATTTACCAGGGCCATTTCCATGGTTTTAGCTAAATCTACCACCATCTGCCCTTCGCATTCCTCTCCTTAAGGCCATACCTACCCATCACCTCCTCATCACCTCTGTTCCCTTCACCAACATGGCCATTGAAATCTGCCCCAATCTTTCTTTCCTAGGTACACTCTCCACCACTTCATCTAACTCACTCTAACTCTACACCATGATAGAATGCTTTAAACCGATCTTCAATGTTAATGGCCTTACTCCCTTTCCACTTGGTCTCCTGAACACAACATATCTACCTTTCTCTGCCCCATCACATTATCTAACTCTTTCCCTTTACCAGTCATCGTACCAACAGTTAAAGTGCCCTCCCTTACCTCCACTCTCCTACATGTCTCCTTTCCCTGCTGTCTCTGTAGACGTATTTCTCCACTCTTTCTCTTCCTTTGGCCAATACTAGCCCAATTTCCAGCGTTAGCTAACAATACCTGTGGCAGTCGTTGGGAACCCGGGCCTTGACCTATCAGGTATGAAATTCTGATTTGTGATCCGCATATTTGATTTTCCACATGTTTTACACTGGATGCCCTTCCTAACGCAACCCATCCCATTTTTCAGGGCTTGGGACCAGCATTAAGAGTGCACTGGCTTGTGCAAAGATAAAAGGCTGGGTTCAAGACATAATATTACTATTTTTTTTTTTTGCAGTCACAGTGTTACACAGCAATGATATAAACAGTGTGATTTTTTAGAAAATAGAAAGCTGCTTTTCAATTAATCGGTTGGTGCACATATGATGCAACAAGTGACTACAGAATAATGTACATGCAGTGGCCAGCTTGTGTATAGGATATACAGTTAACAGCAATTATAACCCAACCTTTAAGACAATAATGCATAGACAAACTACTGACATATTGTTTTATGTGAAAACACTGACAAACCCATGTAGAGCGTTGAACTTTACACTTATATTAGTCTTAGCTCACTATCAAATTGGAGACCCTTCTTTACCACTGTGCCATCTCCAAACGGGAATTAAGAATTAAATAAAGGTTACAATATATGTAATTTGTAACATGTAATTTTAGCAATTTTTTTTTTTTCAGTATTGGTCTAATCATTAAACAAATGATTCAAATTACATATAATTAAAAGTCCAAAAAATACTGTTGCTGTGTCAAGGGCTATTTTATGACCTGGCATTTAAATATTTTTTGAATAATACTTTATGCATACTTGATTCAAATTGTAAGTAGATGTTTTAATCATTGGTATAACATCGCCAGGCAGGATACTGATATACACAACAACAATATACACAACAGACTTTTCATGGGCAAACCTGTTGCTATAATCCTAAAAGGTAAACAGCTTATCTGTTTACGGGTAAGCTGGTGTTTCCATTCCTGTAAAGTGTCTTGGCTAGCAGATGCAGATAGGCAATAGAGAAAAAAGAGAGATTCAAGAGATAGAAACAGACAACTAATATATATATATATATATATATATATATATATATATATATATATATATATATATATATATATATATATTTGACTCTGAGAATCACAAAAAGGTGTTAGTAACTGAGAGTGACAGTGATGTAGGGTGAGGAGGCCTGGGATGCAGTTTTTCACTTTACCCAAAAAGTGTTCAGTAGGGTTGAGGTCATAGATCTATAGCAGGCCACTCAAGATTTTCACTCCAAGCGATGTAGCTAGTTTTGCACCCAGGGGCATTGCATTATGTAAAGCACCTTCATTTAACCCACATTCTTCAAAACCCACAACAGCAGCTCAATATAATTAGTTTGTTTTTTACCCTTTTAGTGCATTTACTTAAATAGGAAGGAAGCTAATAGTGGTTTGTTATAAAGCAAACAAAAAGAAAAGCCATGTACAAAATCATTACTATCTCAAATCAGGAATTATAGGCTGTGTTTGTTGAATAATTGCTTATTTATTATTCAGCTGTTTTATTTACCCATGAATTTTCTACTAAGGTATATTCTCATCTGTTTCAAACTTTTCCATGTCACATAATTTTGAGCTTTTAATTGAAGAGGCAGGCTTATGGTTTAACACAGACACATCTTTAAAGCAGTTTAGAAAGTTTAACTATTAAATATCTTAGAATCTTTAATGTGGCTTGGACTTGCAGCACCTTATACAGTTTCAAACATTAGGCACTGACAGTTTGTGGATGTGACATGACCCTGTTCTGTACTATCAGGGATACTCTGCTCCACTCATCTCTCCTCAGAACTGCTTGTAAACTGGCATCCAGACAAGGCTGTGTGCACAGAGAGATTGTGTTAAGGTCTTTGGTCTAGGGATTACTGTTGCTTTTGTCCTTCCAGACAGGCATTTGGCTTACTGGCCTCACTTTTTTTCTTCTTGCTCGCTGTATCAAACTTACTCACTGTGTGTCTTATAATCACTTTAACCACTAAAAAAACTGTTTAAACCACCATCAATTTATTTATTTTAGAATCTAACAGTTTCACTTGTATTATATATATATATATATATATATATATATATATATATATATATATATATATATATATATATATATATATATATATATATATATAAAACGCACACATACATATACCTTACAGTTCTAAAACACCAACATCATTACAGAAATGAGAGATGTTGCAACATTCTATCTCTCTGCTGTAAGACTGTATTTGTTCCAATTTGCCATCTGTTTGTTAACACGTATTATTAGCCTTTCAAATGCAGCCTGTTAGGAACACATGTTCAGTGTACTGTACACAGTATGACAAGCAATATTTGAAGTTTCAAGTAGCGAAAATGTTTTGCTAATCTGGAGCTTGGTGTTGCCTTGCTTTACTAAAATCCAAAATAACAAGTGCCAATTTGTGTGTGCAATTGAATAAATTGTGTCAAATAAGTAAAAAAAAGTGTAAGAAACATTATTGACAAGAACATTTATAGTCAAATAATATGCAGTGGAATCAAGTTTCAAGACTATTTCTGTTTACAAGAAATTACGTTATTTACCTACATTTAGACACTATAACCTTCAAAATAATTATTGCACAACAATACAGTGCTCTCAGCATTCTTGCCACTTCTGGAATATGTCCTTGAGGTTTTCTTTTGGGAGCATGTCTAGTGCAAAGACTGCTGGAGCCAAAGAAGGGGTGGTATGGAAGTGAGATCATGTGGATTTTCTCCAACAAGTTGCCGAATGGTTTCAAATTTTGGGAGTTGAGCTTGTTGAAGGTCTTCCTAATCTCTCGTCATGTTCCTTTAATGAAAACGCATTGAACGACTCGGCGTATGTCAAATGGATTTAGTGTCAAATGTAGATTGTGTCAAAAGTCTCTGTGGCAGATTTGCCCAGTTTCATGCAAATATTCATAATTGTTGATGTGTTAATGGTAAAATTGCAGACGTGGTAATGCATGTGGTCAGCACCAGTTAGCATCAATAGTCTTAAAACTTTTTGATACCACCTCATACGCATATGAAACACTGGTGACATGCATTAATACGAATCCCAGGTTCTTGTGTGTTAGTAAAACTGTGTATGAGTGTGTGTTTCAATTTTAAAATATCAATATTTCCTATACTGGTGTTTTATTAAAAGGACTGTCGCAATAATTGTGACAGTTGTCAAATTATGGATACTTGATGTAACTTTAATATTTCCTAAGGAAATATTACTTCTGCTTTGACTCTGTTAATCATACAAACAAGTCAGCATTCTGTCACTCAGTCAAAAGTAAAAGAAGGATTCAAGTGCATGCCAGTAATAATGTGTATGTGACCCATAAATAGTTTTAAAAAATGTAGCAAAAAAATCCTGTTTTTTCTGCTTATTTATATTTAAACATAATGGCTTTTAAAACACACTATGAATTGTAAAAATTCTACAGAAAACATTTCTTAAAAGTATTGGTACCAATATTGACTGTTGGTCTTGTCAGTACTTCAATTCAGATCGAAAAGAAAATAATTGCCTTTGGCCATCTGGCCTGCTTTATATCTAAACACTTCAAATTAGTTACAAATTGGAATTCTATTCAGGGTGGAGTTGGAGAAGCATAACATGTTATTGAAGTTCTGTATAACATTGGATTTGAATAGAATTTTCACTTCTAATCATAGTCCTATTATAAGCTCCTGATTCAAATACAGTGTCTAAAAAAGGAATAGAAATAAAACAAAACATTAAAGCATTTCCAGCCAGAGACAATATAGTTTAATGGTTGTTTTATTTATTTATTTTTATTTTATATATATATATATATATATATATATATATATATATATATATATATATATATATATATATATATATAGCAGAAATCTCAAGGCTTGTGTCTTGGAGCAGACGGGCTGATGCAACTCCTTAAAACAACCATCATGCTCTGTGAAAAATATCTGTATTCAAAATCTGTCTTCTTAATGTCTAACCTAGCTCTTGTCATGCTCATGATTATCATCCTTCCCTTCCCTAGATTTACTAATCAAATCTTTTGTGGTAATCCTTAACCTCATTGAACAAAAAAGCTGTTCCCCTTCGGCAACACGAGCTGCGTCGTAAAGCTTTGGGACTATGCATTTCAGACTACATTTGTATTTTGTCCTTGATGTTTCGAACATCAGTAATAGTACAGTAATAATAATAATAAAAAAAGAAATTGGGATGGTTTTGTAGGTCTAAATTCCATGATTGTAATTCAATGCATGGTAGTCATAATTCAATACATTTTCATTGCATATTAAAGTTGTAAAGATAAATCCACTGCATAATCCCATGTAGGTCCATTTTATTTCATCTTATTTCCAGGTTATAAATGCGAAGTCCAGAAGGGCGTGAATACTTGCACTATACACAATATCTTTCACTCTGAAACTTATCTTAAGGCTACATTGGAGCTAAATTTACACAAAGTCCAAATACAGTAGATCTTACTTAGGATATTTATCACAATTTCAGGATTTCAGAAACAGCTTTTAAACTTTAAACTTAAACTGCTATGGTCCAAAACCTAAGTATGGTTAATCCTCTAAACAGCTTTCTTTAATTCCTTAAAATTTCGCAACTCCCTAAGCAGTTCAATGATTATACAATGAATTAAAAAAAAATTATACACCCTGCAATTTTATAGACTTTACCATCATAAATCAATGGTTCACAAGCAGGGGTGATTCTAGGATTTTTTTAAGGAGTAGCACAGTGAAGAATCCTTGAATCTTTTTCCACATAATTCTGTCAAAAAATAAACAAACCTCTAACATAATCATCACTATTACACAAAAATAGTTAATTTAATAGCCATATTATAATTTAAATGTAAAGCTGTTCTGTTAAGCCTACCATGTATAGATTATTGTGTATTCAATACGATTGTATTAACAATTCTACATCTACATCTGCAGTGTCAGAATGCTAACATTATTAAAAGCCCACATTTTAGCTATTACCACATTACTGCAGACTGTTTTGAAAAGTGATTGTGCCTTTAATCTTAAAAATAAAAGGAAGAAACATAGCATAAAGATATCTATTTAGAATGGTGCATTTTGGCCAAATTACACAACTAAGCACAAACTCTAAAGAACTTTAACCATACATTAACACATTTAACAACTATTTCCATTGACAACTATGTTTCCACATGGATGTGATGAGGTGATACCATTTGTTCAACTCAGAGGGTTAATTCCCTGTGAAAAAATGATCAGGTGATCAGGAATGTCTATTCTCAGTCATGTTTACTGTACATCACTGACTCCCTCTGTCTTGGAAACAATACACCAATGGTATATTGAAAAAAAAATGTATTAAAAAAAAAAATCGTAAATTCTACTTTAGTACAGTAACAAAGTATTTGAACTTAATTACTTCCCTCCTCTGTGTATGTGTATATATATATATATATATATATATATATATATATATATATATATATATATATAATATACACAAACTATAATTTAACACTTACAATAAACAAAGACATGGTCTACAGACTGTGAAATCGCGCTTCCCCTGTTAATGCTGTAAAATTGACAGCACTGTAATCCAATGGCACCTAAATATACGGGAAATAATCGGCAGTGAACCAGACAGTGAGTATTATGTGTTCTACTTCAAGCGGCACTACGCTGCCGATTTAGTGTATGACATCAGCGGGTGAGATTTAAAAATGCGCCCGAATTGCTACCGCAGATGGTATTCTCTGATCAGCCTGCACTGTTGTGGGGCACAGCATATTTATTTATTTATTTTTTTTAGGGGGTTACTTTATTCAAAAAGTAACTCAAATACTTTGTTGATTACTTACACCAAAAAGTAATGCGTTACTGTTAAAAGTAACTTTTGTTACTTTTTTAAAGAACGTTGTTTAATGTTTCCATTAATGCCCTTTTATGCGTTATGGTCTATGCAAACACAAAACTGACTTAAACACAAAGTCATTTTTAAACACTATTTTATTTAAGTCAGACCAGCACAAACTGAATATATCACAAGGATTTCTGAAATAAATAACAAAACAAGCTGAATAATATATTCAGAATCAAAAACTAAAGTGACTTCTGCATCATAAAAGCTGTTGTGTTGAGCTCTTAAAAATGTTCCTTTCACAGCTTAAGTATGAAAACTATCAACAATAGACAATATAACACCGGGTTAGCTTCTAGCTTTGTCGAGGCGTGGAGTTTCTGGAGGAGCTTAGACAGATTGGAGTTGCTGTTTATCGCAGTAGATACGACCTTCGAACCAGAAAGACACAGCTTACATTTGACTAAAAAGTTTTTGTCTTTATGCTCAACTGAAGTGAAATAATGATCATATTTCCACTTTGAGAAACTCGTCTTGCTCAAGCCTTGACTCGCCATTACTGCCATACACAGTCGTGAATAAACGGAAACACGCCCACAGTGCGTCTTCTTCGTGTTTACAGTGGTTCATCCTCCAATCCTACAATGCGTTACTGCTGTAAACAGGTTAGACTGTAGTCTACACTTCAGCCTAAATTAATTTATTTAAAAAAAAACAGACAACGTACCATACAGTAACGGTAATTTAAATACTACACACATCACTAGCATTAAAATCCTCCACAGTGAGCCTTCTTGAGTGCACACATGTCTCCATTTATCTCAGTGGGAAACATATAATAAAAAATATATATATTAATAAATAAAAAAATTATTTTCAGAGCAAATTGGTTATTTAATGAGTAGTGTTTTTCCCCTTTGGGCAAGAAAACATACAACACAGACTGAAGAGGTTTAGAAGTGGATTTAAGATGAAAACAAAACACCACTCTACTCTAATTTTCTTTTTTTTTTTGCTTTAATTACTAGTGTAGTATTAGTGTATGTTGTAAATTTGAGAAACTCTAACCTATTTGGAAACACTAGCACTGGAACTCAACCATGATGAATGTATTTTCTGTGCAATTTAGACACAGTAACCAGTTATTAAGTCTGAAAGTACAATGTACTGTAAAGAAAGGCAGTGCTGGAATAGCAAATAGAACAGAAGTGATGAATTAGTTTCTATATTCATTGCAGAAGTACATTTTGAAGTAGTTACTCAATCACTTAAGACTGCACTTAATTTAACCTTGTGTCTAGAGATAGAATCTGATAAAAGTTTCGTTCCTAATCAAATACACTGGTATACAATATTCACATGCCCCTCAGGACCTGGATTATGCTGTTTGTGTAAGTTCGATTAGGCTAGAAACGAAACCCCTGCAGGGAGAAAGGGATTTTGAGGCTGTGCACCAACCCTCTATTACTTTTCTCCTGTGTCATCAGTGATGTATGACGTTACTTACTGAAAGGAATAAAGATCGGTCTTGCAGCTACAACATATCACCACAAAGCAACAGTATTTTCCAAATATTGTCTTATAACCCCTAGGAGAATACAAAGTTTAAGCCCTTAATTTAATCATTGGGTCATGACAGCAAATGTCCACAGGACCAGGGATGGAAGCTATTATTAATTAATGCAACTTTATTTCCAAGGAAGGTGTTTGTTTGTGTGAACCTCTGCATATACGTTGCTGTGAGTTTGCAGGCTGGAGGCAGGAAGCTGGCGAGAGGGGTCTGATTGATAGCCTCCAAGCAGCGCCCTAGTGTGTGATGCCTTAGGGAACAGGCTGTAAACACACAACCTCAGCCTAGCAATGTGTCTCTGACATCCCTCTCTTCCCTGCTCCCGTCCTTCTTCAATCTCAGTCCTCCCTCTGTGTTTGCTAGAGGTCCGCTTCCCATACAAAGTGGCACTGTAAAGCGTAATATGCGGCTTTGAGAGCCACCTCTCACCAGCAGGACAGAGTGAAAGACATCGGTACATGGATGTGTAATGTGTATAAGTTTGTGTTTTGTGAATGTGTGTGTGTTTGTGGAGAGCAATAGAGAGTGCATTAAGGATTAATGTGAATAAAAAAGGGGATTGAGGCTTTCATAAGGCCATTAGCACTTCAAAGCAGTGGATGCTGCCAAACCTGGCATAGTGTAAATATCTATCTATCTATCTATCTATCTATCTATCTATCTATCTATCTGTCTGTCTGTCTGTCTGTCTGTCTGTCTGTCTGTCTGTCTGTCTGTCTGTCTGTCTGTCTGTCTGTCTGTCCTTCCATCCAGTCATTCATTGATCTAGTGTCTTCTCCTGCCTTTAAAACCCATGTTCTAAAATCCAGTGGTCATGATAAAAAACATCAAACAGTCCAGAGTTTTTTCCAAGTGTTTTTCGAATTGTCAAGAGATTGCAAGAAATCCTCATCTGTGGTCAGGAGCCAAAAAAGCAAAATTGGTCATGCTCTTTAGGAAGGAGGGATGGCATATGCAGTCTCTCTCTCTCTCTCTCTCTCTCTCTCTCTCTCTGTCTCTCACTCTCTTACTCTTCCATGTCAATCACAGTGACACTAGCCAATCTGTGAGTCCATGTTTGTGGAAAAGGGCAGATTGCACATTTTATTTGGGGTGTTACATTGCCCGGTGATGCAGTATCAGCAGCAAATTGGTTAGCTGGCTTCATCTGTCACACAGAAAGCATGTGTTCATGTTCACCCTTCCTGGTTGGTAGCTTTATAATGAGGCTTTAAACCCACATTTTGAAGAACAGTTCATTGCCATCCAATTGTTATTTCTTCCAAATATTTATCTGTTTTTAGATGTTAAAGGTTCTATTTTTCTGAAATGAACTCCTGAATGTGAAGCCCTCTTTCTACTCAAATATTTAAGCAATCCCTAGGAGGTACAATCCAAAGAACCCTTCAGGGCAGCTGAACATTTCACATCAACAGTGCATCATGGTAAATAGAAACACATACAGAGTAAATCATGTTATTCCTTAGGTGGACCATCAGTAGGGAAGAGACTGTACTGGGCTCTAGTGCACACAAATCTGTCTCAGCAAGCCATCAGGTAGAAACGGACATAAATTTTAGAGTCCATTAAAATGTCTGTGAGTGTGTCTTCTATATAAAACAATATACTGTCTGCATCCACCCAGATATTTAGATTAAGTCTGGTTAAAGATAGCAAAAAAAGACACCACAAAACTAATTGTATAATACTGATAAACATAGACATGAGACCATGGAATTAATGCTACAATTACAGTTACATTAGCACAAAAAACAAATTAAAAATTTTCTTGTCTTACATTTGGCAACACAAAATTCTGGGCTCTGCATTTAAATGATTTCAATAAGCTTTAAGTTAATCATTGCATAATTCAATGCTTTTGTTAATATGATGCTTTCATGTACGCTTAACTCAACTCTACAGCCATACTAATATATATATATAAATACACACAGAATATATATTGCATTCAAAATTCCCTCCGCAATGGCAGCATAGAGTCGATAGTAGAGCATGATTTTAAAGGTGGCGATAAATACACTGATTTAGTGCATAGGACATTTCAAACAGCTTTTCCAGAGTTTTGGAGACAAGAAAACCACATTGCAATACTGTGCAAAATTTAATAAATAAATACAAGTGAGAACAATAATGAGTTAAAGGTTTTTACATACCGTAATTTCCGGACTATTAAGCGCACCCAAATAGTAACCGCATCCACTGAATTTTACAAATATTTTTATTTTTAACATAAATAAGCCACACCTGTCTATATGCCGCAATATAAGTGCAGACATTATGTCTACACTAATGTTCTTTACACAGGCTTTAACGAAAGACAAGTTACACACGGTGTAACGGGTGAAATATGTTGCGTTTCCTTTAGGAGTATAGCGGTATTTTGGGAATAGCCTGCCACTGCAATTTTTTCCGGTATTACTGCATGTGTGCAAGACGAGGATAATGTCCTTATTATTTTCTGATGCTCATTTCTAGTTTCTTTGACTAACCCTTAACGCTGTTGCCAAGAAAAATAAAAAAGCACAAGTTTTGGAAACTTGTCTGTGCTTATATGATTTCTGTTGCAACTGGAGTTAGCGAGCTCTCCCTTCACCCAGACTTAACGTTTTACAGCGGCTTGTATCAAAACAGTAGCCGACCAATTATTTAATTGTTCACTGTCTTCCTCCTTCCTTTCACAACTATTACTCTCAGGAGTTTATCTTTTGACATTGTCGTGCGTTTAAAAAAAAGGTTTTTTCTCAGAACACAGGTGAGGTGCGTTTTTTCGTTTCCTTTTGGAAATTTCATTGGTCTAATGTTATGTCGCTCAGTTTTTGGGCTTGAAGCTTGTGAAACCGGAGGGTTCAAAGCGTAGGCTCTAGTCAAGATGGCGCTGGTGAGGTCGGCTGCCGTCACAACTGTTTTGGCTACGCTTTCTCTTTTTTTGTTTATTTTGTACTTTTATTTAAGTAGTTACACTTCCATCTACACAAGATGGACATCATTAGATATGACAGAGACACTCTTATATCTATCGGTGTACAATGCACTCACCTTTCGCTATTTTTAAATCCGGACCCATGCTGGCCGAGCGAGATCCTGAAGGAGAACAAAAGACGTGACCCGTACCGGCGTCTGCAAGGGAAACAAGCCGGCGTCAGGAACAGGCTGAGGGCACGCGCACACCGTGCTCCCTTACCTAGCATCCTGCTAGCCAACAAACATTTACTGGAGAACAAGCTCGACGACCTTAGGGCAAGGGGTCAAGTTTCAGAGAGACATTCGGGACTGCAACCTTCTCTGCTTCACCGAGACATGGCTGAACCCAGCTGTACCGGACCACGACATCCAGCCGGCCGAGTTTTTCTCAGTTTACCGCATGGACAGAACACTGGAGTCGGGGAAGTCAAGAGGAGGTGGAGTGTGTCTGATGGTGAACAACCACTGGTGCGACAGCGCAAGCATTGTTCCTCTTTCACGCTCCTGCACACCAAATCTGGAACTACTGACCATCAAATGTCGGCCCTTTTATCTACCTCGGGAATTCAGTTCGGTCATAGTCAGTGCCGTTTATATTCCACCTAAAGCGGACACTGACACTGCAGTATGGGACTTACATGAGTCACTAACGCAACACCAAATACAGCATCGGGACACTGCGCTCATTGTGGTCGGAGATTTCAACAGTGCCAACCTCAAGCGCGCACTCCCGAACTTTCATCAGCACATCACCTACCCCAGAGGGGCGAAAGAACACTGCTATACAACTTTCAAGAACAGCTACAAGGCACAACCACGTCCACCGTTTGGGAAATCAGCCAATGCCGCCATCTTCCTATTGCCTGTTTACAAACAAAGACTGAAACAGGAAGCGCCGGTTCAGAGGGAGGTCACGCGCTGGACTGACCAATCGGTGGCCTCTCTGCAGGATGCTTTGGGTGATGCAGACTGGGACATGTTCCGGCGCAGAGCGGTAAAGGATGTAAAGCGGTGCTACGGGAGGAAACTAGAGTCACAGTTTCAACATGGTGGCTCTAGGAGCCTGTGGCAAAGACTAAGGACAATAACGGACTATAAAACACCATCCTCTAGAATGGTGAATGCGGACGCTTCTCTGGCAGACGAGCTAAACACCTTTTACGCTCTTTTCGAGGCTGCAGCTAATCAGGCTAGCGGCACTAGCGGCACAACCAGCGCGCACGCTGAGTGAGCTGGAGAGGTAAACACGTTCACCATCTCAGAGCATGACGTGAGGAGGGCATTCAAGAGACTGAATACCAGGAAGGCAGCAGGACCAGATGGCATCACAGGTCGGGTTCTGAAAGCCTACGCTGACCAGCTAGCACCGGTGTTCACTGAGATATTCAACCTCTCTCTGGAACAGTCTGTTGTCCCCTCATGTTTTAAACAGTGCACCATTCATGTCCCGAAGAAACCCCAGCCCGCCTGCCTCAATGACTACCTCCAGTTTGCGTCTGTCAGACCCGCTCTACTGAGGACGCCATTGCTCATCTCCTCCACACCACGATGAGCCACCTGGACCAAAGAAACGGGAATTATGCAAAGATGTTGTTTGTGGACTACAGTTCAGCCTTTACCACCATAATTCCCTCCACACGCACCTCTAAGTTGGAGGTCCTGGGACTCCAGCCGCTGTGTCAATAGATCTCTAACTTCCTGACGGACAGACCACAAGCCGTACGGGTGGGAAAACACACCTCATCCACCCTCACCCTCAGCACTGGAGCTCCCCAGGGTTGTGTTCTGAGCCCCCTGCTGTACTCGCTGTACACATATGACTGTGTGGCCACATCCAACTCCACCACCATCATCAAGTTTGCTGACGACACTGTTGTGATGGGCCTGATCAACAACAACAATGAGACGGCCTACCTACAGGAGGTTAAAAACCTGGAGAGATGGTGCCAGGAGAACAACCTTCTCCTGAACGTCAGCAAGACTAAGGAGTTGATCGTGGACTTCAGCACAAAGCGGGAGCGGTCATACCAACCGCTAAACATCTGTGGGACTCCAGTGGAAAGAGTGGACAGTTTCCGGTACTTGGGTGTTCACATCACACAGGATCTCCAGAGGGTGGTGCGTTCAGCTGAACGTACCATCCACACCGAGCTCCCTGACCTGCAGGACATCTACAGCACGCGGTGCAGGACCAGAGCCAGGAAGATTGTGAAGGACCTCAGCCATCCCAACAATGGACTCTTTTCTTTGTTGCATTCAGGGAAACGCTTCCGCTCCCTGAAAGCGAACACAGAGAGAATGAGGAGGAGCTTTTTGCCGCAGCCCATTCGGTGTTTAAACCAGGAAACACCCAGGATCTAAAAGCTGGTCCACTCTCTCCATCATCACACTTCTTCTCTGTACAGATCTTTCACACCACGACACTTTAAACTCTGGACTTGCACAGCAAAGTGCACTTTATATTTATTTATTTTATACCACACCATTCTGCACACGGAAAATTTATGGAACTCTACAACACACCATACCGCACACAGACACTTACAGACCCTTACACCACACCATACTGCACACGGACACTTTTTGGACAAACCACCACTAAAATTGTCTATTGTTTACACTTTGGTACACATTGTTTACTGTTTCACTGTCTACCGCCATAAGGATTTTATTTTTGTATATACATTTTTCTCTTTGTTCACATACATATCTTTATATATCCTTTATATCTTATATTCTTATATTTTATTTTATATAGTTTTTATACTTTATACTTTATTTATCTGCTTTTTTTCTTTCTCCCCACCCTATTCCCCTCTTGCCAGACCGTCGTATAAAGCATTTCACTGCATGTCGTACCCTGTATGTATGTGTATGTGATGAATAAAATTTGATTTGATTTGATAGGAAAAAAGTAGCGGCTTATAGTCTGAAAAATACGATAGATAGATAGATAGATAGATAGATAGATAGATAGATAGATAGATAGATAGATAGATAGATGGATAGATGGATAGATGGATAGATAGATAGATAGATCTGTGTATGAAAAAAATATATTAATGTATATTGGTTCTTACAGGAATAAAGCCAATAAACAGGACTGACTTTATAATATTGTACTGAATAAGGGGTCATGGCATGTTCAGTTCAAACAGTGAGAACTAATGAAGTTACACTTTGCCGTGATAAGTCTATCCACTTCAGAGCCTTGAATCCACTTAAGGATAAGTGCATACTGTATCTGCAACCAGGCTTAAGCTCTCCAGAATCAACCCCATTTTACTGAGCTCAAGGTCAGTGGATCTTTCTGAGAAAGTGCACAGGGAAACTGGTGTCACAAATGGTCACAACATATGCAGTACGCTACACAAATTACCCTTCTATAGTTCAAGTGGAACAAAATTGTTCTTATAGACAACAAGCTGAAGAACAGAGAGGAAAAAATAATAAGAATTTCAGTACTTCCGGTGTCATTTTCTTCCACGTCAATTATCAGAAACACTTCATTGTCTTAGAGATAAAAAGAAAATAAGAAAGCTTTTCAAAGTCATCATAACTTACAATAAGCGTCAGGCTTATTTCCGGAAACAAAAAATTTAATGGCTGATTTTTTTATCACTGCAGATTCCTAAATGCACTACATTTGATTTCCAACACAAATTCTACATACAAATAATCATAACAGGTTAAATTTTAGCGATAAAAAAGTTAATATATTGAATTTTTTGCAAGGTTGTAAGCCCTGATTACACCAGTTTAGTACAGCAGCCATAAAAGCAATAGTAACAGCAGCAAAGGAATCTCAGGATGAAAATATCTCCTCTCTTCATGTCAGAGAGGCTAAACTCATTTGTTTATTGTTTATCTCGGATAATTACTTATTGACATATGAACATATGTATATATGTATATGCACACACATTTTATTTAAAAGATAAAGGTACACAGTTTTTAGCATCTGATTTGTTGCCTCTAGGCAGTTTGTAACAGAAAAAAAAAATCACAATAGTCACAATATTTTAAAACGTATTGTTATAAATTTATCTGAGAGAGAGAGAGAGAGAGAGAGAGAGAGAATGTGTGTATGTGTGCATTATCATGGTAATCTCTGCCGCTCTGAAGTCACTTCAATAAAACAGACCCCCAGATTTTCCCAGCTTGCTGTTTTCTAAGTGCACAGCCTGGCCATTATTTTCTAGAGTTAGGCAACAAGCAACACATCCACTGCCATAAGGCACTTTGCCAGTGCATTTGGAAAAAATGCTCTTTTTGTCTGACACTCACTCCTCAACCCATACTGAAATCCAGGATATTTCTGTGCATAGCAATTCCTTCCACTTTTCCTTCAAGATTTCTTTTGCCTTTGACCATAAAGCATAATTTACATGTACAGTACAAGGACTTTTATACAACAAGACTTCAAAACAAAGTGTGCAATTCTAGCATGTAGTCAGTAATCTTCAGTAGCTTCTTGTGGTTAGATTTGCACATGATCCTGGTAAACATTGGGCATGATGCAGGAATACACAATGTAGACAGGATGCCTGTTCATCACCATGTACTCATACATTTACACACTCATTGAACATGTATAGGATGCACCTAAGGACCATTTTAGAATGACCAAGAGGTAGGATGAAACCAGAGAACCCTGAGGAAACCCACACTAGCCACAAAATGGGAAGGGAGATCATGCAAAAGTACATTGAAAGCAGTCCAAGGCTGGATTCAAACCAGGGAAGAATTTCATTTTTTGTTATTCCAGAGGATTTAGCTGTAACAAGAATAGATAGGTGCTGCAGGATAGTTGGAAAAAAATAACAAAAGCATGCCTAAATTAGCTTTTGTTTCAGATGCATCACCCATGGACTGTATTTTGTATTTTGAGCCAATGGAATGAAATACATAAGTGTATACTTTTACAGAAGTGGGATAGATTGAATTGATATCTGGGTAAAATAGGGTGAAAAACAAATTTACCATTGAAATTTGCATTTCAGCTGTGTTTTGCTGTCCTGTTGTCTGGAGAATGCATTTATACTTTATAAATTTGCACATAGTTACAGTAGTTTGCCTGGTCAGTGTATCAAGTAGGATTTGCATTATGGTTATTTTTATATTTAGTTGCTTTTCTGAAAGAAACATTCATACTTCAGTAAATGCAGGTGTTAATACACTTATTTCTGTTTTTGTTAGCACTCCAATAAGCTCAGAATAAATGGAAAAGAACATTCAAGCAGGAAAAGGGTTTATTTCAAAATTATAAATAATCTTGTTGTACTATTGGTAATATTTTGCTCACATAAGTCATGCTTTCAAAGGCAAAGAAGAGGAGTTTGGAACCTGGGTAAAACAGGACAGCATGAATGCCAATTCTTTAAAGTAGGCGTTATATAATGACGATACAAGAATCTGTGATGCTTTCCTATTTTTTACTGGGCCAGAACTGGAACTGGAATGTCAAAATCTTCTCTCCGTTTTAAAAATCTACATTCAAAAATAATCATATTTTCCATATTTGTTTTGTTATTGTGACGGTCATGTTCACAGCTGCTGTTTTTCTACTGGTGGCTTTTAGAAGAGTATTATTGCAGAGATTATTCTATGAATTGGAAGATAAAAAGTATTTTAACAATGCTATATCTTTTTTTGTTGTTGTTGGTTGAGTCTTGTGTATTCAAAAGCTACTAATCGTACATTTACATTTATGCCATTTGGCAAAAGCCCTTATAGAAAGCGACTTACATTTATGTCATTTATACACCTGAACAGCTATGTGGTTAAGGGCTTTGCTCAGGGGCCCAGGAATGGCAGCTTGGTGTAGATGTGATTTTAACTTGTAACCTTTGGGATGAAACGATGTTCCCAAGACAGCAAAATCATGCAAATATTATGTAAATCTGGTTTGAACCAATAGGTATTTGGAACCAGTGCTCTCCTACAATAAGACTATCTCTCTCTCTCTCTTTCTCTCTCTCAGGATTTAACTTAATGAGGAATGTAGATTTCAGGACAGAAGAACAAACCTACATACTTTCCATTTAAAAATTATACATTATAGCAGTGGCTGCCAAGTGGTATCCCCCCTAGGGTAAGAATCAGACCTACAACTAAGAATCAGACCTACAACTATTATTCAGTTGACAGTTCAGGAATAGTATAAACACCATAACTCTAATAAATAGGCAATATTATTTGACAAATTCAATGATGTTAATGGAATAAATGTACTGATGGGGTTTGTGAAAGTTATTGTACTGTATGGTGCAAAAGGTTTGGTATCCAATACAGTACCAAATCTTTAAAAGCAAGTCTAGTTATCTATTTGGCATGGCAGTGCATTACATGTAGGTACATGTGCCTATGCATGAGGCTGTATGTAATCATTCATTTGGATCATTAAATACAGTGAGAACACTAGGGGGGAGCTACTAGCCAACACAGCCTCCTTCTTATCCCAGCAGTAGCAAGGGGGAGAGGAAGAGACACAATTTTGCTCCACAAAATCCCATACATGCTCATCGGGGTTCGATGATACCTCAGCATTTGCTCAAAACTCTGCAACCGCTATAAAATATCTGGTATTTTCTGATTTCTGTGGTAAAAAAAATCTGCACACATCACTGAAATATCACTCTCAAATCTATTGATGCATTTAGCACAGTGCCCTCTAGCGAAACATTCATTCTTTCCAGGCTGTCAGTCATATAAATAATTCACTGCTGCTGCAGTTTCAAGGTTCTAGCGAAGAAAGATTGAGCTTACATTATGCTCATCTGCCTGGAGCATGACATAGACTGGAAAAATAAACAAGCCAAGTTAAATAAATAATTGCATAAACCTACATTGCCCTTCAGTATCTGCTTAACAGCCAATATTTTCACATTCAAAGGCCGAAGCGAAAAGACTAAATGTTTGACATATCAGACGCATCAGACGGTGTCATTAATTAGAAATGTTGCTGCACCCTCATCAGTCGTCTTAGCGAACCCTCATCACGCCCTTTTCACATGCAAACAAAAACGCCAAATCAAGTCTTTTTTTTTTTTTTTTAAGTTCAGCTTAATTAGCTGAGTGGTGCTGTTCAGAGTAGGAACTTTAATAAAGATGACTAGGAGAGGCACACTGCTACAGGACTGATAAATGATGGTACATTAAGCAGTGTTTGCCTCATAGCTGAGATTTTTGAAGTGATACACACACCAGGACTTAACACATATGAGTCGCACATGTATACTGCATGGTCACTTCATCAGGTGCATGTCGCTCCATTTATTGCCCTGCAATTACCAAATATATTAGGAGACCTATACGTTAGGTAAATAAATAGAAAGCAACCATGGAAGTGGTGGCGAGTGGAAGTGCTGTATTCCTCCAAAAAACCTTTGTCCTTGTGCCTTTGTTTATCTCACTGCTTTCAATTTAATATTACACCAGCATTTGGTGACAGAGTGGGTAAAAGAACCCAATAGTCTTCTGTAATTACCTAATATTACTCTTCTTTATAAAAAAGATTTATCAAATGAAGTTATTTGATATTTCCCGAATATAGCCAAAGAAAGGTCATATATACATTATAGCACACACACACACACACACACACACACACACACACATACATACATACATACATATACACACAATTATAATTGTTTTTCTTTTATAGCAATATTTTCTTTGCATATCCCAACCTGCTGGAGTGAGAGTGCCGGGTTAGGGTCATGAGGCAGAGCCCATGACAGTCCTCCTTACCAGACAATATCGCCACTTGACAATATCGATTTGTTCCACACCAAATTTAGCAAACCAGGTGTTCATGGAGCTTGTTTTTTGCACAGGGGCATTGTTTCCGTGAAGAGAGATCATTAAGACATCCTGTTCAATTAATACCTCTATCTTTGTGGTTAGTTTGAAGAAGGCCCACATATGGATGACATGGGTCCAAAAAAAATTAAAAACAATTTTATAAACATTTTGCTATATAGTGTACAAGTAATTTTACACCATCTTTTGTAGTGTTACATTTGACCAACATAACAATACAATTATGCCACTTGACAAAAAAATATTTAGGAACATTTAATTTACGAATGTTCTTTAATAAAAAAATTTTTTTAAAAAGGTTAAAAAGCTTATGTTAAGGAGGAATAAACAAACAAATAATTTTTATTTATAACTGCCTCCAAGCACTTAATGAATCCTTTGAGATTCTACATTTTTAATACTGATTAAATATTTAAGAAAAAACAAAAATTGATTCAATATCAATATGAAATATAGAAAATAAATATTATATATATATATATATATATATATATATATATATATATATATATATATATATATATGATTAAGGCTCAATGACTAAGGCTCAATGGCTTTACTTTTATTTGGCCAGATAAAATGACTAAATAAAAAAATGGATCAAATTAATGGATTAAATTGATGGGTAAAACCACTATTGTTATATTTACTTCTGATGCACTAAACATTTGTAACATGGTAATTACAATCCAATTTGACTACCAACAGCTGTGGCTGTCACTGAAAATAACGGTAATCAAGCCATCTTCCTTTGTGTCAAACAATAGTAGGAGAGTCAGGAAGACTTATGTGGATGTTGGGTTTGAGTAGTGTGAGTGCAGCACTTAAAAGAAAAAGAAAAAAAAAATGTAATAGGGGCTTAGTCTCTATAAAAAATTGTGAGGTTCATAAAGATTCGGTTGGTCAGGGTTGGCATCAAGAAAGTCAAGAGCCTGCACAAAGTCCTGAACGTAACCACACTAAACACCTTTGGGGTGAATTGGAGCCATGACTGCATGCCGAGCTCGCTCATCTTAAATCAGTGTATAAGTTCACTAATTCATTTGTGACTGAATGACCACAAGTCTTTACAGCCATGTTCCAAAATCTAACGGAAAGACAAAAGCAAAGGGGGACAAGATTTATATATAGTAAATGCACAATTCTTTTTACATAATGTTCAACAAAAACATTTGTGTCTGATAGTTAGGTGTCCACAGTCTTTTGACCATACGTTCCATTCAAATTTGCATGCTGGATCCAATATACCTTTTTGGTAACAAGATATTATGCTGTCTCTTTACTCCAGTTCCTCCAGTAACCTCACTTTTTTTGTTGTCCTGTGCACAAACCAAACCAAAACCAGCAAACATATGATAATGATCAAAAGGTTTTACTTATGACGAATGTGTAAAATGATTTAAATATTCACATAAAAATAACCTACATACAGCAAATGTTATGTCAGTACAGTATACGTTATCTACAAATCAGCTATAATGCATTTTGGATATACATATAACACAGTAAATGTAGCCAGAAAAAAAAAATCACTTTCTTCTAACTCAATGTATTTGTGATGTGCTGACTATTTATACACAGATCCCAAACAAATCTGTGATGTGTTATTCATTTCCAAAAGTAGGCTGCTTTAGAACCATACCACAGAGCTAGCAGGTGCCCCGAAAAACAATTTAGCAGATATGAAAACGATGGGTTACTTAACGTAATCCCGGGTTCTTTGATAACAGAGTGAGGTGTTTCACTATGGGAATCGCTTTGGGCGTGACCAACTACGGAAGCTCTAATGACACCACGTCTGTCTTGACAGACAGGTCGACCTGAGATCAGGCTCCGCCCACCTTTATCCCTCAGGTCGACCCCTGCTAACATCATTGCAGCGAGATTTCTTCCCGTCCCCGTGCAAGGAGGGAAGTGCTGATGAAACACCTCACTCTGTTATCAAAGAACCCGGGATTACGTTAAGTAACCCATCGTTCTTTTTCTAACTTCGCTCGGTGTTTCACTATGGGAGATATAGACTGCTCCCGGATTGCACAGGTCAATCACATAGGCTCAGAACGCCTGGCACTCAGCACTGCATGTGCCAAGGATGACTCAGACACATCTAGTCTATAAAACCGCACAAAGGTGTGCGCCGTGGCCCAGTCAGCTGCCGCACAAATATCCTGAACAGAGACACCCTTAAGCAGGGCCCATGATGTCGCCATCCCTCTAGTAGAGTGGGCCCTCAGACCCGTGGGAGCCTGAGAACCACAGCATTCATACGCTATAGATATAGCCTCCACAATCCAGCGGGACAGCCGCTGACTCGACAACGGCTTCCCTTTGTGAGGGGTAGCCCAAGACACAAACAGCTGGTCCGATTTTCTGAAACCCGCTGTTCTCTTGACATATGTATGGAGGGCCCGCACCGGGCACAAGGAACTCAAGCCATCCTCCTCCTGAGGTGGGTGAAAAGCCGAAAGTTCCGTAACGGGACATCTATAAGAAGAATCCACCACCTTAGGCACGAACGCCGGGTTAGGGCGAAAGGAAACCTTCGTGAGCCCAGGGGCGAACCATAGACAGGACGGACTGACAGACAGGGCTTGCAGCTCGCTCACACGCTTAGCAGTCACTAGAGCCACAAGCAGCACCGTCTTAAGAGAAAGAAATTTCAGCCCTCGCCATCCACCGGCTCGAAGGGTGATGAGAAAGGCTTCAAAACCAAGGACAGGTCCCACTGAGGCACTAACCGCCGAGACACCGGCCTTATACGGCGTGCACCTTTCATAAACCGGCTAATCAAAGGGTGCCGACCCACAGGTTCGTTATTAAACCCGACGTGACATGCAGAAATAGCCACCAGATACACCTTCAAAGTAGAAAAAGCTTTCCCTTTATCCAGCAAATCCTGGAGAAAACACAAAATGTCTCCCACAGAACACTGGAAAGAGACAATGTGACCACACCACTCCTCAAAAACTCGCCATTTATTGTCATAAAGCGTGTGAGTAGACGAGGCCCTGGCACTCTGGATAGTGTGTATAACCGATTGGGGCAAACCAGCCACACTCAAGTTCCACCTCTCACGGGCCAGGCCCAGAGAGCAATTCTGTCCGGGTGCAGATGATAAATCTCCCCGCCCGCCTGGGACAGAAGGTCCCTCCGTGGAGGGAGTGGCCAAGGCTGATCCGACAGTAGCTGAACTATTTCTGCGATCCAGTGCCTGGAAGCCCAACGTGGAGCTATCAGAATCAGTGACAAGCTGAGTTCTCTGACCCTGGCCAGGGTGGGGGAAATCAAGCTCAGTGGAGGAACGCGTGAGAAGAACGTTTGGCCACGGGTGGCTAACGCATCCACACCCAACGGTGCATCTTCGTCCCTTAGAGAAAAGAACAGAGGACACTGGCGTTTTCTCGCGGGCGTAAGATCACGGCGGCCCGGCCGTATCTCTGCCATATCTGCTCCACCACCTGAGTGTGCAGTTTCCATTCCCCGTACAGAGGGTTTACCCTGGACAATAGATCTGCACCCCTGTTCCATACGCCTGGAACATGAGTCGCCCTGATGGACAAAAACCTTGTGTCGCACCACATTATCAGTTTCCTCGCCAACTGATGCAGCTGGAGGAGCGCACACCTCCCTGCCGGTTGATGTACGTGACCACTGTGGAATTGTCTGTTTTCACCAACACATGTCGGTCCTTTATGAAAGGCAGAAAGTGTTTCAGTGCCAGAAATACTGCCAACAACTCCAAGTAGTTTATATGTCTCGGGATCAGCTGTGGTGGCCACACGCCGTTCACAGCTCTGCCCATAAGGGTCGCACCCCAGCCCTTCAAAGGCGCATCCGTAGTCATAGTAACTCGCGACGACACTGCCCCCAAGGGAATCCCCGACCGAAGAGTCGCGGGGCATCCCCATTGGCGGGCGCTAAGATGCCGAATGTGTTATTTTGACCGGCCGATTGAGATGACGTCGGGGACATAAGCGCAACGCGACACATCTCTGAAAATCTCTCATCATAAGAAGTCCCAGACGCACCACAGAAATCACTGAGGCCATTAAACCCAGCATTTGCAGGCACACTCGGAATGGGACAATATACCCAGCCAGCGGGGCGACACTGAATGAGAGATGCGATTCTTCTCTCTGTCAGCGTGACTCGATAAGAGGAATTTATACTGAGTCCCAGATATTCCGCACACTGCGCGGGACACAAGCGGCTCTTTTCCTGTTTATTTTGAAACCCAAGCTGCAGAGATGAGTGACTACGCTCTCCGCATCTCTGACCGCTTGCTCTCTTGACGAGGAGCATATCAGATAATCGTCTATATAAGACAAAATCCGAATCCCGCTGTTTCTCAACGGCAAAAGAGCCACCTCCACACACTTGCTGAAAGTTCTCGGAGCGAGAGACATTTCGAATGGAATGGTTTGAAACTCGTAGGCAGTGCTTCTGTGCAAACCTCAAATATTTTCTGTGTGACGGTAAACGTCTATGTGAAAATCTGGCGTCTGACAGATCGATCGTCACAAACCAATCGTTTGGACGGATCGACCGACAGAGTGCTTTGTGTGTCAACATTCTGAATGAATATTTTCTCAGGTGTTTGTTTAACACACGCAAATCCAAGATCGGACGGAGAGATGCGCTCCCTCTCTTCGGGATCACAAAGTACCGGGAGTAAAAACCCTGACGGCTTTCCGCCTCCGGAACAACTCTGATTGCCCTTTTGCTCAAAAGAGTCGATCTCGGTCGTTAGGGGCCGAGCCGACTCCTTCGCCACCGAGATCAACACACCGTTGAATCTGGGTGGTTTCATTGCGAATTGAAGCCTGTATCCCCGTGAAACCATGTTTAAAACCCACGAAGGAACCGCGCATGCGCGCCAATTGACGAGGTGCGCAGAAAGGGAACCTGCGTGTACACAACTCTGGTCGCGCATTGATGACGTCACAACCGTCGCCGCGCAGGGCTTCGCTGACAGAGCGAGCGCGCCCTCCAGTGGTAAAACTGGGGGGGTGCACGCCGGAATCTCGGGATTTTCGCACACTATCGCCCTCGGCTGATCGCCTGGATGCGAAAGTGCCACATTTATTGTGTTTTGTATTGTCGAACACATCGCCCTCAGCCCGTGGCTTGGATGCGATGATGTAATCTTTATTGCGCAATCGTCTGAACTGACGTGCGAGAGAACAAATGTCGGGAGTGCTTGGTGACACTGAACATTTTCCCTTAAGCCTCGAACTCGAGGAAAAACTAGAGAGGAAGCCCTTACGGAACTTAGAACCGGGCTGCGTTCCCTTCTCCTTTTCTTCGCCAGCGGAGAAAGGAGGATAGGAGAACATTCGCGTGTCAGGTCGCACGCTTCTTCTTCCGCTCCTCGGGGTGGGGCGGACGGTTTTTAGCCGCCGCGGCCGCAAATGAATGCTTTCCCCACGGTCCCGATCCATCCGATCTCGGACGTTGACCAGCTTGCTGTCCGCCGAGAGTCGATCTTGAGCTCCTAGCGTTTATCGGTCTTCCCCTCGCAGCCGCGGCTGCGGCAAAACCCCGTCGCTCTGGCTGAGGGGGCGTGCTCTGAGACAGCTTACGAGGCAAACAGAGGTTGAATGCTTCGTCCTCCTGTTTCCTGAGAGTGCTGGTTTCTCTCATCTTCTCCAGAGCAGGACCGAACAGACCTTTAGCGGGGTCGTAGGCAGCATCCATGACGTCCGCTTTCTGTGTGTCACCCAAGCCTGACAGGTTGAGCCACAACGCTTTCTCACCTGACACAGCCAAACCCATCACGCGGCCGCAGCCCTGAACTGCGCCTCGTGAAGAGCGGAGAATTAGGTCGTTCACCACACAGATCTCGTCCCAAAGTACCGGGTTCGGTACTCCCGTGTCGAGCTGTCGTCCCATCTCCTCTAAAATCTCCGCCTGGTACGCGGACAGCAAAGTCACCGCGTTTAACGAGCACACTGACTGCGCTGCGTATTTGTACACCCTCTGATGGATGGACGCCGTCAATCTCTCGATTTTCCCAGGCAGCGCAATTTGAGAGGAGGCAGATATGGAACGCCGATTCGGATGGAGGTGATAAGCCACTGAAGGTTCCACGGCTGGGGGTCCGGCCAACCCCAGCTCCTCCATCCCTTGAATCTCCAGCTTGGAGCACCCTTTTGCGGGAAGCTTGCTTTTGAAGGGGCTAGACCAGTAGCGAGACATTTCCTTCATGCAAGCTGGCACGGCGGGCAGGAGCTGTCTAGCGGCGGGTTGAGCAGGCAGCAGTCTCTTCCCGTCGTAAAGGTCTCTCACAGCTCCCTCCGCGTCCTGGGCCGCGGGCCAAGCGAGTCCTAGCCGCGCGGCTCGTTTGCATACCTCGTGCAGGTTACCTTCGGCCTGTGAGGTTGCATCGCCCGCGCTCTGGGGTCTCGACTGTTGGGCCGGAAGGGACCACTGTCGCCCCTCATCCTCGCCCTCCATATCCAAGTCGAGGAGGTCTGAGTTCGCGTCTGCGTCCTCGCCGCACGGTCGCACCTCATCCTCCGCGAGGAGGTTATCAAACAGAGGCGGCATGACCGGCGATTCGGCCTCCATCAGGTCCGCCCAGCTTGTGGAAGCTTCGCAGCTGATGTTCGACGACCGTAGACCTCGCGGCGGCGCCGGACAGGCATGGGTCCTGTTGGTTAGCCACCGCTACTCTCAGCCGTCTCTCCAGATGTTTCACCGGCAGCGACGCGCAGTGAGCGCATGCTTGAGGGTCCGCGGCGGCGTTTGAGCGTGCCGGGCCCATGCACGTGATGCACATCGGGTGAGGGTCCCTGCCGAGATGGTCGCTCCACATGATGATGGACACGGGCGGATACAACCTCCCTGATCTTCGACTCATTCCCTTTGGTGGGGGGGATGATCGTAGACATGGCTGAGTACAGGGTTAATATTAGACTCGTCACAACACGTTAGTCCGCCGATGTTGCAGGGTAGTTAGCCCTCTGAAGGCTTCGCCTTGACGCGCTAAGCCTGCAATAGCTTGACGCTACTACGTCCCTACCGTGTAATTTAATACACAGCAGGTTGGAATAGGAATAGCTCGCCTCGACGCGGACGCTATTCCGTACGACTGACCTCGCGTTCGGTGGCGGAATCCAATGACGGCCCGCACGATGAACAGTTAAGCGAAACCAGCCGAGAACTGGAAGTGCTGAGAGAGCTAAGTGTAGTCCCTCACAGGAAGAAAGCGCGAATGATGTTAGAAGGGGTCGACCTGAGGGATAAAGGTGGGGCGGAGCCTGATCTCAGGTCGACCTGTCTGTCAAGACAGACGTGGTGTCATTAGAGCTTCCGTAGTTGGTCACGCCCAAAGCGATTCCCATAGTGAAACACCGAGCGAAGTTAGAAAAAGAACCCATAATATTATTCTGTATAATAGAAAAGTGGTCAATTCTAATTGCACCTTGGTCCTATGTTAAAACTAAAAAAAGAATATGACTAAGACTGGGAGTAAAAAAGCTACTGTTTCACCTAACATCAACAAAAGCAATACTCAAAGTGCTCAGTGTCTTTTAGAGGCTTGCGCCAACGTATGATGGAGATGCATTCTGATGACCCCATCGCAATTTACAAAAGCCAGGACATATTTAAGAGTGTTAAAGAATGGTGATCAGTACTGGGTAGTATACTTGAATTGGTAATACATTTAAACAAATTTAAACTGTACAATACAGTTGTATGTGGCAGCAGACACTTGGAAGAGCGTGTATATAGTGTTATTAGTAAAAGTCATTACAAAAGTACAACTTTATAATATGCTTTACAACTAAAGGTCTTTCTAGAGGATTGCATGGGGTTATCTCTATTGAATTGACATTTAACCCATTGAATACTGATTGATAAACATTCCAGAGATGTTAATCAGCAAACAGCAGAGGATCTTATCAGCAGCTCCTTGGAGACCAGCATCTCCCAGTTGCTCAATTATACCAATATATGTTGATCCAATTTCGCAAAAAGGCAATTACCCCGAGGCATAATGGCTACCAGACTGAGTAAATGAATGCTTTTATGGAAAAACCAGACACAAGGCAAATTGAACTGCAGCAGGTGCATCTGGTTTCCAATATCAAACATTACAATGAGTAGCAGCATATTTCACTGTAGTTACTTTTAATTCTTTCATTTATCATCAGCGCATGCTTATTCCAAGCCACGGTTCATGATAGATATTGAGAGTATATTTGGAACACAGGATGCACTGCGGGATTACATCGCAGATGGAAGGGATGCAAGTTTGTTGAACACATCTTGTTCACTTGTTCACATCTATTGTCAATTAAGCATAAGAAATCCACATACTGAAAGGTTTTATAGAGGACAGAGAACATAGTGGAGAAAAATACATAGACTGAGTGCATGTCAAACTGGATAACCTAGAGATGTGAGGTAGCAACGATTCCTGCTGCACCACCCTGTTGCCCCAAGCTACCTGTAAGTTATCTGATTAAGATAAATTAATACATATTAGCATTCTGTATATGTGCTTACGAAATAACACGTATGTTATATGTAATATGTAAGCTGAAATAATATACTTTTGATGAATGTGTAATACCACACATAAATAACACAGATGCAACATAACACAATGAGTAGACAGTTCAGCACAAGTGTGTGAATCTCTAGATCAGACTGAGTGTACAAATAGGCAAAGTCAGAATTAGCCATTAGCCTAGCACATATTGCATTATGTTTTCAAAGACTTTTGTAAATATGCTATAGCTTGTTTGCTTGTGTGCTCACTGTACACAATGTGCCACATACAGACTGTGAGCAATTCTGCAGTGGTTTCAGCAATAATTCTGTCAAGTCACACAACAGATATATTTCAAGTTGTTTTCCAGCTCTTTCCATGTTTTTTATTTGACACCTGTCTGTCATGTAACGTCAAAGCCATGTTAGAGGAAACTGACTGCATCTGCATTAGATTTTCAATTTGGATTTTATTTAACACATCTAACAAAATAGTTAATATTATTGCAGTGAAAAAAACAAATAGCAGATTAAAGTCAATTTATGTGCAATATCAAAATGTCACATGAATTGTCATGTGCTGTCAGTGTAAATACACTCATTCTGAATGCTCCCTGACCAAGCTTTCCAAAGAGAGAAAGTTGTAAGAAAAGATCATGTTTGGGTTATATAAAAAATATTCATAAACCTTGTTTATCCCACAGTGAACCATTATATCCATTATAACAAAAAGGAAAGGCTTTGGTACCGTTTTAAACCGAAGAAAAACACGCCTACCGGCACTCACATACCGGACAGGTTATTAAATAGAGAAGTCAACAAAGACACCCAAGTTAGAAAGAGTTGCAAAGATGCACAGTGGCAATGTTAGTATCTGTCCACAGTACCACTTCAAGTCATACACTCCACATAGTGGGTGGAATAGTGGTCAAAGAAGTCATTGCTTAAAAAAGTAGTAAAAGAAATAAAGGACATTTTGAGTGCACCAAAAAGCAGACTCCTGGGACATGTGGATAAAGGTCCTTTGGTCTAATAAGTCTAAAATGGAGCTTTTGGCCATCCTGAAAAAAAAAAAAAAAAAAGATACAGTGCATCCTTAAAGTATTCACAGCATTTCACTTTTTCCACATTTTGTTATGTTACAGCCTTATTCCAAAATGGATTACATTTATTATTTTTCTCAAAATTCTATACAATACCCCATATTGACAATATGAAAGAAGTGTGGTTTAAATTTAATTAAAAATATTAAAAAAAAAACAGAAAAAAATCACATGTACATAAGTATTCACAGCCCTAGCCATGACACTCAAAATTGTGCTCATGTGCATCTTGTTTCCACTGATCATCCTTGAGATGTTTCTACAATTTGATTGGAGTCCACCTGTGGCAAATTAAGTTGATTTGACTTAGTTTGGAAAGGCACACACCTGTCTGTATAAGGTCCCACAGTTAACAGTGCATGTCAGAGCACAAACCAAGCCATGAAGTCAAAGGAATTGTCTGTAGACCTTTGAGACAGGATTGTATAGAGTCACAGAGCTGAGAAAGGATACGGAACATTTTCTGCAGCATTGGAGGTAGCACTCAACATAGTGGCCTCCATCATACATAAATGGAAGAAGTGTGTTTCACTTCTTCCATTATAACTAGACTAGAACGAGTAGGCCGCCCGGTCAAATTTTGCAATTGTGGGAGGTGAGCGAGAACCCGATGGTTTATCTGAAAGAGCCCCAGCGTTTCTCTGTAGAGAGAGGAGAACCTTCCAGAAGAACGACCATCTCTACAGCTCTCCACCAACCAGTCCTGTGTGGTAGACTGGCCAAATGGAAGCCACTCCTCAGTAAAAGGCACATGACAGCCTGCTTGGAGTTTGCCAAAAGGCACTGGAAGGACTCTCAGATCATAATAAACAAAGATTGAACTCCTCATGTCTGAAGGAAACTAGGCACCGCTCATTAACTAGCCAATACCATCCCTACAGTGAAGCATCATGGTGGCCACATCATGCTGTGGGTTTGTTTTTTAGCAGCAGGAACTGGGAGACTAGTCAGGATTGAGAAAAAGATAAATGCTGCAATGTAGAGAGACATTCTTGATGAAAACCTGATACAGAGTGCTCTGGACCACAGACTGGGGTGACGGTTTACCTTCCAACAGGACAACTACCCTAAGCACACAAACTTTCACATTGTCATTATGGGGTATTGTTTTTAGAATTTTGAGGAAAATAATAAATGCAATCCATTTTAGAATAAGGCTGTAACATAAAAAAAGTGCTGTGAATACTTTCTGGACACACTGTATATGTGGTACAAAGCCAAACACGACTAATAACCTCAGAACACAATTCCTACAGTGGAATTCCTACTGTGCTATGCATTTTTAGCTGGATTATCAGTCAGGATTAAAGAAAAGGATGACACTAAATATAAGGAAATTCTTGGGGAAAATCTGTTCCTTTCTGCCAGATATATGAGACTGGCACAAATGTTCACCATGCAGTAGGACAATTACCCCAATTATACTGCTAAAGCTAAACTGGAGTGGCTTAAAGGGAAACATGTAAATGTCTAGGAAAAGCCTAGTCAAAGCCCAGACCCCAATTGAGAATCTGCGGCATGAATTGAAGATTACTATACGCCAACACAACCCATCTATCTTAATGGAACTTAAAAATAAATTTTCCTTGGAAAACAAAGAAATTTAAAAAATATTTCCAGTGTGCTAAGTTAACAGAGATATACCTCAAGAGATTTGCAACTGAAATTGCTGAAAAATGGTGCAGCCTAGCCCTGAACACCTTCACCCAAAAACTACTAAATAAATAAATAAATAAATATGGTCCTTCATTATCACAAAGAACATAAGTGGTCAATCGTGTATGTTAATGGAAAAAATTATTAGCAGTACAAATGATGTGTCGCTCTTATTGCATATAATGTCAATTTTTGTAATATTTCTTAATTACTTAGAAAATAATTAAACATCAAAATATTCTCTAATCGCACACACATTTTTAATTTATAACTGCCTTCAGGCTGCTTTTAAATCCTTCATATTTATAATATTAAGGCTATCAGAACATTTGACACAATAAACTTTTGTACACTTGCACATTTAAGCAACTACCAAATCAGCAAATCATGTTGCGACACCAGAAAGGATGACACCTAACCATCTCCACCATGTTCACTTGAACTTATGCCTTCACACATTATTGGAATAGAGTTCAATTTGTTCTTCTGCTGCTGTACCCCATTCTGCAAAAGGTTCAAGATGCTGTGCATTGTAAGACGCTTCCCTGCTCACCACAATTGAAATGAATGATTAGGAGTTAATAGGGTGCTAATTTTGATCATTTGGCAGGATTGCGTGTCAGTGGAGCCATGTTGAGTCAGTGGGAGGAGTAAAATTTAGCAGGATGCTAATTTCACGAGTAGGTTTTTTTTTTTAAATAAAATTGGTTATTCAGCATGTGCAGTGAATTCAGTAACTACACTGAATTGTTCTTTTAAGGATAAAAGGCCATCTTTCATCTCAATGATATCTAGATCAAACAGATTGAAGAATTCACATATCTGGAATCGCTGGTCCAGTAGAAGAAAGTGACATCTACCACAGAGACTCATAGCAAGAGTGGACAAGCAGCCATGGCATTCACCTCTCTCAAGTGATGCTCATGGAAATTAACCAACATTTCTATAAAAAAAACGAAATCTGACTTTTTCAGACTACAAAAACGTCCAACCATTCTTTATGGATCTCAGATATGGATCCTGCTCAAACCAGAATTAGACAAGCTTGACATTTTCCAAATGTGACGAGTACCCCAGAGCCTGCATGTCTTACTTTGCGAATCACCTTCGGCACCTCAATCTAGATGATGCCAGAAACTTGACTATAGACCTCCAAGATTGCAAAAGTCTGTTAACTGAAATTCAAAATACATTGTCACCGACAGCAGTGTAATGACAAACCCGTCCAAATGCCAGCGATGGATGGATGGATGGATGGATGGATGGATGGATGGATGGATAGATAGATCTTTGTCATTACATAGTATAGATAAACAGCAATAAAATGCTATTTAGCATCTTTCAAAAGTACAAATAGTAGAACTGTGCAAATGATCTTATTATCTCCAAAACTGCAGCTCTTGTGGTGTTTTACCGGTCTGCAGTGGTCAGTATACATAGGCGACAGGGTCATAGGCAACTGAGGCTCATTGATGCATGTGGGGATCGAAGGCTGTCCCGAGTGGTCCAATCCAACAGACGAGTTCCTGTAGCTCAAACTGCTGAATAAGTTAGAGCTGTTAACGTTTTAGATGAGTCTGAACTGTTTTGGCAACAAAAGGGGGACCAAAACAATATTAGGCAGGGGGTCATAATGTTATGCCTGATCCATGTATATATACACAGGTGCAGCTCAATAAATTTGAATATCATTAAAAAGTTGATTTATTTCAGTAAATCAATAGAAAAAGTGAAACTTGTATATTATATAGATTCATCGCACACAGACTGATATATTTCAAGTGTTTTATTTCTTTAAATTTTGATGATTTTTGCTCACATTTATCAGAAAACCCACCAATACACTATCAGAAAATTTGAATACTTTAAGAACAATAAAAAAAAAAAACATTTGTACTGAATTTTTGGCCTTCTGGAAAGTATGTTAATTTACTATATATGTACTCAATACTTGGCAGAGGCTCCTTTTGCTTTAATTTCTGCCTTACTGCCATGGCATGGAGGTGATCAGTCTGTGGCACTGCTGAGGTGGTATGGAAGCCCGGGTTTCGTTGACAGTGGCCTTTAGCTCATTTGCATATTTTTGGTCTCTTGTTTCTCATTTTTCTCTTTACAATACCCAATAGATTATTTATGGGGTTCAGGTCTGATGAGTTTGCTGGCCAGTCAAGCACACCAACACCATAGTCATTTAACCAACTTTTGGTGCTTTTGTCAGAGTGGTGCCAAATCCTGCTGGAAAATAAAATCAGCATCTACATAAAGCTGGTCAGCAGAGTGAAGCATTAGGTGCTCTAAAACTTCCTGGTAGATGGCTGTGCTGACCTTGGCCTTGTTAAAAAACAGTGGACCAACGCCAGCAGTTGACAACTCCCCAAACCACCACTGACTGTGCAAACTTTACACTGGACCTTAAGCAACTTGGATTCTGTGCCTCTTTTCTCTTCTTGTAGACTCTGGGACCTTGATATCCAAATAAAATACAAAATTTTCTTTCCTTTCATCTGAAAAGATGACTTTGGCCCACTGAGCAACAGTACAGGTTTTTTTTATCCTTTGCCTAGGTAAGACACGTTGTCTCTGGTTCAGGAGTGGCTTGACACAAGTAATGTGTCAGTTGTAGCCATGGATACCTCTGTGCGTAGTGGATCTTGAAACGCTGATTTCAGCTGCAGTCCACTCTTTGTGAATCTCCCCCAAATTCTTAAATGGGCTTTGTTAAACCTTTTTTCTACCACATTTTTTCCTTCAATTCAACTTCCCATTAATGTGCTTGGATACAGCACTCTGTGAACAGCCAGCTTCATAAAGCGATTACCTTTTGTGTCTTACCCTCCATATGCAGGGTGTCAATGATCGTCTTCTGGACAACTGTCAAGTCAGCAGTATTCCTCCATGATTGTGTAGCCTGAACGAGACTGAGACACTATTTAAAGGCTAGGGAACCCTTTGCAGGTGTTTGAATTGAATTAGCTGATTAGAGTTTGACTCCACATGTCTCCAATATTGAACTTTTTCACAATTTTCTAATTGTTTTAGATGAATTGGTGGGTTTTTGTTAAATGTGAGCCGTAATAATCTAAATTAAAAGAAATAAACACTTGTAATATATTAGTCTGTGTGTGATCCATATAATATACAAGTTTCACATTTTGTATTGAATTACTAAAATACATCAACTTTTTTATGATATTCTAATTTATTGATACCGCTGTATATGAAAAAAAAAACAGAATTTATAATATGTGCAAGATAAGTGAACAATAAAAATGTAAAATATGTACAAGATGTATGTAAGCAACAATTTATGTAGAAAAATGAAATATGTAGAATTAGATGTACAACAGTGCAAATATAATATAAAATGTATACAAATGGTATACATATATAGTGTATAAAGATAAATTAAGTAGGCCATGCATTTACAAGTATTCACAGTTATAATTATACAGTAAGGAAATAATACATAAGAGGCAGAGTGGAGTAGAACTGCCTAAAGACTACAGGCAGCAAAAACATCAGTAAAGCATTTAAAATACATCAATGTTCTAGCAGTGCATTAATGAGTTCAGTGGAGATGGTGGTTGTGGGGAAAACAATTGGTCCTATTCCTGGTGCAAATGTTCCTGTATCTCCTTCTGAATGGAAGTTGTCTATATGATGACATCTATCTGAGAGAGAGATGCTCAGTGGCAAATAGTGTGTTGGACGGACGGACAGACAGACGGACGGACGGACGGACAAACAGACAGACAGACAGATAGATAGATTATACCAAAGTGCTATTTGATTCTGATTAGCTGACATTTATTTAAAGTGTCTCAGATTCACTTCTCTCTTTCCCTCATTTTCTCCAGTAACCAGTAACTGCATATCAATGTCTCAAGTCTAGTTACAAAGGTTTGAACAGTGTAATTAATTCTACACGAAAAAGACAAAAGACACAAATGACTTAAAAATGATTGTGGTAACTGTGTTACAAGTGATATAACCGTCTTCGGTCAATTTAATTAATTAGAAAAATAACTTCCTTTGTGTCATAGCCGCATTACCACCTCGGGTGTGCATTATCCGACTATTAAGAAACCTTCATCAATTATTCTGCACATAAATTTCAGCGTGGAGTTTATTGGGTCAATCATTTAATTTCTTTGCAATCAAGAGTACTTGAATATAAATTGCATTTCATTTTAATATTTATATTGAAAGAAAGAAAGAAAGAAAGAAAGAGAATATATCATCCTCTTTAGAGGAAAATAAATGGTGCATTACATGCTTTTATTCAAATTGTGTTGATTTCATTTTCTGCTTTTGTTCTTTTAACTAATGCATGTTAAATGTTCTCAAGACGTTCTATAAAATTATGCCTGTCATGCTAATGGTTCAGTGCTAAAATGAAAAAGTTGAACATACTGTATTCATGCATACCTTTTCTTTCTTTCTTTCTTTCTTTCTTTCTTTCTTTCTTTCTTTCTTTCTTTCTTAGTTTGTCATGGGCAATTAAGACGTGCATTTCATCATCTCTGCAAACTTATTTCACTCAGATAAAAAAAAAAGTAAAACTATTGGAAAAGTCAAAAGAGTCAATAATCCTTTCCAATAAAAGTAATAAAAGCAAAACTTTCGGAAGGTTATAGAAGAATACAGATTTAAAGATGCAGAAAGAGGAGAGCGGAGGAAGAAAAGGTGTGCTGAGGAAAGCCAGCACTAATTTAATATGAAGGTCAAGAGGGTGGGAAGAGATAACTTGATGATGTTGAAAACATTATATTGTTATCTTCATGCTGTATTCTCTTTCCTGCCCATTATCTTGCATCTGAGAACACGGTTAAATAAAGTGGTAAGTTCCCAGATGACATTGCCTCTGGGCTGAGCTCGCTAGACAATTCTTATCTGCACGCAGCATATCTGATTTCTGGATTGTTGGCCAGTGGGGGTGAAAAAAAAAGAATACAAAAAAAATACCGAAACCCTGACAAGCCATGAAGAGAGGAAAGTGCAACCAGGAAGGGTGCTGATGCTATTTATTAACCTGTAGAGTTTTCGGATTCACAGTTCAGTGCTTTTCATACAAATGCGTTTGGTCTGAGTACCCAAGGCTCTGTAAAGCCTACTCAGAAATAGTGTAGATGTGATCACGGGATTGAGGCTATGCTCGCACTTTTGGAGCATGTACTACATGATGAAATCTCAGATTCACTCTCTGTGTAGTGTGTGTACAGTGTGGCTGTGTGTGTGTGTGTGTGTGTGTGTGTAGTGCAGACTACAGAGCTAATGAGATCACCAAATCCAGATCGCTATATGTCAATTTTATTATATATTTTTTTTAGCTTAATGACAGATGACGCATGGGCTAGACATTACACACACACTACCCAAACACACATAGACACAACTACTCTCTCACACACTAGACACAAACCTACTAAACACAAATTCTACATATTTACATACCATATATACATACTATACACACAACAATACTCAATTACACACAATAAGATGTCATGGGTGGCCAAGGCTCCTTGATGCAATTGGGAAGCAAAGGCTGGCCTGTGTGGTACAATCTAACAGATGGCCTATACTGTATATCTGCTTAACTCAGTTGATTCGAGTTTTATTTGCATTTTATAGCATTGTTGATTCTGTAATGTTTGTCTGTGCTTATTCGAAGTGATTAATCAAGGGTAGATTTAGTCTCACTTAAGCTGTGAATTGTGGGCAGATCTTATTTATTTTTTATTGAATATGTAACCAGCTCAATCTTGTTTTGCCAGCAAAAAGGCACCAACAAAATATTAAGCAGGTGGTCATAAAGTTATGACTGGTTGATATTCAAACACACTATGCACACCACACACTAAACACATGCACAGATACACACACTACACACACACACACACACACACACACACACACACACACACACACACACACAAAATACCCATATAAATACTAAATGCACACACACTAGAATGTAAATTGCAGGTGTAGAAAATACTTGCAAAATGTAACTGTACTTTGTGCTTGAACTTGGAAGCAATTTTAAAAAAGACGTATTCTCAGTATTGATGAAAAGGAGTACTTGTACACATACTCAAGCAGATTTGCAAAAAAATAAAATAAAAAAATAGAGCGAGAGAGACAAAAAAAATCTCTTCTCTCTTCTACTCCTCACCTTTTTATTTTGACCTTCAGGCTTCTTGTTGAAAATCTTAAATGCCATGAGATTTCTTTTGTTGTTTTTAATTCAAGAAAAATGTAAGAAAAATTATTTTTCTTGCCACACTTTGCTGGATTTACCAGTAATTCATAAATGATGAGACATTTCTCTCTCTCTCTCTCTCTCTCTCTCTCTCTCTCTTATATATATACACTGACAATCAAAATTAGAGAACAATTTATAAACAATTGAACAATTCTGAAATAATGTCATCTTCACTGCTCAACAGTTGAGGGAGTTTTTGTCCTGTCTATTCCATGCTACCAGAACACATTTTCCACAAAATAACTTAGACATTTCCAAAAAAAACATAATTTTCCAGAAAACACACTGATCAAAATTTGAGAACACTTTCAGATACCTCCCAGTTATTGGTGTTAATCTGGTACCTGGTGCTAATTTCCTTGATTATCTGTCAACCCCTATTTAACTGCCAGCCTAACTTCCAGTTTCACTGACTCTGCAAGATGGTGGGATGTTCTAAAGTGACTGAAAGCCTCCGGCAGCAGGTTGTCCAGATGAAGGCCAAAAGGATGACCCCATCAGCCATAGAAAGACAAGTTGGCTGTTCCAAATCTGTGATTTCAAGAATATTGAAATTTACAACATCACAAACTCATTCCCTGCATTCATCACCCAATCAGCCCGCAGTGTTCATGCAGGACAACGCTCCATGTCACACAACAAATTAGGTAAAGCAGTTCCTTGAAACTGAAAACATTGAAATAATGACATGGCCTGCCCAGAGTCCTGATCTCAACCCAATAAAGAACCTCTGGAAAATCGTTGGTGACAAAGTTATGGCAAAGAAACCCACTACAGTCACCGAACTGTGGAGGAGACTGGAAGAAGAATGGACCAAAATCACACCAGAGCAGTGTGAGAGACTAGTGCTGTCCTGTGGTCGTAGATGTGCTGAAGTCATTTAGAGCAGAGGCCTGTACACTTCCTCCTAATTGCTGACTATTGTAACCTTCAGAACATTTTGTTGTAATCTTTTTCCATGCTACAGTCATTGTTGTTCTCTAATTTTGATCAGTGTGTTTTCTGCAACATAATGTTTTTTTTTGTATTTTGTGGAAAAGGTGTTCTGGTAGCATGGTATAGACGGGACAAAAACTCCTTTAACTGTTGAGCAGTGAAGATGACATTATTTCAGAATTGTTCAATTGTTTATAAATTGTTCTCTAATTTTAATCGCCATTGTCTATAGATATATATCTATATCTATGTATATCTATTTCCGTTTGAGGAAATCGAGCTGCGTCGAAACACTTTGGGAACGCCCTAAGTTGTGCACTCTCTGGATCACGTGTAAAATCCGGCCAATAGGCAAGTTGTGATGTCATCGGCGGACGGGCGACCTGTTGTTTAGGTAAGCGCTTTGTGTGTTAATTTCTGTGGTAATCTTTGCAACATAGCAAAACAGACAAGCTTTTGCATGTGTGTCCCTCCTTGCCCCCGGTTCATTACAGGAGGTGATACTCATGAGCTGTTGTTTGTTTGGGAGTGGAGCATGCTCAATCGGACTATTGTCCGTGCTGTAACTGTTTGGCTATTCACACTCACCGCTCCCGGAGATCACTCTTCAAGGAGAGTGCTCTCCCTCGCGGCTCTGGTCCCACTCTCGCTTAGGCAAAGCGGCACTGAAAATTGTGGGGCTTGAAGGCCGACCTAGCAAAAGGTATGGAGACGTGTGAGTCCTCTCCAGCCTCCCCTGCTGGGCTGAGCTCCCGCACCTGGGCTGTCCAAGCTTGGCTGGGTGAGAAGCAGAACCAGTGCATTCCCAGCAAGCTGGATGAGAGTTTTCTGTGTCCTGCGTTACACCCTCCGTACCGGAACCTGTAGTTTTTTCCCGACCTGCACACCGAGGTGTCCAGGTCTTAGAAAACCCCAAATATGACCTGTTCTTTCTTTCCGCACAGTTCGTTGTACGAGGATATAATTGGATTTCAGGATTGTGGCTATAGGGAGATGCCCAGAGTTGAGGATATAAGGGTTTGCCCGTCCACCTCGAAGGTTTATGTGTCCGCTTTTGCGGCTTATTGTACCCCACCAGCGGGGCAGTCATTAGGGAAACACCCTCTCGTGACATGTTTCCTGCGTGGCACCTGGAGGCTGAGGCCCGGGTTACGATCTGGAGTGCTTGTGTGGGACCGGGTCGAGGTGGCCTTTAGGTACCTGTCGGTTAAAACTGACTTCCTTTTAGCAATATCCTTTCTTAAAAGGATTGGAGACCTACAAGCCCTGTCTGTGGCCCCGACTCTGCTGGAGTTTACCCCTGGCATAGCCAATGCATTCCTCTACCCTTGAGCTGGGTATGTACCTAAGATCCCTTCATCGGGCTCTCCCAGCGCCTGGCAGCATGCCACCCAACTCCACCTCAACATGAAGCTCTGCAAGGTGCAACCGCTGCCTGGATGTTGAACCAATGCAGCTGGGCTCTCAAGGGCTATCCAGGAGAGAGAGGACCCGCCGCCTGGCCGCTGGGAGGTGTCTGTACTGTGGGTCACAGGGGCACTCCATCTCTCGGTCATTTCACCACTGTCCAAGTTGACCGTATCTCTCTTAACCCCGCTCACTCTATCTCTGTGTTTGATCAGCGGGGAACTTCATCTCCCAGGCCTGCCTCGAGCGATTACACCTCCCCCGAGAGAGGGGCTCCCAGGACCTAGCTGTTCAGACCATCCAGGGACGCCCGATGGGTGAGGGGTGGGTGAAGTACTGCACGCCGGTGGTAACGCTACAAATGGGGCTGTTTCATCGAGAGGAGATCTGGTTCCTGGTCCTGGAGAGTTCAACAGTCAGTGTAATCCTGGGGAGACCCTGGTTACAGAAGCACGCACCAAGGTGTTCCTGGGACCCCTGTGACATCCTGGAGCGGAGTCCCCACTCTAAGGAGCACTGTCTCTCCCACCTTCCAACGCAGCTCCCATGGGCGGTGATAGGCGCCACCCGGGTGGAGGAGGCCACGACCAAGTTGAGTTTCCAAGGGAGTACCGGTTGTTTGAGGACGTGTTCAGTGCGCAGGCCGCCACCTGTCTCACCCTTCATCGACCTTGGGACTGCTGCATTGACCTACTCCCCGGTGCGAAGCTTCCCAAGGGCCGTGTATACCCGCTGTCGGCTCCCAAGCACCAAGCAATGGAAGAATACGTGCAGCAGGCTCTCCGACAGGGGTTCATCACGCACTTATCCTCCCCAGCAGCGTCAAGCTTCTTCTTCATGGGAAAGAAGGACGGAGGTCTGCGCCCCTGTATCGACTGCAGACAGCTAAACTCGCAGATCGCTCCTCTTCCGTACCCCCTCCCGATCGTCTTCACCAAGCTCGATCTCCGGAGCGCTTACAAACTGGTGCACATCAGGAGGTGAGACGAGTGGAAGACGGCCTTCATCACACCCTCAGCGCACTATGAATACCGGGTCATGCCGTATGGCCTCTCTATCTCTTCAGGGGTTCATGAACAAAGTACTTCGGCCCTACCTCCAGAAATTCGTCATGGTCTACATAGACGACATCTTGATCTACTGACGAGATCTGGAGGAACACCAAAGACATGTGCGTGCCGTCCTAAAAATGCTTCGTTCTCAGCGGCTCTACCTGAACCCCTCGAAGTGCGAGTTCCACCGCATGACGATCCACTTCCTAGGTTACATCATCAGTGCGGCGGGGATCCAGATGAACGAGAGGAAGGTTAAGGCGGTGAGGGAATGGCCCGTCCCAGAGTCAATCAAGGAGCTACAGCGTTTCCTGGGGTTTGCAAACTTCTATCGCAGGTTCATCCAGGGTTACAGCAGGATAACCTTTACCCCCTATACCTATACCCCCCCCACATCGCTCCTCAGGGGTAAGACCCGAACCCTGAGGTTGAACAAGGAGGCTCAGGAGGCCTTCCACGATCTCCGCCGTCATTTCTGTAGCGCCCCAGTTCTGCGTCACCCCGACCCCCGGAAGCCTTTCGTGGTCGAAGTTGACGCCTCCTCGACCGGGGTAGAGGCTACTTTCTCCCAGCGGTCGGGAACACCTCCCAAGCTCCACCCGTCTGCCTTCTTCTCACACAAGCTCACCGCCGCCGAACAGAACTATGACATCGGCAACCGCGAGCTCCTGGCCATCAAGCTGGCCTTGGATGAGTGGAGACACTGGCTGGAAGGAGTTGAGCACCCATTCACAGTGGTCACCGACCACAAGAACCTCCAGTACCTCCGGGAGGCTCAACCCCCGACAGGCACGCTGGGCCCTCTTCTTCACCAGGTTCCGGTTCCACATCACCTACCGAGCCGGTGCGCTGAACGGCAAAGCCGACGCCCTGTCCCGGATGTACGGACCGGACGAACCTAGCGACCCAGAGCCCATCCTGGGGCCTATAATCTGGGAGATAGACCGGGAAATACGCACCGCAGCACGACAAGAGACCGCTCCTGTGGGATGCCCAGAGGGGCGCACCTTCGTCCCGGTCTCCTGCCGGCACAGGCTCATCAGGTCAGTCCACGAGATACCGGGCACAGCCACCCGGGGGAGAAACGGGTGGTCCAGCTCATCAAGGCGCGATACTGGTGGCCAGGTATGACAGGGGAGATCACGCATTTTGTGCAGGAGTGTCCCACCTGCGCAGTGTCCAAGGTTCCACGTCACCTGCCAGTGGGCAAGCTGATGCCGCTCCCATCCCTCAGCATCCCTGGTCGCACCTGGGAATCGACTTTGTGACGGATCTGCCCAGGTCGGAGGGCCACACCTGCATCCTGGTGGTGGTGGATCGCTTTTCCAAGGCCTGCCACTTTGTCCCCATGAAGAGCCTGCCCACCGCCCTCAAGACTGCGGAAGCCCTGTTCCATCACGTCTTCCGGAACTTCGGACTCCCAGAGGAGATTGTCTCAGACCGGGGCCCTCAGTTCACGTCTCGAGTCTGGAAGGCCTTCTTCAAGCTCCTGGGGGTGTCAGTGAATCTGACGTCAGGTTACCACCCGCAGTCCAATGGCCAGGCAGAGCAGAAGATCCAGGAGTTGAGCCGCTACCTGAGGACTTATTGTGGCCAGGATCAGGGGGAGTGGTGTCGTTTTTTACCATGGGCCGAGTATGCACAGAACTAGCTTCGCCAGGACTCTACGGGGCTCACCCCGTTTCAGTGCATGCTAGGGTTTCAGCCACCCCTGTTTCCCTGGTCGGACGAACCTGGCAATGTGCCCTCAGTGGACTTTTGGTTCCGGGAGAGCAATCGGACCTGGGAATCAGCACACACCCAGCTGCGTCGAGCCCTCTGCAACACCCGCCGACACGCTGACGCACGACGGCTGGACTCTCCACGTTTCCGTCCAGGGGACCTAGTATGGCTGTCCACAAAAGACCTGAAGCTGAAGCTGCCCTGCCACAAGCTGAGCCGACCGGGTCAACGACGTGTCCTACCGGCTCAAACTGCCCCCGAGGTACCGCATTCACCCTACCTTCCATGTGTCCCTGCTAAAACCTTGTGCCTCTCCTGTCTCTCACCCCCCAGGTGGCCCCGCTGCACCTGCCCAGCCAGAGGTCGTGGACCAGCCCGGTGTCTATGTAGTGAGAGAAGTTCTGGATTACAGACGGCGCAGGGGTCGCCTAGAATACCTGGTGGGCTGGCAGGGGTTTGGACCGGAGGAGCGGTCATGGGTGGTCCGGCGGGACGTGCTGGACCCTGCGCTGCTGGCGGAGTTCCATGCCTCGCATCCACGCTGCCCGGCGCCCCGGACGAGGGGCCGGCCTCGTCGCCGGGTCAGGGCGCCTGGTGCCGCCCCTGGGGGAGGGGGTGGTGTCAGGGAGCACCCTGCTTCTTCTCATGTGCGCGCCCGCCCGTCCGGAGCTCCTCGCCATCATATTGATTTCACACACCTGTCCCTCGTTACACACACAGCACATAAGCACTTCACGCACCCCACTCCAGCGTCCGTTATTGTTTCTGTGTGTTCGTTCTACGTCAGTGTTTTTCATTAAACTCTGTTTGCTGGTGACTCGGCTTCCGCCTCGTTCACTCCTGCCTAACAAATGGTAACAATTTGGAAATTATATTGTAATTATATTATAATTATATTATAATTATATTGTAATTATATTGTAATTATATTGAACTGTGCAATACCTTTTCTTATGAATGTCTGAAAGATCAGACACATTCCTATAACAGTTAAGCAACAGCATTAGAATGAATTAAACCAATTATATACGTTGTGTTTAGAACAACTGCCACTACCAAAGTGAGTAATTAGTAATTAATAGGCACATACATGCAACATACATCTAATTGCTCTAAGAATTCAATTACCATTTAACTTTTCAGTGTTTAACAAATTTCAGTGTTTGTATAGAGTTTCTTAACATCCGAAACACAGAAACTTTTCTAGAGGTGTTTCTGGGCCCAAAGATCACAGGCATCCAATTTAGATTTTTACACCTGTCCCTAGTTTGATTTAAAGATGATGATATTTTTTACTGTGGAGGATATACATTTTAGCAAGCCTCAACCTCCCAACCTTTTCGAAAAGTGATGCAGCCACCAAATTCCAAATTTTCTTTGAAATGATAGTTATTTGATTAAAACTTTTTCTGTGTTCTATTGTGAATAATAATAATAATAATAATAATAATAATAAAAAGATTGTGATGAAAATTAAGATAAGCAAATAAGTAAAAATTCAAAGTTTAGGGATACATAGTGTACAGTAGTGATAACGTTCGTTAGCTGAAGTCGTCTCATCTCCAAGGTAAATACACTGCGTAAAACCTTATTATATCTTTACATACTCTTTCTATTATGTTTTTATACAAGATTTGTTATTTAGAAATGTATTTTCCTAATTTAATAACGTGAAACATAAAAACAGGGTGGCATTTTGAGGGTTGGAACGGATTAATGCCATTTTAAGTATTTTTAATAGAGAAAATTGATTTGATGTGCGAGCAAATTGAGATACGAGCCCGTCCACTGAACTAATTAAACTCGTAGGTCAAGGTACCACTGTAAATGTATGTATGCAAAAACAATCTCTACCTTTGACGATGATTTTAAGTCTGACATTTTAATTTAGTCCTTTAAAGGAATGATGAACACTATGGAAAACTTTGCAGGTACATCTGACGAATCTAAATGATCTATTTGGTATTATCTTTATTAAAACTGCCATTTGTTAATTACTGCACCAAGCATTTGTAACTTACTGGTGAATGCATAAAACATGATGTAAGTGTGCATTTATAAATGAATCTGACGGCAGCACTGCCAGACAGGAAGTTAGGTAAACAAAGTCGTATACTGGTACAAATCTTATTAAGCATCTTCATGTCCATGCCCTGAGGGTATGTGATAGCAGTAGCAATCACAAGCACAGGTCAAAGTAGCAACAGACAACAGGATAGGTCACAGCAGTAGCAGCAGATACAGGAGCAAAGCCACCCTGTTACCCATTTGTTCATCTACACCTTTCCTCCCACAGTCAGAGAAGGCCACCCCTGTCTGTGGTCAAAGTAAAACTACAAATCACTCTTGAACCTCTTTAGTTATGGCTCTGCTTTTATGTGATTGCTTAGCCAACTGTAGCATGTCTGTAAATTTGCGGCTCACTGAGTCTGGCTGCTTGGCCTTAGAAAATGCTGCTTGCCGCTTTTATTTATATTTGATTTGTTAGTTGGTGTACAAAATGATTATGGGAGGGGTATGATTAAAATCATTATATGAATTGTACTGTGTAAGAATGTAGGTATGAATGCTAATTCTGCTTATGGCTTTAGCTTCAAGAAATCATATTATATGCCTTAAGCAAATATACATATGAAGAATATAAATTTAAAGGTGTGGGTTTGAGAGATAATGGATCAATTAATAATAATAATACATTAACATTTAATAAATAGATGATTGTTCTAGCAATCAGTGACAGGACAGGATTCCTGGCAATGGTCTTTATGCTCTGTGGAAGGACTTCTTTTTTATGTCCATTTATCAATATCATGGAAAAAAATGATTTTCTTTAAAGATAGCTCATGTCCTTTCTGGATGCAGATATTATTTCTGCAAAGGGCCAAACCACTGGATGTCATCAGAAGTGAGCAGAGGCTTTTTCCCTTCTAAAATTTACAATTGAAACATAAGATTAAAAATAGTTATTTTACAATCTGCAGCTTTGAAAGAATGTCCAAGAATGCCAATGTATAAAAATGGCAAGATAACACAAATGCAACCACACATCAGTATGTTTACATTTTAAGTAAGAGAGTATGAACTGAGATGATTACAACCTTTTCATTTTTCCCCCTGGTAGTAACACCGAGCTAAAAGTCTAGCTCTACTTATTAGATGGTCACGATAACACTTGATTATTAATATTGATTCCCAGCTCTGGGATATTGATTTTGTTCCAGCACTATTGACTGCAGAATACATATCCTAACATTGGTGACTAGCCTTAAGAGAGTGGCTAAAAGCAAACTCAGCAACCTGCTGCAGGGAACAGAGCTGTAAAAATGTAAAATACTCTTATGATTTAAAACAAAAGAGCAGTGCAATGGAAGGCACACAAGACCTTTCTTCTTGCAATGCTCTTTCTTTAGCTGTGCACATTTCTCCCGTAGCTGCCACTGTTGGCTGTTGTGAATGTGCCATTATTAAAATGAGTGTCATACAGTAATAGCTTTGTTCTGTCTGGAGAATGGGAAATGTTGACATCCATGTTGTGTCGTTACTCAATTCCCACAGAGTTCTCTTTGCTGAAAGGATGCAAGGCAGCAGAATAGCTTAAAAAGGCAGATAAAACATTTCATCCAAAGACACAACTATTTACTCAAAAGCATTCGATCATCATGTCATGTGGTTAACAGAATAGAATTTTATAAGCTATGCTTTTCCACGTCGAGGCAAGGGAAACAATCGAAATGCTTTACATATAAAGGAAGGCTCTTTATCTTTTTATGTAGAAGGTCACAGTGCATGGAGCATTTAATCTATTTTGTGTTACAGCTATGACACTTATATTGCAGTAAAAATTGAACAAATCTATTGAATGGGCACATATACATTATTCTCAGACAAAAAAGTTATTTAGTGAATCTTTTCATCTTGCTAAACATGTATGTATCAAGTGTATACCATTTGTGCTTCTATAAAGATGCTTTAAATATACTTACTCTGATATGGTCTATTTATGAAAAAGAAATCACTATAATCCACATTTCCAGGTAAAAAAATAAATAAATAACAAAAATATATGGCGCAGTCCAATTAATTCCAAAGGTGTTCAATAGTGTTAAAATCAGTGCTCTACATCAGTACACTCAAGATCTTCCAATACACCCCATGTAAACTATATCTTTAAGTTCACCTTTATGCTTTTAGAGAATTTGACTATCTGGGATCATTTTAAAGTCATCCCAGTTTGGGGAAGAACCACATATGGCTGGAAAAATCAAGTATCCGTAAACTTTGTTCAAATAGTGTACATAAGATGTACCATTGGGGATGAAGTCATCCTTTCTCTCTTTTGGCTGCTCCTGTAAGGGGTTGCCATAGAGGATAATCAGTCTTCATATCACTCTGTCCTTTACATCTGCTTCTTTCAAACCCTTTCCCTCACCACATCCTTAGTCTTCCTTTTTTTCTCCTGCCTGGTGGCTCCATCCCCAGAATTCTTCTGCCGATATATATACCCCATGCCCCATTTTTGCACATAAACAAACCATCTTAATCAAGCCTCTCTCACCTTGTTTCCAAAATGTCCTACATGCATGGTCCCTCTAATAAAATAAATTCTAATCTTGTCCATCCTCATCACTCCCAATTAAAAAATGGTGATGATGTCATTGTAATCAAAATTACAGTAGGTCTTTTTTGCCCTGAGAGTTATAATTAATCTAAAATAATCTAAAAAATATGTTAACCCTTAGTCATCAGTGCTGCTTCAGTCTTCAGTCTACACTATAGGCAGGTGTCTTTTCTGCACCACATATCATTTCAAACCTTTTATTTCCAGCCAGTAGCATTATGGAAAAAGAAAACAAAAGAAAAAAAATGACAGTCAAAAAAGTTTTTTATCTGAGATTTGCACAAAGCAGTGATGCAGTGGAAAATATTCTTGGGGCGAAGTAACAACAGAGACTTGGAGATCTGCATAGAGATGCTATTTTACATGCTATTTTACATCTGTAAGTTATAATATATCTCCCTTTACAGTTTTATACAATTTTATAGGTTGTATTGCCTGTTTGTTTTTATAAGAGAAATGCTTGAAAAGTAAGTGTGTGTGTGTGTGTGTGTGTGTGTGTGTGTGTGTGTGTGTGTGTGAGTGTTGTTGGGATTGGAATTGCCACAGATCAATATGAATAATCATGACTGTAGAACAATAGCTTGTCTGGCTACCTGGTCATCAATATGAATGCCAAATCAATATCAATAGCCAAACATGTATAACAATAGCCTTTAATGATCAGCCATTTATTTCAATGCAGACTGTATGAATTGAGTATGAATGTCCACCTGAGCTTAGCAGGTGGCTCTCAAACAGGGGGAGGGAGAAAAGGATCAGGCATAGTCTCAAATAAATGTTTGTAGGAATCTAATTTTTCATGATATCTTAATTCAATTTAAAATATAAACTCATTACACATGTGGCTTTTAACCCATTACTTTCAATTCAGTAAAAAAAATTTTCATGGTACTTATATATAACTTTTTATAACTTATCTTTTTGAGCAATATCAACTTTGAAAAATGGACATTAAATCTCAAAGTGTCTTCTTTTTAAATATATTTAAATTGTGTATGAAGAACCTTTTTATTGGGAACTGTTAACATTTAAATTTAGGTAGATCATTTTCAGCTGTGAGTCCCAAAATCTGTGCTGAAGGCTAACAGGTTAAAGATATGACACACATACAATGTTCAGATTATGTATTCTAAACTGAGATTAAAGGTTTATTCAGGATCTATGCAAGCTTGTTTCTGCTACACTTGAGTAAACTTTATGCAGTCTTATCTCTAACTTGCAACCTGTTCCCTCACAATTGTGAGTTACTTTGACTTGATGATTCTGCCACATCAATGCTACAAGCATATTTTCAGCCTAAAACAACCATTTAGAATGGCCAGTTTCCATATTTAAAAAAGGTATAATTGCTTGCTTGTTTTTACTCTTTGTTTTGTTTACTGCCGTATAATTCTCAAGTGGAATGTTCACTTGTAGTCACAGGATGTAAAGTTGCAATTGCACAAAATGTATTTTTTTAAATTGAGAGATTAAAAAGAGACATTGCACAATATTATTTTAAGTCTGCATAATACCTTCCTCATACATGGCAGAAATTAGCTTTATGCAGATCTATATAACATTTAAATAAAGACCACAGTAATTAACATGACTGTGCACTATTTCTGAGTTACTGCTTGTTGTGTGGTGGTTCAAATAAAGCTGTTAGTTTGTTTGTACTGTAGGAATGTCTATAGGTTATGTATGTAATCTTGGTTCCCTGAGGGAACGAGATGCTGTGTCAACAACGCTTTGGGAACGCCTCTGCATGACCATGCTCTGAACCATGTGTGCATTCAGTCCAATAGAAAAGCTTTAAAAGTAAAGGAAGTGCTCATAGGGATGCAGGGAGTGTCATCGCATTGTCTCATTCTCTTGGGTAACCAGGGTTACATACACAATCTAGAGACATTACTCTTCAGGAACTCAAGTTGCATCCACAATGCTTTGGGAAATAGTGTACAATACTAGTGTGGATGGCTAGGTCGAAGGACAGAGGGCCAGAAGTGGCACTAATAACAAGGCTATAGGCCCTGACAAAGGTCAGTGGGGAAGACCAGCCCACAGTGTTGCAAATGTCTTGGATTGATATTCCAGAGGAAAAAAAAGCCTTAGAGACCACCACACTTTGGGTTAAATGAGTTCTGACCCTGAAAGAAGCGGGGAGACCTAAGGACTAATAAGAGAAGTGGATAGCATCCACAATCCACCTGCTGAGGGTCTGCTTATCCACAGGGAGAACAATCTTTCACTGACCATAGCAGACAAACAGCTGGTCCAACTTTCTTCACAAGGCAGTTCTGTGGACGTATGCGAGCACCAGGCACATCTGTTTAAGCTTCTCCTGTTCAGGGGCCTGAAGGTTAGAATGCCTGGAGCATGACTGGTCCTGAGACACCCAAAGGCATCTTGGGAATATAACCCGGCCTGGGGTAGAAGGTGGCAAGAAGAGCTCCCAGACAAGCCACACATAGACTATGTGTATCCACCTGTGATAAAGCGGGGGCAATAAGGAACACACAGCCAAAAAGACAGTTACACAGAGCACTTCCCTGAACAAACAGAAGCTATCAGAAGCTAGCTATCTCCACGGCATGTGCTTTATTACTTCTTGGTCATGACGCGCCCCGCTGATGTCGTGCTTTTCCGTTGGACCGATTACACACGTGGTTCAGAGGTTGGTCACGCAGAGGCGTTCCCAAAAAAAGTTGTTGATGCAGCTCGAGTTCCCGAAGGGGAAATGCAACTATTTGTTAGAAAATGTCACAGGAAGGTACAGAGAAAAATAAAAGAACCCTTTTGCTAGGATTAAATACAAGCGTTTGTCAAGAGGGGGAGCTGTCAGAGCCAGAATTCACAGATCAACATACATTTGTGAAGAATACTCCTGGGATTATGGGTCATCAATACTCGGTAAAGCCCCAATCAATTCCATTAACATCCCGCTAAGAGAACCCATGAACACCATCACATGTTACACGTGAGATATTTTAGCTCAAGACACTAAATGATAGTTTTGGAGAGATTGCCACCCTGAGATAATTATTCTTAAATGCTGTATTTAGCCGTCTCTCCTGGTGCGACTCTGATTGGCACCCTACCAGCAAGGTTAATACAGCTTGAGTTGATGATTAGTAGGAAAGTGTCTATATAAATTGAATTTGGCACAGGCTCAGAACACATTACCAGGCTCACCAGGATTAGACAATCCTCTCTCTTGAGAAAGACTCGAGTCACAATAGCGAACTATGGAAACAACGGATGGGAATTTACAGTAAACTTACTGTAATTTTCAGCAGCATACGTTCAACAATAAACAGTTTGTTACATAATTCTGAAACTATTGGCAAATATCAGAATATTTAAGAGTATGGATTTAATCATATGATTTAAATCACACAGATTTGGCATAATGGGCACAATCATAATCATTACATACTGCATTACATACACTATAGTGCACATTGCATACACACATATATATATATATATATATATATATATATATATATATATATATATATATATATATATATATATATATATACTGTATAGTCCCCAGGTATATTGTATAATAACCTCCATTCTTCTGGGCAGATATTCCACTATATTTTATAGTGTACTTGTGGAGATTTGTACTCATTCAGCCACAAGAGTTATTAAAGTCAGGCACTGATGTAGGGTGAGGAGGCCTGGGGTGCAGTCAGTGTTCCAGTTCATCCCAAAGGTGTTCAGTAAGGTTGATTTCAGAGCTCTATAGCAGGCCACTCAAAAGTTTTAACTTTAACCAATGTAACTATATTTTTATGGAACTGATTTCATGTTTTTGGTGTTTTGCTTATTCCAAAAGGTTTATAAAGCACTATTGTTATAAAACAATTTATGGAACTAATATCTCATACATATTAATGGAATGGAAATAGATAATACCCTTTGACATCAGTTTTCAAATTTCCCTACACAAACAATATAAGACATTCAGGAAATTGTACATGTCCATTCCTATTCTGACTAAATATACAAAGAAACAGTACAAAAGCTTGATAACTGTTGGATTTACATTTGATAATATGTCAACCGAGGTTTTTTTTGTTTGTTTTCTTGTTCACACAATAAAGCAGTGGTCCAGTAAATCAGCTGCCAAAAATGAACTTAATGTCTATTGGTTTAAGCGATTGCCCTATTCACCAGCTTTGCTTGTCTAAATATATAGATGCAGCTGGGAACCTTGATCAGGCAGCTCTGATTCTTTACACTGACATTAGAACCAACCTCTGTGGCACATCTATATGGATGGGACTGTCTACAGCATGCAGGGCTGAATCTCCACACCTACTCCGCATTAGCCTGGGCAGTGTTTTATGGTTGGTGCCTATTAATTCAATAGCAAGGCATGTTTACAGATATGGATTCCTATCACGTAGAAACAGGAAAGCTTTGTAAATCTTGCATACATTTTTTTTATTACCACAGCATTAATCTGTGCTGGAGTATGTTTTGTCAGAAGATGTTGAATAATTGAATAATAATTAAACTATCTTTAGAACAGAAACTCAGACTGTAATTCAAATTGCATGCGCTTATATTGATATGTTGTACATAATTTCATTAGAAGCATGTACAATCATGGATAAATGAAAAGAGACTTTAGTGTCAGTGGTTTGTAACAGTCAGAAAGCTTTCTGAAAGTATGCGTCCAGTGTAATATCACAAGCTGTGCTTTTCCAGTTTTACTGTATCTACTTCAGGAAACAAATCAAGGCTGGTGATGGATCCAATGTGTTATAGATCCTATAATATAAGTGATGAAAAACTGTCACTAGAACGAGCTAACAAGCATAATGGTTTACTTGTTAATAAACAAATAATTGTTGGTTGTGCAGGCATTTTAGGCAAATGATCCACTCACTGGTGATGAAATGTTTAGTAACCAGTTGCCCCTGGTTAGATTATTTTCCTGAAAATAACAGTGTTAAAGTCTTTATTAAAGGTGCATTTGTAAAGCCGCTTTGGAAACAAAAGAGCTATGCAGAGAAATGCCTATGGGTGACTTGCAAGAATTCATTTTGAGAGGATCTATTATATCCTCTAGTTGCTTCCTGAACGTTAAATTCTTCCACTTGCAATTTTAATGCTGCCACTTTGACCCCTGAACACAAACAATTCGGCTCCACCATGCAGATTTAATCACTGCATTTCAGTGACATCACAGCAACTGAGTCTTGCCCTATATCTGTACAAAACAGTCTGTCCCATCATTCTGCCATTAGTTTTAACAGCCGGCCTGGTCATTAGACAGGATGAACTGCGCACCAAGGGCCTCATAACTGTCTCCTCCATGGGACAGACTCATGGCTCAGAGACCCCAAAATGGCTGTGCTAAACAGAAAACACCATCAGGCTCAGGTCTGTATTGGCTGCTTCTTCATTGTGTCTCCCCACTGCGAACTCTCCACCCTGACCTTGAGATTCAGTATTTAAAAGGCACGGTATGAGCAATGCTCAGCAGGCCCACACTGTATCAATTACAACCCCCTAATTAAGAGTGAGTGTCTGCAGAAGATAAAGAATATCATTAGAGGGGCAAAAACAGTGGGAAACAAGCTTTTTTTCTTCGAGGGATTTTGGACTAATCTCATTTTGCTGTAACTGTTTTCCACCCATGTATTCTTTGAAGTGTAAATGCTAAGGAATAAATGTGTGTCACAGAAACCCCTACAGAAGAGTCTGTTTGTGAAGAAACAATAGAACAGGAAATAAGAAGTAGAAATAGGTATTTCTGTATTTCCAAAGATTACTACATATAAACTGTTCTGTAGTTTTAATTTGTTTTTGTGGTTGGATAAAAAAAAAAAAAAAAAGCCAGCATCCAATCATAATCCATTATATTGGTTGAATTCAGATAAAATGTTTTGTCTCCAAACTTTGACACTTTTTTGTTTACCAACTGAAGACTTGTTAAGAAAAATAAGGTGAGAAAAGCTGAAGGAAACCAAAGTACACCTGAAGTGTCCCAAATTAGTTCTAATGAGGTTATTAGCATGTGCACTGAAGCGGTTAAGGGGATATTTTCAAAGGCTTTTCCAATTTCCATCCAAGCACCTCAGACCGGCTGAAGAGGCCTTAGCTTAATGTAAGAGACATGCAGTCTCATTTCACCAATACTCTCATTTTCTCTAGAGCCCTCCGTCACGCTATATTGTGACTTATTCCCACAAGTGGCCAGGATAAATTGTACCATTTCCGACAATAGATTGTACCAATCTGTCTGCTTTGCTCACAGAGTAAATAATGCAATTATCTTTGTAAATATTTCTATTTCCGCAAGCTATGTTGGCAATAGCAGGTTATTTGAAGGCACTCTTCGAGTAAGTGATCAAAATATTTTGACATTTTGCCTTTGCAGCTTTTGCCCATTGTTGTTTTTTTGTGTTTTTTTTTTTTTTTTTTTTCATTTTTCTGTTCCTCCAAGACCTGAGCAGTGCTGTTGGCATTGCTGCTTGCTGCTGTGCCAAAATAAATAATGAATCAGCAGCAGCAAAAAGACTTTTGCAAAAGAAAGGCTGTCTCAGTTGAGCGGGAAATTGAATGGCGAGTTATCTTTCTGACACAAATACACATGCTTTCCATAATCCCTGGCTCTAAAACAATGTCATGCCACTTGAGGCTTGTCTGCATTTAATTTTAACTGTAGTACCTAGTAGCAAGCATCTGCACTGCTGGGGAAAGGCTGTGATGTACTTTGGCTGCAGGACTGTCTTTGTCAGGAGCTAGAAGGTCCCATAGAGCCTGTCCTCAGACAAAAGCTGTATCTGTTTCATAGGGATTAACAACCAGAATGCCCTTGAAGCTACTTCCAGTTTGCCTGCTGCATTCAATCTCAAACTTTAAATTTGGGATGACAATTTTGAGCTAATTGATTGTATACGATTTAACTGATTTAAAAAATGCACAGATATGAACCGATGATTGTGATGCCTACATTCTAATTAAAAAAATCCGTAAAATCTATACTTAAAAACCTCCAACATGTTGGTCCAATTCTAATTTGGTGCAAATGACATCTCTAATAGTGAACATTTTTTAAATAGTGGGGAAAAGTTTGCATAAAATAGAGGCATGAATTAATAAATTGCAATTCTGATAAAAAAAAAAAAATAAATGCAAAAAAAAAAAGAAAAGAAAAATATCCCCACACACAGTACACTCCCAAAGCATGATACAAAAACTCAAATGCAAAATAACATGGTGTGCTGCATTGAGGGCTAGTTTATAAGTTGTAAAATGGATAGGAATCATGTCAAATGAAACCACATTTACAGTGATTCATGTGATAGTCTTTTTTCATGTCATCATATTGTTCTTTTTGAATTTGAATACATCAATTCATTTGAATACATAATTTCTTTGGACCGTAACCACCTCGATAAACAGGGGTTTACTGTATATACTGTATAACTCTGTACTGCATTTGTTTTGCATGTGCACGAAACAGCTATCCATTCTTTAGAGTTTTATGTCCAGCTTCAATAATTTCTTTTAAAAAGAGAAACTTCTTCCACATATTGAGGGAGTGAATGATCTGTATTAACCAAATGAGGTCTAACAAATGTCAAATTAAATTTTTCCATTTATTTCATTTTATTTAAATCAATTTAATTTGTGCCAATGTAATAAAAAATAATAGTCTATTGCATTAAATTGATTTATAATATTTTATTCTTATAAAGTATTATAAAATATTTTTTTTATATTATTTTACCAAGCAGGAATTTTTATTTTAAATTGTTTTAAAACTGTAAACTGTTAATGTTTTCAAAACTTATTAATAATAAACTGATAAATAAAAAGCAAAAAAAAAAAGCAATTTTGGTTTGCATTTTGTCCCCCTTACTGTACCGAAATTGTACCAAACCTCGAACTTAAAAACCGAGGTACCTACCAAACTGTGATTTTTGTGTACCATTACACCCTAATAGAAATTAAAACTTCCTCATAAATTATTACATGTAAATTTTGACTTGGTTTACAAAGTAAATAGTAGTAAATATATGTTCTGACCTTTTTTGTGCCTGGATATTTTCTGCAGTGATGTTTTGTAGAACCTTGTCCAGCATATCTGTGCTTGCAGTAAGCTTGGCTGGCTGTCCCTCAGTTTGCTTGCCATGTAGACCAATAAGCAGTCCCAGGATGAAAGCTCCTGCTGCAATCAACAGGTATTTGATAACACAAGTAACACTTATCTTGTGTGCCTTGGGAACAGTCCCACTGTATTGCAAGACATAATTGGGATCTTCTTGTAATCTCTCAAACCTTCCATGGGGGGAAACAGAGGGCTGGATGATCCCTTGGTCCAAAATAATTTCACCACTTGGTAAGTTTCCCATGTTCTGTGAGTCTGCACACTCCAGTCGAAAGTTGTCCAACCCGTGTTCATCCATCTCCGGTTCCATTTCCCACTCTAGATCAACAGAGGTTAGCTGTTCGTCACATTCCAAGTCCTGGGGTTGCATGGAGATACCATGACTGGCATATGCTTTGGTGTATGCCATGTCCGCACCTACACACAAACAGTGCAAATAAAATAACTGATTTACAACAAATAGTACAAAGAATAAACCAATCATCGCCATTTTGTAAAAAGTTTTTCACTGTTTCAGCCAGTCAGTGTCATTCAGTGTTCTAACTACACCAAGCATTCTCAGAGGAGCCAGGAAGGGCACTGTGGTTCACTGCTGCTGCTAAAAAAGATCATTAAGGGTGACGACTTCCTGGGATCAAATTCATAAAAAAAAGGAGACCAGTGTCAAAGTACTCCATTAAGTTTAACTATCCCTTTTTTAAAGCGATCACCATCAAACCCAAACCAGCCCAATCGATAATAACAAAATTGCAAAAGTGCCCAGAAATTCACAGTGGACAAAGGCTATTATTCATTTAAATTCAGCTACAAAAGACAGCAGTGAATAAAAATTTACTACTTCTAAAGCTCATAATCAGGCACAATAAAAATAATAAAAATAAAAAACTAACAAAAAATCTAAATGGATCAATCTGTAGCACTTAAATAAAAGCATTCATTTAAGGTCACTAGTGAAATTAGACAGAATAATTTCAGATCAGAAAAACACAACTTGCTCAGATTTCTGATAAATAACTAAACCAAAAAAAGCACTTTAGCTTAGAATATAATATTTGAACTAATTTAAAAATAATGTTTTTGTTGTAGAATAATTCAAGTAGTACATTTTAGTCTTCTGGAAGGCAACCCTGTTACTTGAAATATGTGGAATAAAACACGTTTGACACAAGGTTGTCTTTGTATGTATGATGTAGTAGTAAGATTTCTCTTCATTGGAAACTAGAGGTCCAAACTTGTTTCAGCAGGTAAAGAAAGCGACCCCAATAAATATTCAGTTTGCCAAGACTGGTGCATAAGAACACAAGTGGCTAACGCAGATCTCTAAACTCAACCCAACTGAACACCTTTGGGATGAACTGAAACCCTGATTGCAAGCCATGACTTATTGCCTGTCATCATAGCCTTCAGTTAATAAAACATTTTTGGCTGAATTACATTACAAAATCTAGTAAAAAAAACCTTCCCACAAGATGGGGGGTTATTATAGAAGAAAATGGGATTAACTTCATATTATTGGCCATAGTTTTGAAATGGAGTGTTTAAATAAAGGCAGATCAAGCTCTGGCCTTTGGTATATGTGAAATAATTATCACTAAAATATCAGTACAACAGTTTGTTATAGACTGCTAAAGCAGATAAAGATGGGCAGGAGCTACTGAACAGTTTTGAATGGTTTACAAAGTTTCCTTTAATTTACATGCGAATGCCAAGAAGGAATCCTGATTCACCCCATTTTCCTCCTCTGCTATACAGTTTGTCAAATGTTCTGGGGGCAAAACTGACCCTCATCTCCTCCCTGCTTTCCTCATCTTTCCACTCTTTTCCTGTCCTCTTCCCTCCTATCATTCGCTCAGGTGGCGATAGAGCTCGACTCTTTCCTTTGCAGAATGACAGCTGACATTCAATCACCAGAAATGTCAGCAATTTAACGCTTCTCAGCTCCACAACAGAGCCATCAATTAAAGGCCAATGGAATGTACCATCTTTGACTTTTCCCCCCCAAGATTGATTTGACAGTGACACTAAAATGGAATGCCGCCGGAGTGCACACACTGTGCACATTCAAGCTGGGCTAAATCAATTTTCCAAACCATCCAAAGGACAGATTTTGTGGAGCAATTTATTCATACAGCCTTTTCCACAACTGGGTTACATTAGGTTAGATTGGATTTCAAAAATGTTATTTTTTGTTTTATTATCAAAACAAAAAAATATTTTTATGATTGACACATACAGGCTCCAAACAGGAAACACTTTATATTTTGTGTGCATTTTATGCTCACCTTAATCAATATTTATAAAATTCTCCTTCCATGAGTGTAGTTAAAATTGGTCTAGACAGGCAGAGTATCTACTGTCACTCGCAGCCAGGGAACGCTGGAGTGTTGCTTGTGGCAGATAAGACAACATGCCATGAGTGGCATGACTAACGACATCTATCAGGAAATGAATCCAGACCTGATCCAAACAGGTATCAGACAACACTAAACCTAACTCCTCACTACGATTCAGCTCAATAAACCGCACACACTACACGGCTGTCACAACATCATAAGGCCATGACCCAGAGTCAGTGTGTCTCAATAAAAACACTGCAGATATTGGAGAATAACAGGCAGGATATTGCAGGAAAGAATGGGAGGAAAAAAATCCAAATACCATTGAGCAGCCCACTCTTGGAAGAAAAACTCAATAAGGAAACTTTTTCTTAGATTTAATTTCTTTAAAAGAATTATCGATTAAGACAAATGAGTACTATAATCAATCAGTTGAACTTAAAAATAGAATTAAGATTAATTATAAAACAAATCAGCTATAATATTTAAAGCACTAATATGTGATATTCTCTGTCAAAGAGTGGGACATACAGATATTAGCCTTAAAATATAAAATAAACATTTCCTAAAGCAGATGTAATAAAAGCTGGAGGAATGAAGACTGAATGCAAAGCAATGTCCTGGTCAGTGTTCTGCTGGGAACTTTGTGGTATGCCATTCATGTAAATTTGACTTTGACACATAGCACCTAGCTTAAAAATCTTTTAGACAATGTAGAACCCAATCAAGGGTGTCTGTGTGTGTGTGTGTGTGTGTGTGTGTGTGTGTGTGTGTAGGTTCAAGCCCTGGTTTCGTTAAGCTCTTGGGCTGTTGAGCAAGACCCTTAACCCTCTGTGCTCCAGGGGTGCTGTATCATAGCTGACCCTGTGCTCTGACCCCAGCTTCTGAGCAAGCTGGGATATGTAAAGAACAAATTTCACTGTGCTGTAATGTATATGTGACAAATAAAGGCTATTCTATTATTTATAATGCTCTGACAATGCAAAAAATGCTCAGGAACAGTTTGAAGAACATGCCAAAGAGTTAAATAAAAAATAATATTAAAAAGGATGGGGTATATATATATATATATATATATATATATATATATATATATATATATATATATATATATATATATATATATATATGTGTGTGTGTGTGTGTGTGTGTGTGTGTGTGTGTGTGTATATACAGTTTCTCACATTTCAGCAAACATTAGTATATCTTTTAAAGGGACAGATTTACAGTACAGCAGGACAGATTAGCAGTACAGATTTACTGTACTGGAACCAGGCTAATATAAACTTGTTTGGCTCAGATGGTCCAGCATGTGTGGTGATGCCCTGGTGAGGAGTACCAAGAAAATTGTTTCTTGCCTACAATCAAGCGTGGTGGTGTTAGCATCAAGGTCTGGGGCTGCATGAGTGCTGCTGGGACTGGGAAGCTGCGGTTCATTGAGGGAAACATAGATTCCAACATTTACTGTGACATTCTAAAGCAGAACACGATGCCCTCCCTTCAGAAACTGAGCCAAATGACAGTTTTCGAATATAATAACAACACCAAACACACAACTGGCTTCCTGAGGAAGGTGAAGGTGATTGAGTGGCCAAGTATGTCTCTAGACCTGAAGCCTGTTAAGCACCTGTGGGGCATCCTCAAACAGAGAGTGGAGCATCATGTGTCTGACATCCAGCAGCTCAGTGATGTCATTATGGAGGAGTGGAAGAAAATGAGCAGTTCCAGTGAATTCCATGCCCAGGAGGACTTAAGCAGTGCTCGATAACAATGGTTCTCACACAAAATATTGACACTTTAGACAAGGTTTTAACATTTTTACTTAGCGTGTACTCAATTTTGTTGCCAGTTATTTAGACAATAATGACTGTATGTTAAGGTATTTACATTGGACAGTAAATCTATACTGCTATACAAGCTGCACAAATAGATTTTTGAAGTGAAAATGAGTAAACACAGTAAAGTACTGTACATCCACAGCATACACGCAAGCAGCTGATGCAAAACAATATACCGAATAGATAAGCCAGTGAAAATGAAGCATAAAATATGGCCTCAATCACATTTTTAACTGGAGAAAGAAAAGAGCAGCATTTAATGAAAAAGAACTGCTTGCTATGAATGCCAATCACAGGGCTGGATCTATTATGCCTTATGTGACAGCCAGTGCCACAGGAAACATTGCACAGGGAGATGGAAAAAAATAAATTCCTGTCAATATCAGCAGATTTAAAAAAAGCAAATGTGGCACCATCAGTCAAAAAAACTGGAGTTGAATAAAGAAAGGCTTTTACAGTGGCACAGTGTTCCAAAACATACGTCAGAATCCACCAGTGCAAGCAGGAGCTTTTGGAAAAGGTGCTCAAAGTTCCTTGACTTGAGCATTGTTGACAATTGTTGCATCTGTACAGGCAAGGCAGTAAGTGTGCATGAACGTTCATACATAGGTACAGAAAGTCAAAAAGCAATTAAGAAAATGATACATAATTTTCTTAATTATTAGTCATGAATATAAATAAGGCAATAATGCATTTAAATTTGGACAGTGTAAAAACAAATATAAGCCATTACAGATCATCTCCAGCAAAATAATTTTCTTTTTAATGAAAGTATAATTGCACACCGAATTTCTCTAGCCTGAAAAAAAATACCTTTGAGGTGTAGCCTTGTGTGTAGCACAGACATGAATGTCAAAATAATGTGCATTTTCTTCAATGAAGTCACATGCACTGTAGGCATGGTGAACTATTCTCCTAGTCACTGAATCCATAAAGCATATCTGCCTTCCTAAATAAAAAAAAATTAAAGGCATGGTATTTATTATTTTCGATATGGAATTTTTATTAAAAAAAAATGCAGCATCAAGAATAAGTCTTCCTGGAAGGCACAACCATTAATTAACAAATGCATAAAACAGTAATGTGAGTCCTTTTTTCTTATTCTTGGAAAAGATGCAAGAAATACATGTGCTTATTAAAATTCGGGTTTCACAAACAGGTGTAATTTTGTGCGCTCTACTCAATGTAAAGGAAAAAAGCGACAGCAGGGCAATGGATATAAATCTGCTTCTAAAGATGAATCACCTATTGCCAAGGCAGATCAAGTGAAGCAACTGATCAATGCCCTGCATCAATTAAGTTCAGTTTAGAAAAGAAAGAACCGAACAAAGAGTCAGAGCAAACATCCGTTTTCAAATGGCTCTAAAGTGGGATTTGGGGGTTATTGGGTTCATTTATCAAACTAAACCGCAACGAGAGATATTGCGTCCATTTGTACTGGTGGAAAGCTAGGATGTGACGTGTTAGATAAAAAGACAGACATCACAGCTTGGTTGAACAATGAGATTAAGGCCTTCGTATAAGAGTAAAATTTGTTTATTACAAAATCATTGGGAGACAGCATGGAATTGATTTCTAAAGCTGAACATTATAACAACTCTAGTGACTTGATTTCTTTTTCCAATGCTTTCTCCTATCGAAGAGTGAATTTAATGAGTGAATTTAAATGTCTAGGGGGAACAAATCTTAAGCATTTGTTGATTTGCTGTGCAGATCCCTAAAAAGACTCCTGTAAGCCAGTGAGTGGGCCATCAATGTGCAATTTCAATTGGAAAACATAACATGCTTTGTTGACTACATAATCAGGATGGACAGAAGGAGAAGAGCTTGCCTGCCATCAGTCATTCCTTAACTGCACAAAAAAACGCCCATGCTGAAACTTCAGTTTTGCCCCTCTGATTTGAGTGAACTCTGGAGACTCATCAGTCAACTAGAAGACCACTCAGTGGGAACATCAGAGATGGCAGTATGCTTACAGAGCAATCAGCAGATGTTTGTTGTGCAGTTTTGCTTATAGCTATTAGCATATATTTTAATGTAGCTGCCAGCTAAATGGGAAAGCACTAACAGCACCATAGCATGTTACAAGCCAAAACAATAAAGTAGGTAAATAACATGATTGCGATCATGGAAGTGTTTTCTTGTTTCTTTACTTTTTTTTGTTCTTTAATTTTTCTTATTTTAGAAACGAAACACAACAGGTGACCATCTTATAAAGCCCACCATCAGGAAGACAAGTGTCATTTTTGGAAAATAATTTATAATTCGCCTTGAAGATTATGGGTGAGTTTCAGTCAGCTCTAGTTCAGTAGTCAGTGCACTGATCAGCGAATCAGCCATTTTAAAGACTGCCTCAATCACAAAATCCTTCCAGTGTACTGGATCGTTCGCTTCCTAATAAATAAATAAATTAAACAACTTTCAAACATAAAATGCAAAAACCAGGAAACTTTAAGGCTCATTATGTTCCTTCACTGGTGCTGACATCAGAATTTCTTTTAGCTAAAAAAAAATGTGGATGAACTCAAACACAAAAGAGGCAGGCAAACTGGCAGGTATCACGTAATGATTCTCACCTATGTCTTATTATGGCCAGTTTACTCATGTCTCTTTGTGATTTCATTAATGATTGTATTCAGAGAGAGAGTGGCTGAGCTGGAGCTTCCTTTGGGGTTTTATTTTTGTTGTGTTTTTTGAAAGCTCACTAAAAAAATAAAGGGCTAACTTGACTTTGTGCTTATCATCCGGAGTCTTCTTACACACCTTTACAAACCGGGGTTCTACATTTGGGTTTATACAGTGGCTGATGAGGAAATTAGAAGTGCATAGACTCACTGGAATCTGTTTTAATAGTGTCCTAACGTGTAGTGAGCAATGGTTCTTACCTGTGCCCAAATTTATGCACATGATTTATGGATTAATGATTCAATGGCATGTATATCATCTACAAAAGTCAAACAAACATGAATATAAATGAAATTAATTTTAAGTGGCAGAATAGAGATTTAGATTGTAATCTAAAAAACTGACAAGCAACTGCATAACCAATTTCTGATCATTTTATTTTACTTTTACCTTGCAGAATTATTAAAAGAAATTTCAATATTTAAAAAGAAAATACATGCCAACTCTGAATACGGCCCATGTATATAAGCACATGTTATTTACTAGCCTGTTTTCATGTTTACACAGTACATGGTGGAACTAAATGTACTGAATGTAAAATGTTTAGAATTACTATTGTCTCAATATTAGAGAAAAAAAGGACAACAAAAAATTACAAGCCAACAGAAGATTTATCATTAAATCTTATTTACTAGAAATAAATTTGTATTGAATATGAATGTCATAAGTTCTCACAGCATCATTATAACACATTAGGGGAGCATCTCCTTATGGATGACAGTTACTGGGTACTGTGACATTTATGAATGTAAACTGTCATGGAAAGTCAATAACAGCTTTTCAGATGTTTATACAAGTCATGTGTATCAGATATCAGATTAAAAGTGGGCCCTATGCTCTTTCTTCACTCCTGTTAGTGCATAATTTTGGCATGTGTACATAATCTATACAGTAAATGAAATGCTTAAACAAACCTGATTTGCAGGCAACACTTACAAATTAAGGTATTAAGCAATAATCCCCATGAGGAGGCCATATGCTACTCAGTTGACTACTTAACATCATAGTCAAGGTATTAATTGGAAGTTGCCCTAAGGTGAATTTCCTCAAAGTGTAAACCTTATAAGCGAACCTTAATTGTGTAAAATAATGTTTAAAGAATATTCCCTTTGGCATCATACTAACAATTTAACATAGCAAAAATAATAATGACAGGATCAGAACCCCGAATTTCATAGTGCTGGCAATGCATTTTACTGCACCATGCCAGTTAAAAAAATCTAGTTAAAATCCAGTGCACCGTCAGCAGTTCTCATTAAAAAAAAAATGTGTGAATTTTTTAAATTTTATTTAAAGCACATCATCCTATAAATTTATATCTGACCCATGTTTCTTTTTTTTAGTGAAAGCCACTCGCAGCCAAAAAGAGCCGATCTAAATATAGTGAAGCTCGCTTGTGTTCTGTTTTACACAGATCAGTCATTATCACCCAACACTGTCACAAAAACAATGTCACCTTCAGTTGTAAATGAGGTCTTCTACATCTGTGAAACCGTGATAGATCACCATAGTGTCAGTCAAACTCACCACCAGCAAAAGCAGAAATAATGAACTGTACATTTGAAAAGCAAGTCGGGAAAGTTGACAGACCTGAGCCATCCATCTATTTTTGCTATTATTTTTATAAACATATGTGCAGTATGTAAAAAAATACATGAACAATAATGGACAAAAAAAATACAGTTATAATTCTAATCTTATATGGTTGGGTATATTATAATCTAACCTTCCAATTATACAGAAAGTACTAGCAAAGCATATGAAACTAAATACAATCAATTATACATACAAAAGATTCTAGTCATGTCAGAAAGACATATATAGAAATCGTTGACATCCTTCTCTATACTAGTCTGTTTTGTGATTTTTCTTTCTATCCAAAAGTCAATCACAGTAAATTGGCAATATATTATGGCAATTTATTTTTGTCATTGTTGCTGTGGTTGCATGATGATGTCTGATCTGCCTGGTGGTTATTCGGGGGCATACGTTTACTCTAAATATGGAATACATGGAGCAATTCTGACTTGTTACAGTAAGTAACACTGCAAGCAACCATTAAAAAGTCATGTTCTGGTTAATTATTTGTGCTGCCCAGCCATTCATTCAGAAGATGTGTGCTCATGTACTGTACATTATATTTAGTAGAAAGAAATAAACAAGATGTGTCTTTTTGAAGTGTGAGAACAGGGGAGAAAAGTTTGCATTCGAGTGCAACGATACAATACGTTTCATTAAACTGAAATTACATATAATAAGCTAGTAAACCAGGTTAAATATATGTAATCCATATAATTTGCAGAATCTCTTTATTTCCCTGAAATCTGCTCTGTAGTTTACTTCCTGTTTGTTGTACAGATGTAATCATTAGACAAAAGGAGAACAAGTGGCCTTTCTGAGCAGAACAATCAGATGCAGATTTGTCAGACAGTGCTACTGTATGAGTTGCTGATGTTTGAGTCACTTTAGGCATTTGGTGAATAGCAATTTTTGTTTAAAGTTTATGTAATAGGGTGTGGCATATTGGAGCAGTGAGTAATGTTGTTGTTTTACAGCTCCAGGTTAGATTCTGAGCTCATGTATCTTTTAGAGAGAACACAAGAACACCTTTTTCCATTCAGCCATTTACTAACTAGCACATAACTGCCAGTCTTAATTCAAAAACACTTGCATGTTACAGCAATTATCAGTTTTTTTCATTCTACAAAGTTAGATCACAATTGGCGAATTGGCATTTCAAATCTGCAACTACTGATTGTATTTACTGCATCACATTACATGCTACACACTGTTACCATGACCTTAAACCTTCAGCATAATTCTTACTAGATTTAACCTTAAAGCGATTTGTAGTGCTGATATGCACCCAGTGGTGGACATTAATGAGTAACTGTAATTCACTACTGTACATAAGTAGCTTTTTCACATATCTGTACATTACTGAAGTATTTTTATTTGGGGAGATTTTTACTTTAACTTTACTCCATTCCAAAGTCAAATATCTTACTTTTCACTCACACTGCATTTTGTGAAATCAGTCGTTCCTTTTTATTTATGGATAACTGGTCAAGCACGCAGCAAGCCACCAATCACGGTAAAGCAGGCACTCTGTTTTAAACTTTTTTTGATTGCCACTTGGTGGTATCTACTTAGCACGAACATATATTTCAGCATCAGTTTAACAGCAAGCAGAACATTTTAAGAGGAATAAATGATGGAGGAAACTCCTGCCTTTAACTTGCCACAGCACCCATGGCCTTATTTGTCCAATTTGTTTAAAGTAGTTGAAACAAAGGTTTTAGGCTGATGATAATTTTAATAGATATGAATCAGTGGTTGACTCATTAATATCATTCTATTAATAGATTGATGTGCTAAGAGTCACAGAGTCTGTTCAGATAAACTCAGTTGATTAAGCAAGGGTCTTGTGACAAAAATGATAAGACATTATAGCCACAATAAATCAAAGTACTTTGGATACTTAAGTATATTTGAAGGCAAATACGTTTGTACTTTTCCCTAATGAAAGTTTAAAGGGAGTACTTTTACTAGAGTAATACAGGGTGGGTGAAAAGTAACTAGGCAATATTTAATGGCTATTAAACTTATTTTCATTCAGGATGGTGCACCACCCCATTTTGCTCTTTATGTGCATGCATGGTTAGACAAACATTTTCCAGGACATTGGCTGGGATGATGCAGACATCATGAATGGCTCCCAAGAAGTACAAATCTTGAATGTGATTTTCTTTCTGCGGGACTATGCAAATGATGTCAGGACAAGACAAAGCCTCGCACACTGGAGAACTTGGATTCAGGAGGTTCTCAGCAATATCAACGACTTCCTTCAGAAGAATGCCTGTGCATTCCATTCCCATTTAAGGAAACTGGTTAAAGCCACCAGTGCCTTCATTAAAATTTAAAGATTTGCTTTTATTTTCCTATGCAATAAATTACATTTGTTTAGATAAATTTGTATTACAAATATGGACTTTATTACAATTTTTCTATACCTAGTTACTTCTCACCCACTCTGTATTTTACCTAGTGTATTTCAAATGTAAGTCAAGTACATGGTTTGTGTACTTCATCCACCACACAATGCTATACTGTATATTTTCACCAGCAGCATGTTACATATCTACAGCAGAACTATTTTATTTCAATTATTTGCAATACTGGTTGGAAGTGATTTGCATTTCATCGTGTCTATATATGTATTCTTATTGTGACAATAAAGTTGAACCTGCCTAGCCCAATTGTGTGCTCACATTAATGCATAGGCTTCCATCAGGTTTTCCAGTTTTCTCCTTCATCCCATAAACATGCCAGGTAGGTGAACTGGCTATGCCAAATTGCCTCTGTGTGATTGTGTGTGTGTGTATGCATGCTATCCTGTGATAGACTTGCAACACCACCCAGGGTGTGTTCCTACCTTGTTGTCAGTGTTCTTGGGATAGGCTCTGACTTCAACATGACCCTGAACAGGATAAAGCAGTTGCTATGATCATGAGGGACTGGTTAAGTAAAAAAAAAAAGTCTTAAACACATCACAACAGTTAATTATACTGGGCCTGAAGTGGCAAAAGCTTTTAGCCAGAGCTTCTTTAAAGAGACATAATGGGGTGCTTTATTCACATTTAGTCATGCTACTTTTAAATACGTTCATGCCCATTTGGGAACATAAAGGGATGGGTCTTTCTAGCCATCTGGCTGGCTCCCTTTCCTCCTTTTTCTTCCTTCTCTGCACTATGCTCCAAACCTCTGCATTTCTTTCCACTCCATTGCTCTGGCATGTTGGCAGCCACCTCATTCAAGCCTCATCAACAGATGGCTCTGCAGCAGGTAATAATGACTCAAGACAAACTCTTAAATTGATTATGCCATGCAGACAAAGGATCAGCCCTACTGAGAGGGGAAATGGCGCCATGTCAACACACTCTTACGCTACAGGCACGGGCTGATCCAAAAATGGGGAAAAATACAGGAAATGGTGAGAAAATAAAGGCTAATGGTTCAGACTTTACCACCTACTGTGTGAGAGTTCCGCCGATTCAAACAAGGGTTAATTAGCAATCTTAATCAAACCTTTGGCCAAATGCTAGTTTGATTTAAAATCTTCTAAAGAACATTGAAAAGGATTGAATATGGCAGAGCAATGCTTTGAGCAAAGTAGGCCAGCCTCAAGTGCCGGCACAATAGACTAATCAACGCCACCTGACAGCCATTACACTAACAAAGCGGTCTCTCCGCTGGACCCATCTTCCACTTAAAACCTCAGCAACTGGCTTAGCGCACCTCCTGTGCAGTTTCATGAGAACACACCAGGGCAAACCTTATGATATCTTACTTGGAAGCCCACATACAGGGACCTGACACTTAAGATAAATAAAGGTGGCCACTCATTCTTCTTTCAGAGCATCAATAAGACTTGATAGCATAACGAGCCTGTGTTACCAAACAGCGACAGATTGTGACTGCATTGTGGAAACCACACTTCCGTACTTTGTCACTCATTTTCCAGCCTGTGAAACTATCTACAAATGGCAGTGCTACTAAAAGTAGCCATATTTCACGCTGCTGAAACTTGTCTTCAATCTTAAGTGAGAGTTCCTCCATCCTGGGAGCCATAATTTGAAGCCAGTGTGTCAGAGGCAGCAAGAGCAGACAGCTGATTGCTGGATAAAAGGGTCTGATCATTTAAAAAAAATCTATAATTCATGTCTATTCATTTTGCTGTTGAGATAAAACATATTTCGGCCACCTTCACAGAATGCAACCTAGATGTAAAGTTGGATACAGAGAATTTGACATAAAATAAAAAATACAAAATAATTTATTTTAGATCATATAAAGTGCTAAGTGGGTCTCAAAGGTTAGGGTTAGGGTTAGGGTCTAACCCTAACACAATGTGGTATCAGTGAGCAGCGAACATGACCAAAATGCATTGTAAAAAATAATGCACTTAACACATACTTATAGCACCAAGCAATCGATGTGGAACTGTGGAGGCAGAAAAAACTGTCAGAGACTGAGAAACCCACCAGGCCTCCTCTGTATATTGGACACAAATAAACATGACACCTACTGCCAATGTGAAGTGTTAAGTGTTTATATTTAGTGTAGATATACATCATCTGGTTGTCTGTGCTGGGGAAATAAATCTACTTTTGGACTCTCATATTCTATATACTGTTATATATATATATATATATATATATATATATATATATATATATATATATATAAAATGCTGATTCTTCACAATGGAATGTGATGTTTGCTAGCGATTTTTTTTAAGCATTAACAACATTTGTAATATAACAATAAAATACATGTATCAGTGGACTCATTAGTGTTAAGAAATAATAATAATAAATTATTTAGGGTCTCTGCAGTCTGTCATACTGACAAACAACAAGCATGTGGTATGAAAAAAAAATTATTCTCAACTCTTTGAACATATTAATGTAGATATGACTATTAATCCTTTTCCTCACAATTTATCTTACTAACTAACCGCTTTTTCTTTTTTGGTTCCTTTTGGATCATATTAGTTGCATCTGCTGTAACTCTGCCAGATTGCTTGGACAATATGTGAACATTTTTGGCAGAAAGCAACTTTGCCATATGCGATTACATGCTTCGGATCAAGTCTAAAAAACGCTTTTGGATAATATCAGTCTGTCTCTCATTTTGGGATGAGTTTGCCTTATGTTTTTGAATTTGCATCCTGTTGCATGACTTTTTTTTAGGTACATCATTTGTTAGGTAACTGTACAGGTGACCATGGGGGGGATATAAACATTTGCACTCAGCTGGAGCATGCACACTTAGTATTTACAGTAGGAAAAAATTGTGAGGAAATCTAACTATGATATAAAATTGCCTCTCAGCAAAGTAAAGCTTTTTTTCCAGACAAGGAGTTTACTTTAAAATTCAGGTCACCTTATGTGGCCTCTCTACCTTGAGCCACTTAAGTGCAGTTGGGGAAAAAATGTTCTGAATATCTTCCTCTGCAATTTACCAAAAACATTTTTAAAGTGCATTGGAAAAAAAAAAAGACAAAAGACAAAAAAAAGAAAACGTGTTTAGAACACTATTTCCTTTCCATTTGTTAATTGTGACAAATCCTTAATCTCTATCTTTTTGCTTTAATTTCCCAAGTGTAAAAGAGGTGGTTACGAGCCCGTGTTGTACAAATGAAAGATGACAGAGAAAATACACAACATCAAATAGGGCTCCACTGACCATGCCTTTATTTAGAGGTTTATAATGAAACAATCGCCTCCCTGTGTGTGATAGATTTTGCCCTCCCTGCCCAATTAATCTTCCACTGTGGTTGAGGGTAAATTGAATTATCAGGGCAAAATATATCAGAGTAATTGACTTTTTTTTTTTTTAATGGGTTAAAAATAGCAAAGCCAAACCAAGCACATGCTCAAAAAATAAAACAAAAATGAATACATAAAGTGAACTTCATTTATTTAATGCACAAAATTGAATTGTATTTAAATTATAAAAAAGGTAATCAGTGTTGCTAATAAGCCACAAATTAGAAAGCTATTACAGATGTATTGTGTCCGAGATATATATATATATATATATATATATATATATATATATATATATATATATATATATATATATATATACATCTTTCGGAAGGCACTGTGCCAAATTTTATGTTGAATAAAATAGGAATATGATTTTTTTTTTTACTGTTTTCTTTAACAATTCCTTCTCGCTCTTTCACAGTCTCTGTCTCTTTCCAAGCTTTGCCAATAATCCGATTTCTTTGCCAGGACAAAAAAAACATCTATCACCTTTTATGAAACTGTAATTTATGGCCCCCTATACGACATGGACCATTCGCAAGAATAATTGTTTGCATAAGTACCATTATAGCGTCGTTTCTGATCCCGAGCCGCTTTGTATTTGTGAACACACTACTCCTCTAGCGAATGAAATGTGCACACTGAGAAGGACCCATACTCTTTAATTTCATGGCTCCTTAACTTTCATACAGTTAATTTTACTTGTGCCTCGCCATATTCCCACCTATTGAGTGCACTTTCTCAAGAAAATTATGGGAGGGTTTTCAGGACAGCGGAAGATAAAGTCAACAAGTAAATCTACTGAAGCGCATGAAAATGCTGGGACGTGTATGTGCAATGCTTTAAAACAAAAAAGAGAGACAACACCTTTATGTGAGTCTTCAAGAAAAACTTCTTAAATGTATGATATTAATTTAGAAGGCGCTCTTATCAAATGCATAAAAAAGAATGAAGTTAAACTTAACTGCCATGAAATAGAGAGAAAGGAGAAAAAATGGTCTATTTAAATTCTGGGCAGATGTTTGCACTTTGCCTGTGTGTTGTGTTTAATGCAGTGACCACTTTCATCCTTCAATGGAGTTTAAAATTCCCTCCAGATTGCTTAATCTATTTGTGATTATTTCAATGCAAACGAAACAAAAGGCACAATGGCAAAGAGCACTTTTACAGGCCACGAATAATGAAACCCCAAACACCCACAGCCTTTTATAGAAAATAAACTCTCAGAGGCCAGAAAAGAGAATAATGGCTCAGGAAAGAAAGTGTATTGAAGAGAAAATGCAATAATGACAGACCCACACACCTATTGTATATTGAACACGTTTTGCAGTTCCAATATAATGTAAGTCTGAGTTAGAAAAGAAAACTTGGAAAAGAAAACGTCTTTTTACAACACACACACACACACACACACACACATATGTATATATATATATATATATATATATATATATATATATATATATATATATATATATATATATATATATATAAACACACTACATCCTGTAAATACCAAATCTCAAATATTGCTATCTACTATATATCCCATTAGAATTATTGCCACTTTTATAAAACAAAGGACAAAAATATTTGTATAATACACATATTACAGTAAAACAGAGTACTGAAACAGTTTCACTCTACACACACACACACACACAAATTAAAGTTAGTATCTTGCTTTTAACAAAATAAATTCTTATTAGAACTTTGTAAACCCCCATCCCCCCTGCCCCAAAATGCTAAACAATTGTCACTACTTTGTCAGTATCTGTTTTTACTTTCAGGGTATAAATGTAACATGGCACACATTATCTTTTACTTATCCATATATCATTAAAAAAAAGTCAGATGTGCATAAATGAGAATGTTATAAACTGAAATATAAAAACATTTCAGGCCAAAATAAGCTTAATTTTTCTAAAACAGTTGGAGCTATGAGAGCACTCTTACCCCATATAGGGAAAATGATGGTACAATTGCAAAGTTTAGTAGGCTTAGCATTTCAAATTAGTTAGACTTAGAAATGTCACCTGCTGCCTTGAAAACATCAATTTAATAAACTCAATTTAAACATAACATTTGTTTTAACTCAAAAACTTTACTATGTGTCATTTTTGGAAAGGTAAAAACCTTGACTTTAGCATTTAGAATTTATCATGCCAGCTGGAGTTAGATAAGAGAAATCACGTAATAGTGCTACCACATTTTACATTGTGAGTTTTAAAATGAACTTCTTTCCTTACAAGCATCAACTTTTTGCTCATTCCTGGTGAGAAAATAGGAACTGTGTACAACGAAAAGCGCCTACTACAACAATCAAACCCGCTGGAGGATCATTCATGCTTAATGCGTGGGAAGTGGTCTCAGTGGATAAGATTTTGGACATCTGATCAGAAAAGTAATGGGTTAAATTCCCAGCATCACTAAGCTGCCACTGCTGGGCCCTTGAGCAAGGCCCTTAACTTTCAATTGCTCAGCTGTATAACTGAGTTGACTGTAAGCCGCTTTGAATTGGTATTGCTGCTTCATGGCTGCTAGTTCATGCGCTCGCTCAGGTTAAGATTAGTTCTTCCAAGTACAAGCATATTGTAAACCTAAAGGTTATTGCCTCTACCATGATGATAGAAACAGATTTCAATAAAGTTATTAGTCAATCATACTCCCAAATCAACAGAAATGGTTAAAAGATTAGTCACAGTTGTAGTCAAGATCATTACAACTATAAAGAGATATATAACGTTTACACATCCAGAATTATCGGCACCCTCATTAAAAATGAGCAATAAATATTGTATAACAAACATTACAGTAATATATAGTAATTAATCAGGCAATTCTACTTAGAATTAATTTTTTCTTTAGTATTTTCAGAATTGTTCACATGAATAAGGAATATTTGAACATATGCAAACACATTGGTAATTTATTTTATTTCTGGCTCCAGGAACCAATCTCTCTTTTTTTTTATGTATACCTATGAAATGATTGTACATGGTTACAAAACTATTGTTGTTTAATGGCTTTCTCATTCTTTGGATTGAAAGTGAAACATATACATATACTGTGTATACAAGACATATACATATATTCTAAGATATTTTCTCTGCAAGTCAATCCAACTTTGTTAGACATTATAGAAAAAGAGTACTCTTGCAATTTCTAGGTAAAATAAATAAATAAATAAATACAAATTCTTAAAAATGTAAACAAAAACGTGAAAGAGGCGAATTTAAAACGTTCAACACAAAACACATTTAATCTATTATTTGCTCAAATATAAAAAAAAATAAACTCCATTGAAAATTATTTTGTCTTATGTTTTTTGTTTTTGTATAGCTATCACCCATTCTAAACAATTAGATATTAGAAAAATGGTGTGAGGATTTAGAAAGAAAATAAAAACCCTATACCAATAAACCTCAACCAATAAAACATATATACATATACATACTGTATATATGAGCTTAGAATGAAGCTTCTTGCTTGTGTCATTATTGTATTCTTCATTTAGCTATCAATTTGTGTTTCCTCCTATAAATATTGGTACTCTTCATCAACAAATACAGGAAGTAATTTAAAGAAGACTTTTTTTTTTTTTACTCACCGCACATACGAGAAATCCTACAAATCTCATTTCACACACTGCTAAAATACACCAGGCTCACCACACCATGTATATATTGGAGGAAAAAGCTATATTAGTCCATGCTTCTACTGTTGAAAAATGTACTGTTAAATGTAATCTGCATTCCTCAAAGGGCCAATGCCAAGAGAAGAGGGATAAATAGACTAGCTTCGTATCAGCAGACTGCAAATTCGCCATAGCTTCAAATAGGTCAGTAAGAGGAACATGTTTTTAGAGATGAAGCAATGGTTAGATAGGGCTATATACTGTACTGTTATTCCGTATTCTAGAGCAGATAGCAATCTATACATTGTGAATGGAAAAAGTGGGACACAAGTAATAATGTTACACTGGAAGTAAAAAAAGCAGATAACATCTAATAAGGATTTATTTTGACACAAGGGGGAGAATAAATTCACTGGTCGGTTAATAATAAACTGTGTACTTTATTTTCAATAAATTCATAGCCGGATAAAGAATAAAGGGAATATAACGTGTTTGATGATTAAAGTCTCATTATCTAGTCTGGTGTGTAGAATTCTGGGTTTTTTTTTTCATATCTGAAAGAATGCAGATCTATCATCCCCCTGCTCAAGTAGATAAAATCTCAAACTCTGCTATCTCATTTCCCAGGGCGAACAAAGACATGTACATGACATTTAGAATTGATAAGCACAGTGTTACGTTTTTCTGGAGACCCAGAAAACAACAACAAAAAAATGTTTTGTGTATATTGCCCACTCTTAAATCATTGCCATCAAACCAAAGTTGTCTAGCACATCAGCAGTGCTTGCAATTTATTATCAATGGGCAAAGATATCTTTTTGTGCTTTTGATAGGGATCAAAATATAGCACATTTTTAAATTGTAAACAAAAATAATTGCTTATGCGGTAAGATTTTCATGGAATTTTCAGTAGTGGCAATCATTTAACAAGACTGGATGAGGAAATTGAAAGAATTTCTTTCAATCTCTCTCATGCACACATATAAATATGATTAAAAAAAATATTGGACTTTTTGAATCGCAGGTGTATAACTAACAGTACCTGCCACTGTTTAAATATTGTTTCATGTATAAATATTTTTACACTTTATATGACCTGGAAATTCATACTGGAATGAAAATTTAGCTCAGCTGCATCCTGTTTCCACTGATTATCCTTTTTACAACTTGATTGGAGTCCACCTATGGTAAATTCAGTTGATTGGACATGACTTGTAAAGGTACACACCTGTCTATATTAGGTCCCAAATCAAAGGAATTGTGTGAAGACATCCGAGACAGGATTGTATCGAGGCACAGATCTGGGGAAGGGTACAGAAAAGTTTCTGCAGCATTGACGGTTCCACTAAGCACAGTGGGCTTCATCATTTGTAAATGAAAGAAGTTTGAAACCACCAGGACTCTTCCTTGAGCGGGCCATCCAACCAAACTGAGTGATTGTGTGAGAAGAGCCTAATGATCACTCTGAACAAACACTGGGGTTTCTCTGTAAAGAGAGGAGAACCTTCCAGAAAAACAACCATCTCTGCAGCACTCCACCAATCAGGCCTCTATCAGTCCATACAGAAGCCACTCCTCAGTAAAAGGCACCTGACAGCCCACCTGGAGTTTGCCAAAAGGTACATGAAGAACTCTCAGAGCATGAAAAACGAAGATTGAACACTTTGGCCTGAATGCCATGCATCCCAATACCATCCCTACACTGAATGTCTCTAGGTTTTGTATGTAAACCTAGTTCCCTGAGGGAACAAGACGCTGCGTTGAACCGCTTTGGGAATGCACCCGAGTGTTTACGCTCGGAAAAAATGTATGTAATCAGTCAAAAATTGGACGCTGGTCATCACCGGCGGGGAATCATCATACGAAGAGAGGCAGCGTTAGCTTCTGTAAGGGAGAAGGAAGCTCTTCAGGGACGCCGGAGGTGTGGCATAGAGACACAGCTTCTCGTTCGCTAAGGGAACTAGGGTTACATACATAACCTAGAGACATTTCCCTTCAGGAACTCGAGCTGCATCGAAACGCTTTGGGAACGAGTGTCCAATCACGCCAGACTGACCAGTCTCTGCCTAGTGTGTGTCTGTCAAACATGGCTAAAGGAGGACTGAGGGGCCAAGAGTGGCACTGCAGTCTAGGTTATAGAACCGCACAAAGGTCAGCGGGGTGGACTAAACTGCAGCGTTACATATGTCTTGGAGGGGAACTCCAGAGGACAAAGATTTTGAGGCAGCCACGCTCCAGGTGGAGTAAGCTCTGACCCCGATGGGAGCTGGGAGACCAGAGGACTCAGAGCCGCCATTCCCCGGGTCTCACCCCCTGCTTCAACAGGGTGTCTGCTGCCTTGTTCAACCGGCCTAGGTGGTGTGAGGAAATGCTTTAGTGCTAGAAGCATGGCCAGCATCTCTAGGCAGTTGATGTGCCAGCGTTGATGCAGCCCTTCCCACAGACCTTGGGCGGACCGACCAATCATGATCGTTCCCCACCCCATGAGGGATGCATCAGTCATTGGCGACAACGCCTTCATGTGGGTGAGAACGACATCTCAATGCCGGACCACCAACTGATCTGATTGAACTAGCATCAACCAATCGTCAATGTAGTTGAGTATGCGGTTGCCCTGAGACCCCAGAGGAACCAGATGCGCATCCACACATTTTGTGAAGATATGAAGTAAAAGGGCAAGGCCAAACGGAGATACCCAGTATTGGTAAGCTTTGTCCCAGAAAGCGAAACTCAGGAACTTCCTGTGAGAAGGTAGGATGGATACATGAAAGTATGCATCCTTTAGATCTACCGTGACAAACTAGTCTTCAAATCTGTTTTAAAGCATGACCTGCTTAAAGGTCAGCATTTTGAACCTGAGTTTCATGAGAGAGCAGTTCAGCTGACGTAAATAAGACACAACCCTCTGTCTTTTGGGAACTATGAAGTACCAGCTGTAGAACCGGACTCTCATTCTGATAGAGGGACCACCTTGATGGCCTACTTCCTCAGAAGAGTGTTTACTTCCGGTTCCATGACCAGAGCCTGCTGGCTTCCCACCAGGGTGGGAAGAATCCTGTGAAGACGGGGCAGAGGAGACTCAAACTGAATCGAGTAGCCTCGACTACAGTGTGCAGGACCCACTGAGACACATCTGAAAGAGCTTTCAAAGCTGCCAAAAAAGTGTCTTAGATGTATCAATTTCTCAAGACTGACCTCCGGTGTGGTTCTAGGGGTGGCGAGATCTCTTGGACCACAATGATGCTGGGTGGCGACCAAGGAGAGAGAACGCTGGAGCTGTTGGCAGGGTTAACAGACCTGGTCCCTGAGGGGTCCGGGGCAGGGCGGGCACTAGATACTGTGGTGCAAAGTGCCCCTTAATGGACAGATTCCCAGAAGATCCTATGTCAATCTCTTTTTTGCCGCAGTGATCATATCTGTCACTTCACAGGTTTTTGCCGCAGAGTTCCGGGCAGGATCCCTGACAGGAGGAGAGCAAGATGCAAAGCTCTGTTTCTGTACCTCCCGATGGGAGGTGGTGGGTTGTTGTCTTGGCCGCACCCTCTGAGCAGCCCCATTAGAGGTGTGCGATTGTAATGGTGTGCAGACGGTGGGGTCTTGACGGAGGAGGCGATCCCGGGAGAGAGATAGCTTGCAAGTGTCTCTTCAACCCGCAGCATCGTTCCATACCTGTGTACTTTCCGCCCCATGATGTGTGCATACAATGTTGAAAGGGGCTGAAGGGGCTTTGCCCATGACCATGACACCTCAGTGTGCAGGTCTGGAAAGAAAGGGAAATTCCGACATGGAGGTTGTGACCCGGTGTCAGAGAGCGCTCAATTAGCTTACTGGACGGAGGAACTTTCTGCTTATGAGCCGGCCAAGTTATGTAGCTTAGCTACGGCGCAGGTCACAACCCCGAAAAAGCTTACTGCTTATCATCTTTATTATTATTATTATTATTTTTATTTATTTTTTTATTTTTTTTATTTATTTATTATATTTTATTATTATTATTTATTATTATTTTTTACTGAGGAGTGAGAGCACCCCCCTTGAGGAGTGCAAGCAGAATGTGTGCTGCACAATGAGCACGTTGCAATATTCGCAGATCATGCACAGAATGTGCAAAGAATGTGCGCCAAAAGTGCTCAGAATGCGCGCAGTCAGATCCCTCGGAAACCCAACCTAGCTATATATATATATATATATATCTATATATATATATATATATATATATATATATATATATATATATCAAAACAGAAGCTGAGGCTGCCTCTCTCTATATGCGTTTTATACTTCCTGGTCGTGACGTCACCCCCGGGTGATGGCCAGCATCCAATTTCTGACTGAATACACACATTATTTCAGAGCATGAACACTCGGGAGCTTTCCCAAAGCGTTTTGACGCAGCTCGAGTTCCTGAAAGGGAACCATGGCTGCTCATAAGGTATAAATACACAACGCTCAATTTAACTCCTAAATTCTGTAAAGCTGCTTTGAGACAATGTCTGTTGTAAAAAGCACTATAGAATTAAACTTGACTTCACTTGGTAGCAGCATCCAGCTGTGGGGATGTTTTTTAGTGGCACCAGTTCAGGGGTTGTCCTTCTTCTGACAAATTTTTGGTAGGTGCTAGTTATCCATTGCATGCCATGAACCCCTCACTTGCACTTTTGCTTTGAATCACTCATTTAGCCATTACTTTTTGTATCCTGTATAAAAGTCAATTGGACATTTACACTTGGCCATTTTTCTTACTAAAACACAGCATCTTTAAAAATCGACTCCTAACTTTCTGTCCAATTATTAAACCCCTTGACATTTGCCATTATAACAAAATCATCTGTAATTTACCTAGCATGGCTATCTGCATAGCTGTTTTTCCTTTTGCAACTTGTCATCCAATTCTTGCTTTCTTGACTTTATTAACACTGAATTTCCAATACATATTTAATCAAAACCCCCTTCTTTTCTGTTTTGTGAAGCTCACACTGAAACCTGACCTTTTTCCACAATGTTTAAAATCACTGATCGACCCCCCTCTCCTAAATGCCATTGCACTAGCAATGCCATTGCATGAGTCCCTTGGTGACATTATCATGGCAGACATTGCTAAATTCTTATCAAAAATAACAAAAATACAGCACCAGCCAAAAGGATTAGCTGCAGAATCACTTAGTATATTGAAATTATACACTGCCTGGATAAAAAAAGGTCAAACATACTAATATCTTGTTTGACCACCTTTTGCTTTGATTACGGCATGCATTCGCCATGGCATCATTTCAAAAAGCTTATGCATTGTCACAACACCTATTACCACCTTGAGTTGTATTAATTTCTAGCAAAGATCTTGATGATTGGAGAGTCAGCCTGCTCTGTAAATTATTTCCCAAAACTTCTCAATGGTTTAAAGTCTGGACTCTGGAAATATCAACAGTCTACTACAATGGCTCAGAACCACAGTTCTCTTTCAGGAACTTGAGCTGCGTCTAAACGCTTTGGAAAAGACTTTGCGTTGTCCACGCTCTGAATCACGTGTAAAATCTGGCCAATAGGCAAGTCATGACATCATCGGAGGGCTATGTTACGTAAACCAGGAAGCTACAAAATGGCTGAGTGATGGTAGCGATATTAGATTATGATTGTTTAGGTAAGTGCTTTGAGTGTAAATCTATGCAGCCATAAGCTTTAAATGCAAGCAGAATTCCGACTGTGTGTTCCTTCTTGCCAAGCTTCATATACACAGCTGAGTCAACTGTTAGCATTTTTAGCTGTGCAGCTATGAGATCCTGGAGAGTGCTCTCGCTAAGGCAAAGCGGTGCCAAAGGTCGCGGGGCTCGCAGGCCGACCTAGCAGAAGGCATGGAGATGGATGAGTTCTCTGGGCTCTGGTCCAAGAGATAGCTTGGCCAGATGAGAAGCAGAAGCAACGCATTCCCAGCAAGTTGGATGAGCGTTTCCTGCGTCCCGTGGCACAGTCTCCAACCCGGTGCCTACCGTTTTTTCCTGACCTACACACTGAGGTGCCTAGGTCCTGGGAGACCTTGTATGCTAACAACAGACTCTTATTGCGCTGCTCCCAGGAGTTCTGAAGAGAATCCGCCAGGAAGGAGTACGTCTCCTCCTGGTGGCATCTTGTTGGCCATGCAGACCGTGGTTTACGGACCTGATGTCCCTCCTCGAGGGACCTCCTTGGGAAATTCCTGCCAGGATGGATCTCCTCTCGCAGGCAGGGGGAACCCTAGTTCACCTCCACCCAGAGTTATGGAAGCTATGGCTGTTGCCCCAGGGGGCACAGTTTCTAGCAGCTGGACTCTCTACTGAGGTAGTTGAGACCATCCCTTATTCCAGACCTCCCTCCACAAGTAGGTCGTATGCCCCTAGATGACAGCTGTTTACCACGTGGTGTGAGCACCACCAGTTAGACCCAGTCAACTGCCTGGTTGGTTCAGTGCTGGAGTTCTTGCAGGAACAGTTTGCTGCAAGGTTGGCCCGGTCCACCCTAAAGCCTGACCTTGATGTCAGAGTCACTCCTGGCTCCTCTGTCCTGCATGCTGGTGTTTAGAGACACTAGACAGGGACTGGTCAGTATTGCGTGATTGGACACTTTTTCCCAAAGCGTTTTGACGCAGCTCGAGTTCCTGAAAGGAAACATCTTTAGGTTACTTATGTAACCCTAGTTCTGCCATTGTCATCTTGGAATATGCCAATGCCATCAGGGAAGAGAAATCGATTGATGTATAAATCTGGTCCTGGCAAAGTCAATTTTTGGGCACTTAATGTTTCTGAACCTAGAGTTGACTTACTGAAGCAACCCCAGATCATAATATGCCCCCACAGTCTTAAACGGTATGCACTAGGCATGATGTATGCCTACCATATTAATTCTTCAACCTCTGTTTTCTCCTAATGTGACTATCACTCTGGAACATGGTAAAATTAGACTATTTATATTGCAACTACATTATCTGACAAGGTTGTTTAAAAAATAAGAAGCTTGTCAATGCATCAGTTACAGTAGGGTTAAATAATATGTTGCCAGCTAAAACTTTGATTAATCTCTCGATGGCTCTTACATATTTGCTTATCAGGTGGGGCAGGCCCTTTTGTGGCCAGGCATATATAAAGTATTAAAAATGTGTTTCAGGAGAATGTTTACTTAAAACACCTAATGTTGTATTTGTTTTGACTTCCTGCAACCAGATACACCTTTCTAGTCTTTCAACTAATATACAAGCACCTTTTTACAGAATATCTCATAGTAAATATTGAATAATGTACTTTTTTTTTCAGCTCAACAGAATAAAAATTATTGAAAGGGGTTAGAATAAATGACTCTTTAGACATTGGGGTGTAAATTTAAAGTCCTGTGTGACTACATGCCTGCACAGATCAGTGTTTTCCCTCTTCTAATCCACCACATTCAAGTCTGTAAGGTTCGGGTAATTAGCTGATAAAGTTGAATCAGGTGTGCTAAATGAGGTCGAATAATAAACACTGCACCGGCGTGTCCCTCCTGGGTTAACAACCCATACACATCCAATCCTACGTGCCCAGCTCTAATAACACAGCATTTTGGCACTGAATCATTTGACAGTGCAGTTTAGAAAGTGCATTATTAAACAGGGAGTACATGTCAGTCATCATTTTCATCCATTGGCTTCATATATTAGAGGCAATAATTACATCACCATGAAACAAAGGAGCCGCTCTAATAAATAAATCAAAGGAAGGGAAATGGAAAAGATTATTAACTCTATAAAAGTTATGGAGTCAAGACAATAAATAAATGTATAAAAAAACAGTTTCATACCAATTTCCAATTCAGAGAGACTAATGTTTTAAATACTTCAAAGTCCCACCTTGTTTGATTATAACTAATAAATTAATAAATTATTTTTTATTTGTACCAGTGCTGTGGAATTTTTAATTGTACTTAAGACAACAACTACATCAGCATCTCTGTCACCCATGTCAGTAGCCTCCAGTGTCTCAGGCTGTTTTTATTTTTCTTCTTAAATTCTGTAAAGCTGCTTTAAGACAATGTCTGTTGTGAAAAGCGCTATAGAAATAAACATTGACTTGACTTGACTTCTGCAAAACAAGTTATGTTTTCTGTAACATAAGTTAGGAGGTCTCGATTGGCCTACTATAGAGCTCTGACCTCAACCTTATTGAACACCACTGGGATAAAATGGGACTGACCGTTCCCCAGGCACCCTCACCCTACATCAGTCCATAATTTTACTAACACCATTGCAGAGGAATGAGCACAAATTCATAATCATGCATTATGGCTAAGATGCTTTAAACAGAGATGTTGACAGACAGCAAGCAACGTGGTGTAGGCAGTGTAAAATGCATTGAGGTAAACAGCAACAAAACTCAAACGCATTCCAACTTCAAGTAGAAGAAGCCAGGAAAGTGAGGAGAGAAGCGGATTTTAATGAAATCTCTCAGGAAGGAAGTGTTATGAGGAGGAGGATCAGATCTTTGTGAGCTTAAATATTTTAGTCCACATATAAGGAGTGTGTTATTCCTCAATTTCTGCCTGCCAGCAGCTGTTGCCATGACAATGGAGATAGGCTGTAGTATATGTGCACCTTTCTCAAATATTGGCTAAATCTATGAAAATTTTCTTCTTTAAAATATTGTTGTTATTGGAATACACTAAGATAGTGGTGTCAATAAGAATTAGCCCTCATGAAACAATGAACTGGGAAGTGGGAAGTGGATGCAGATGCAGACCATTTATTGTTAAAATATATATTGTTCAAAATGTTAAACATACAAACACAGAAACAAAGTAATCAAGAAACCCTAACCCGAGCAAGACTCTGTGGAATTCATATGACGAGCATGAAACAACAAGTGTGAGTCAAAGACAGCCATGAAATCTGAGTAAAACAGTACTTTATATAGACAAGTGCTAATGATCCTGAAGGTGTAGAAAGTGACGTGAAGGTGCAGTTACTTGTAGGAAATGAAGTCTGTGTCTACAATCTTGACTTCACCATTGCTTCATTATTATCTAAGAGTAATGCAGCAGTACTGTAACCCTCTTCTTTTCATTTTGAACAAATCTTTTATATGACTTAGGTTATATTATAAGATGTGTTTATTTAGTGTTTTCTGTGCATAGCTCCTTCATTTGTAACATGAGAACTCAATAGGATTCTGAAAAAATGTCATAAAAACATTTACACTTTCCTCTTTGATTAATTTTGGATATGAAAGGCACTGTACAACAAATATAAACAAAAACTCAGACTTGAAGATTGAAAAGTTTCCATTACAAATCTATTGCAGTTTTCCTCTCAAATAAACAGTGTGAACAAAATGAATTAAAGACTTGTTAATTTTGCTGAACTAAGATCCAAGTCAGTAAATTAATCTGATCTACTAATCACTAGTCCATTTGGCTTAAGCAAATAACATTCAAGAATTTAAACAGTCATGTGAATATCATTAACATAGACAGCTGAACCAATTCTCTGACATACTGTATCTTACAACTCTATTGCAAGGCAGCATTGTATTTTAAATCTAACTTTAGATATTTCTACAGTCTGTAGTGGATTTTTTTATGTTGAGTGAGAAAAATAACACTTGCTATTTTGTTTTTTGATTGATTGATTAATTGTGAGATTTTTGTGTTTGTAATTTAGAGCTCCAGAATCAACCCTGATCAAAATGAAGAGTGAAGATACTAATATTTCATATTAGTATTATCAATATTATTATCAATAAAGAAAGATAATAATAAAATACTACTTGAAATGTAACACAAAAAAGCACATTATTGTCGACTAAATAATTGCAAGTACCATTCAACACTGAAAATAAGAATAATGTAAAAATAAATGTAATTCTATAAAAAAGATACAATTTATGAGTTCGACTTAAGATTTTTCTATCCTAGAATGACAAGAGCAATACGACAAAATTGTAAAAATAAAAAATCTAATTTGCGCAACAGGCACAGGCAGCAGCGTACGTTGTACGATATGTTGGACATGCAGCTGGGATGATCACATCTCACGCCCTGTGAGATGCCCCATTCTTGCTAGCAGACAACGGATTAAAGTTGCTTATTTTTTCAGTTTCAAATGGTTTCAAACAGCTATTTTTGTGATAAAAGCATGTCTTCCAAACACCAAGTATGTCTCCTGCTGGTAGTGAAAAAGAAGAGGAAAGCGATCAGTTTAGAGCAGAAAATGAAAATTATAAATCAGTTTGTCACTGTCATATATTATTATTATATTTTTGAGTTACGATGGGGTCATAGTAATGTATTTCCAGTAAGTAGAAGGCTACCTGTGTGTGTGTGTATATATATATATATATATATATATATATATATATATATATATATATATATATATATATATATATATATATATATATATATATATATATATATATATATATATATATATATATATATATATATATATACACACACACACATTATATATAAAACTACATTAATTATATAATTTCTAATGTAATTATTAATTTTAAACAATAATACTGCACCGATTTGAGATCTGAGATTTGATGGTCCGAAATGAGATTTTTCACTGCTATTGTTTTGCCCTATTACATCAGAATACTTAACACCTGATAACATCTCACAAGAATAATGAAAAAAAAAAATGCAGCAACAACTGACACATTTGCACCAGAATTGTCAAACACATATATTAAAAAAAATATTTCAAAATAAACAAATTTAATGTTTCAGGATGGATTTCTTTTTTTCCATGAACTGTGTAGTTTTCCATTATTTTATAGCATTATTAAATGTGCACAGTGACAGCTGGACATTTATTATTCTTTTTACATGTTATCAGTTTCCCCCTTTCTGCATTACCAGCTAGTAATGACAAACATGCCATTGAGGTCAGGGCCCTATACCAGCCAGTCATGTGCTTTTACTCTCAATTTAGTGCCATGCTGAATATCACAGAGCTCTCTAGAGAGTATCATACTGTATAAAGTTTTTGTGATTAGCTGGGCAATTTTCCATCTAAGTCAGCAATGTGTACCCCTTAATAAATGCATTAATTAAAAGTTTGACACTGTTGGATGTATTGTATTGTGTCACTGCAGGCTAGGATTCAAAAGCATATCATGTCAAGAGTTTTATAGAAAGTTTTAAAAGTCTAGGAGAGTAAAGTCAAGGCCTGTAACAATTCCCTCCACTCTCTGGTTTTGTCCTCTGGGGTGTCTGGATTTTGTTCGGGTGAGCTTCTTCCAATTATGACTTTTCTTTTTCATTAATGAGTTCACAGTTCAAAACTGCTTTTTCACAGGACGACAAGGCTTTCTGGTGCACAGATAATGATGGCCACTTCCAACTGTATCTATAGATAAGCTTTTTGTACTATATTAATTGGAGTATTTAGGAGCACTGGGTTAAATATTGATTTGCAGTACAGACACAGAATATGCATATATCTTTTAAACTTAAATTATTGTCTGTCTGTAGTTGGAATATTTTCCCAATGTCCATGTGGGTTTCCAGGTTTTCTTTTTACCACCACCTCCCAAACGCATCCCAGGAGTTAAACTGGATATGCTTAATAGATCCTAGGTATGTGTGTTGCTATGCAGTGGACAGATGACAGATGTCACATTTAGGATTGTCCTCCAGAATCATCCCTGGCCAATATAAAATAATGATGATTAGGATGACGATATGTATCATTAAAAAAAAAAAACATGGCACAAACATATAATAGTAAAATATTGTCAATGTAATATTTACATTACATTTATAATTTATCATTGCAAAGAAAATATGTCCAAAATAAACTATATCAAAATTTTGGAATATATTGTAACAATTTATCATGACTGATATTAATTCACTATTTCCCAGCCTGAAATTATTAAAGCACTAACAAGCGACTATGCTTCTCTGTTCATTATAAGCCACACCAGTATAAAGAGACCTTGTTTAGAAACACATATTCACACCTACACGTTAGCTAGAATGTATTTCTCTATTTCTGCAAAACGTGAATGCTGTTGGAGTGTTCTGACAGTGAAATCCATGTTAACAAAATGACATAGACTGAAACAAAGTTTCATTACTTCACCCATGCCACCTTTCTGCAAGCTTTGAATAAAACCCTTGTTACCACTATAGATCCTGAAGAAACGGTTTCTCCTAGCCGCACATTTGTGTTCTGCAAAGTGCTATATCGATTCCAATGTATTTTCCTCTTTTTGTTCTCTAACCAAAGTGGGCTAATACTACTGTGTTAGAACAAGAAAAAATGCACACACACAAGCATGAGTGAAAAATAAACCTCAAGCAATAATTAGCGGAATAAAAACAAAAAAGTATTCTCTCAGCGGAGAAACAGCGGAGCTGCTGAATGTCTCACTGTGTCATATTAACACCTACAGATTAACAGAATAAGCTAGCAAAAACATCACAATCTTTCTCTGAGGGATAAATTAATTCTGTTTCACTTTACCTTACTTGAGGATAATATCCATAAAAACTGACAAACCCTACTTTCACACTGAATAAAAAGGAATATTCTAACATTTAGCATTTATATATAACAAATGATGACATGATTTAGTGACAGACACTTAATTATTGCGACAATAAGGTTGTACTTAACTGGCTGGCTAACTATATTGACTTGGTAGAACAATCTACATCTGATTTCACATATTAATGGTGATAATATGCCACACAAAAAAATAAAAATCTAAACTAAAATACACTATATGGACAAAATTATTAGAACACCTAGATTCTTCCCTGAACAAATATTGTGGTAACAGTTTTATGCAATGTCTTTGGATGCAGTACTGACTTCAGTATTCAGTATTGATAAAGCCTTTCCAGAAGTGAAAGCTGGCCATTCTATAGGCACTAATGCACCTTTTTATCATCAGACGTGCAGGCCTTTTGAACTGTGCACTGACGATCAACCAGAAAGCACGTCTCGCAATAGGATCTGGCAAAAAGTTTGGAGATGGACCTTTCCCTTTCTTCTGCCTCACCTGCCAGATCTAGGAGTGAGAGGGTATGGATGCCTGCAATCCCGTGGAGGATACTCCCCCACAGCCAGTTCAGTTTGAGAAGCTGTTGGAGGTAGTGACTCGTGCTGTAGCCAAGCTGGACATTACCTGGCCAACCGATACACAGAAACAATGTCCTCTAAGTAAGCTGGATGAGCGTTTATTGCAACTAACATAGCTACCTCCACGTCGGGGTTTGTCTTTTTTCCCCAGACCTACACACACGTCCTTGAATAATCCATAAGGCCTTGTTCCTGCCCACCAAGCCTCTAAGAACTACTTTGGCTTTGGTGAGCAAGGCTGCCTGCACACAATGGATCTTATGAATATGGTCAGAGGCGGCAAAAGTACACACATCCTTTACTTAAGTAGAAGTACAGATACTCATGTTTTAAAATACTCGGGTAAAAGTTGAAGTACTGATTAAACTTTTTTACCTAAGTGAAAGTAAAGAAGTTTTGGCTCTGACATGTACTTAAGTAAAAAGTAGTTATTACTGCTACCTGTTTTAGCTGTTAACTGGACCTCACATCATAGATAGATAGATAGATAGATAGATAGATAGATAGATAGATAGATAGATAGATAGATAGATAGATAGATAGATAGATAGATAGATAGATAGATAGATAGATAGATAGATGGATGGATGGATGGATGGATGGATGGATGGATGGATGTAATAGCCTAGTGGGTTAATGTCAGTATCCCCACAAGGATGAGTTTGAGAGTTTGATTCCTGGTCGAGCTGGTTGCTGTGTTGGTAAATAAAACCTCTGGACCTTGTCCCCTCTGAAAACATTTCAATTCTGTCCTTTCTGTGTTGGATTAATTTCTTGATTTCCTGGTCTTTAATGAAAGATAACTCCACCAAAAAAAGGCACTTCTGTGGTAGCTCAGTGGGTTAAGGCTTGTGCCTGAACATGGTCCTTAATATAGTCCACGCTGATGATAAGGTTTCAAAGCCAGTCCTACGTGCCTTCTTTCTTACTGCGCTGGCATGAAACAAAGTATGAACCCTCCAAAAAGCACACATGCTTTTCAGCAGCGCTCACTTAGTGGTTTAAGTCTTGTGCCTCATCTAAACATGCTTCCCAGTCTGATCTCTTCCATGGTTCAGTGGGTTAAGGCTGGTGCCTTGCTGATGGTGAGGATCCAGGTTTGAATCCTGCTTTCTGCTTGCGAGTTGCGATGTAGGTTATGTTCCTGTTTCCTAAATCTTTCTTTAGCTTTATATTCTTGTGTTGATGGTTTAAAGGTAGATAGACCTGCTCTAAACAACCTTCCTGGCCTGTCTTCCCTGATGGTTCAGTGGGTTAAATCAGGTTTCTTGCTTTTGGTGGGGTTCAGGGTTCGAATCCTGCTTTCTGTCTGCCAGTCACGATCAGGATTCACTTCCTACATCTTTCTTTAGCGATATATTTTTGTTTTTAATGGGTTGAAAAGAAAGATAGACCTGTTCCAAATAAGTTTCCTAGCCTGTCCTCACCATTGGTTCAATGGGTTAAGGTTGGTATCTCGCTGGTGGTGGGGATCATGGTTCAAAGCCTGCTTTCTTCCTGTTATTTACAATGTGAGTTCAACTTGTGCTACTTACATCTGTATTCGCTTCCTACATCTTTCTTTACCGTTAAATTTTGTGTTGATGGTTTGAAAAGAATGATAGACCTGCTCTAATCAAGCTTCCCATCCTGTTTTTTTCTGATGGCTTAGTGGGTTAAGGCTGGTACTTTGCTAATGTTGGTGGTCAGGGTTCAAACCTGGCTTTCTGTCTGCTAGTCATGAGGTAGGTTAAATTCCTGATTCCTACATCTTCATATTCTTGTTTTGATGGCTTAAAAAGAATGATAGACCTGCTCTAAACAAGCTTCCCAGCTTGTCCTTCCTGATGGTTCAGTGGATTAATGCTGGTGCCTCGCTAATGGTGTGAATCAGGGTTTGAATCCTGCTTTGTCCCTGCTAGTCACATTATGGGTTTGCTTCCTATGTCTGTCTTTAGCATTATATTCTTGTGTTGATGGTTTAAAAGAAAAGATAGACCTGCTCTAAACAATCGTCGCAGCCGGTCCTTCCCGATGGTTCAGTGGGTTAAGCCTGCGCAGTAACAGGAAATCGGTTGTTCAGCTGAAATCGGCATGCAGTGAAAATAAAAAAATTATATTTCACCAAATCAATGGATTAAAACTAAAGTAATGATTCTGTTTTAAAAATGTAAGAAGTAAAAAGTACAGATATTTGTGTAAAAATGTAATGAGTAAAAGTAAAAAGTTGTCTAAAAAATAAATAGTGGAGTAAAGTACTGATACAGAAAAAATCTACTTAAGTACAGTAACAAAGTATTTGACTCCGTTACTTCCCACCTCTGAATATGGTCATCGAGAAATTCCAGGAGGCTAAAAAACAGTCGGTGACATTCTAGTAGTTCCTCCCTTGCTGCTCTCATGGGGCTGCTTGGTAGGCGCAGTCCCAACCCCAGCCCCAGCCCAGCACAAATGCTGGTCATCGTGCAATTCAGAGACGGAGTGTCGCCACTTGTGCTCCCCCAGAAACTAGGGACTCTGGGTGGAGTTCCAGGCTAAGGTTCAAGGAACTCGCAGATATAAGTACCGTTATTTTTATTAAGAGGGTTTCAGCCAAGAGATTATGATGAGTCAGGAGTTTTTACGGTCTCTGTCAGGATGCGGCGACGTGCACCTCAGTACATGATGCCTGCCCCTCCTTGGTGCACTCATGGGATCTGCTCGTTAACCCTGCCACAAGTAGTGCTTCAGGGCACAGCCATCTACAACGTGTACTCCCTCGGCCTCCGCCCAAGAATTTAGCAGATGGGGTGGCTTGACTCCTCTCAGGAGGCCCCTAGAGCTGCGCCAGGATATAGCCCCGGCTCTAGGCACACCAGAGGTCAGTCTTGAGAGACTGATTCCTTTAGGACACTATCTGGCAGTCTGGAACACCTGCTGGACATGTTTAGTGGGTCATGTGCACTGTAGAGAAAGGCTATTTCAAATCAGTTCGAATCTCATCCCTGTTCAAAGAAGTGTGTCCCACTCTGGTGGGGTCTGAGCAAGCTCTGGTTATGAAACAAAAAGTTCAATCTTTCTTGAGCAAGCAGGCCATCAAGGTGGTCCCTTCATTAGGCAATGAGCACGGGTTCTACAGCTAGTACTTTACAGTTCCTAAAAAGCATGGGGAACTGTGTCCCATTTTAGATCGATGTCAGCTGAACCGCTCCCTATTGAGACTCATTTTCAAGATGTGTAGCTGTCTTCTGTACAAGTCGAGGCTATCCTCACGGCTGTCAAAAGAGTGAGAAGGCCAGTTACTCACTGTGAAGCAGCTTTAAAGATTACTGGGTCTGATGTCAGCTGCATCCAATGTGTTGCCACTTGGCCTCCTATAGATAAAACCCCTACAGTGGTGGCTTAGGGACAGAGGGTTCTCCTGAAAGGGCAACCCACTCCGCACAAGCAAGGTCACACCGCGAACCCAGGTTCCTGTTACAGGGCTCTTGTCTGGGGCTCAATGTCTACCTAATGTTAACGACAGATGCCTACCTCATGGTTTGCGGGGTGGTCATGAGTAGCCCCTCTGCCCAAGGTCTATGGAAAGGGCCCCATCTCTCGTGGCACATGCTGGCTGTGCTTCTAGCATTTAAGCATTGCCTCTCAGACCTAAGGGACCATCATGTGCTGGTCTATACAGACAACACAACGGTGGTTTCCTACATCAACCACCAGGGGGGTCTGTGTGCTCACCTCATTTACAAACTGGCACAACAGATCCTGTGGGCCCAAATGAAGCTGCTCTCACTGAGAGCACTATACATCCAGGGGCGTATCATGCTGACTTGCCAAGCAGTCGCTAGGAAAAAAACTAAGGCTGAGAGTGCCTGTATGGGACCTGACTGTTGTTCTGAAGGCCTTGTCTAAGTCTCCCTTTGAGCACCTGCCCAAACTGCCCTTTTTTAACAGTGAAGACTGTTATCACCCTTTCCATGAGCCCCTCCTGTTTGGAGTTTACCCCAAACCTGGCTAGTGCCTTTCTTTACCACAGACCGTGGTATGTTCCTAAGGAACAGCTGTTTGTCTGCTATAGTCCATATTAAAGGGATTTTCTGGCAATAAGCAGACCCTCAGTAGATGGATTCTGGATGCTATCCACTCTTCCTATAAGTCCTCTGGTTTCCCCACTCCCACTAATTTTTTTTTTTTTTTTTACCAAAATTTAAGTTTGTCCAAAATTTTTTCAAATCAGGGTTTTAAATTAATATACAAACCATGTTCCAACTGTCACATAAGGTTCCTATATTCTTTCTCCTTTTTCTAAAGGAACAAGAGAATATAGATTTTTTTCCCCTCAAGCCTGTTTTGCTTTTGAGTGACCAACTTCACAGCTTTTGGAAAAGAAATAACTCTCAGAAGGTACAGGTGATGCAATGGTTCTATGATATATGACAGACTAACAGAATATAGGATGAACAAAGGCAAAAAAAAAAAAATGTTTTCCAGTTGCCGTTAAGTAAATCTTCTATATGCAACACTAAGTGAAAAAAGTGACACATTATGGTGACTTAGATGGTTTTTGTGTTCTAAATTGATAATCCAAGGAATTAACCAGTATAAGTAGTTCTTAGGTCCTTTTTTCATTTAATCATATGCTACAACAAGCATGGGCATGTGCAATGAATACTAAGTAGTAAAATCATTCAGATACAACATTCATGCAGCTAAGTGAAGAGCATTTCCTTTACATCGTAACTGTGCTTTCTTCATAATACTTTTCTGTGGATCTTCATGTGTGTGCATGTGGCTGTTATATACTTTATCACAGTCATCATTATTCCACAGTAATAGCTTGTGGATGCTTGTTTTGTATGTGCATGTGTCCAAGTAGAACTGTGACAAGCTAGAATAATTAAAAAAAGAATGAATTACAGTATTAGCAGACCTTACTTCATAGGTCCCCATGGGCTCTCATTTAAGAGAACGATGGTGGCTAATTAAGGAAACATTCAGGTTAGCAAGACTCTACCTAATATTTTCCGGTCCATCTTCTAATGATACAGTCCTAATGACTTAATTAGTCTCCTATGAGGGACATGGAGAGTACATGCCAGATGTTCTTTGACACATAACTAAACAGCATCTGTTCTGCCTTTAAGCATAGTGGCAAGTTGGACTGCTCAGTGATGAAGACTTGCACGCACATGAAAAAATCCTAAAAATAACAATAATGAAGAAATGGCATGAGAGTACATCTCTAGTCTTCAATGCTATGTGAAAAGGTCAAAGGAGTCAGAGACAATTGGTAGCACTTGGGTAGCGGCTGAAACTGGAAGAAAAAATATGCTCTTTCTGCTTGAATTTCGCTTTGTGAGAGTGGCCTGATGTGTAGATAATAGCTTGATGAAAGCTTTTGAGTGGCAATGCAAACATATAATTCTGGATTTTAGAGGTTCTTTCCTTGTCCATACAGAATATGGCCTAAAGCACAGCTGCTCAAGCTCAAGGACTCCTTATCTGTTCGCCTTTGGAGACAATTGCTCAGTGCAAGGTATTGATCATGCCTCTTGTGAAGCAGTCCTTGTGGACCAGCTGCTTCAGCAAGAATCACTTTGTGATACCTTTATTTGGAAGAAAATTGAGAGGTGACATTGCTGTAGCAGTAGGAAAAGACATGGACAGTGGACAAAGGAGTCCTCAATCTGATTCCACTATCAAAAACGCAATCGCTAACAGCTACAGGGAAGCACAAAACACTGACTGGTCAAGGTCAAAGTAGAGTCAACAAAAGAATGATGGCTACAGTGACAACAACAATACACTGGAGAAAATAATGTAAGTTACCTCAGTTTAGATTCAGTGTGTGTGTATATATATATATATATATATATATATATATATATATATATATATATATATATATATATATATATATATATAAGTGTTATGATACACGTAGTCTTACCAAAAATGTCAGTGCAGGGTTTTCGTATACAATTCTTTTTGCATGCAGAACCTCTGGAGTGTATTAAGTGGCAGACAGCAAGTTTGTTTAGTTTGCACCTCAAATTTTGAATGCATTTTTTTTAATCGTCAATGAACTTAAAAAGATACATAATGCCAGGGGTAAAAGAAGAAACTAGAGTTAGCGCAGTGTCACTGTGGCTACTCTGGAAATAATATTTGTTTTGCTCATGCATGAAAATGCTAAAGAATCAATAGTGTTAGCATTAGCCACTAACCAGAAAGTGGCTAGCAGCTAACGCTAGCACTATGGATTCTTTTATTAATTAGAATAGCATTTATTTTTTACACAAAGCATAGCACTGAAATAATTTTATTTCTATATCCCAGATTGTTTAGCCTGGGGTCAGCTATTGCCCAACACCCCTGAAGCACACAGGGTTGAGAGCCTTGCTCAAGGGCCCAAGAGTGGCAGTTCGGCAAGACAGGTGCTTGAACCCCTGACCTTCCGATCAGTAACGCATCGATTTCTTTAGCATTTTATGTCCAACTTCAAGAATTTCTCTTGAAAGGAGAAAATCCTGACAAAACTCTATATTTTCAGGAGTGTATGAATTAAGTTTGGGAGGAATTAATACATTTGTTAAAGTCTGCTGAAATAAGTAAAATAGTTAGAAAATCATATTATTAAATGTAAAACATGCACACACACACACACACACACACACACACACACACCCAAATGGGGTTAAAACCCATTTAAGACAACTAACACTGCAACTGTGGCATGTACATCATCTGGAGCAGTTCAGAATCAATATTTATCAATAACATGACAAAAAACATTGAAGATTTAAGTTAAATACAATCTACTCACCAGAGATGCCACTGGGTCTAACAAATGTAAAGTATTGAACTTAAATTATTTTTTTTGTGTATAAAAGTTTTTGTGCCAATTAATTGATTTAATCAATGTAGTAAAAAATTGTATTGCATATTAAATTTTTGCAACTGCTTTATTCTTTATTTAAAAAAAAATTAAATTAAATATGTATTATTTAACCAAGCAGGTATTTTATTTAAAATTCTTCAATTCTTCTTTTGGCTTCTCCCATTAGGGGTTGCCACAGCGGATTATCCGTCTGAATAGCCCCCGCCCCTGTCCTCTACATCTGCCTCTTTCAAACCAACTACCTGCATGTCTTCCCTCACCACATCCATAAACCTCCTCCTTGCCCTTCCTCTTTTCCTCCTTCCTCTCGGCTCCATCCTCAGCATTCTCCTACTGATATACGCCATGTCCCTCCTCTGCACATGTCCAAACCATCTCAATCTCGCCTCCCTTACTTTGTCCCCAAAACGTCCTACATGTGCTGTCCCTTAAATGTAAACTATTTAAATTTAGAATGTTGATGATCAGAAATGTTAAGAACAACAAAAAAAAAACTATATATATATATATATATATATATATATATATATATATATATATATATATATATATATATACGGTGGAACCCACTTATCTCCACCTCGGTTATCTCGACAACCCTATTAAGTCAACGTTTTTGAAGTGAAACCGCCAAATTCTCGCTTTGTCTAAGCATTTTTTTATCGGTTATGTCAACAAACCCTGATATCTCGAGCACAAGGGGGAAAAAATTTACCATATTTATATATATATATATATATATATATATATATATATATATATATATATATATATATATATATATATATATACACCTTTGATGTTTCTGGAACCAGATCAGATCTCTTGCTAGTAAGACTGGTAAGCTCAATTTTATTATGTTCAATTTTAATGTTCATTTATGCACTCCACGTCACATCCGAAGGAGGTCAATCTAAAATGTTTTTTTTTTTTTTTTTTTATAAAGTGACATAAGAAGCTAAGGAACAGGTAGTCTTATCAAATGGATGATCTGTGCATTACCAAATGCACAGATCATCCATTTGATAAGACTACCTGTTCCTTAGGACTACCTGCACATAAATCTTAGACAGTGTATCCCACAAGGTTATTATTCCTAAATAAACATTTTCCATCATTAATATAAGAAATTTATATTAATTCTTATTTTTTCTGAAATGTAATATATCCATACTATTATTAAGTAGCTTCTGTTGTGAACAACAGTTCTTTAATTTTAGAAGACCATTTTTTAATATACTTTGCTTTGGTCACAATCATTAGATAAGTTGGCAAAACAGTCCACAGTGTGTGTGCTTGAGGCTAATTATGAGTGTAAAACCTCAGGAGTTGAAAGCAGTTAAGGTGCAAGTTGATATCTTATATGTTTTATTAATGAAAAATGACTTATTTTAAACAGTTTCCAATGTTAAGGAGAGCATTGTGACAGGATTTTTCACTAAATAAACAGGTGTTAAATTCAAAGCTACATCAGATATTTACAGTACTAAACATATACATATATTAGAATTTTGTTAAACCCCTATTTTATAACTCTATCTTACAGACTTCTGATGTCCGATTTTCGTCTGCATTGAGCATTGTGTTGGACAAATTTATATAGTCATTCTACTCATTGTGGTGATGTGCGTTGATAGCTGAAAACCTCCTCCCATTACTCTAAGCCATCCAGCACTCAATTAACAGTCCATTTGCATTTTGGCAGCACTCTGCTCCTGGCACTTGACAAATACCTCTTTTCCTTCTCTGCCAGTCAATCATGAATCATCCTCTCATCACAGGAGCCAGACTTCCACTGGGAATGGCAGACGCCTTCCTTTCAACAACGGCTCCTCCTGTAAAACTTAACCTTCACGAACCAGAGTGAGATTGTCAATTACCTAATGCGATTAACTCAGTTCAGCCAAAAGGCCAAGTGCACAAATAGAACAAAAAGTTGAGGTAAAGAAAAAAGTAAGGAAAAGAACAAAAAAGCATGTGGGCGCAAAACACCAACAAATTGCAATGTGATTATAGATTTCATTTAGCCATACACCATAGCTAGAACTATTACCGCAGTAGAATTTTGTATATGTACTGTTTATGTGACAGGAAAATGTGTTGCAGTGCCCACTCTGCCTAGTCCAATTCTGCTGCTATTTCTTGCTTTAGTAAGCACCTAGTCTTTTATCTGAGATTTCTCCCCGAAAAAAAAGAACATTTAGATGAAGACCCGGCATCCAATTTAAACAGTAAATGGGACAAGGTACACTGAAAACACTGAAAGTTCTTTCCTTCTGAGGTCCCCAGATGCGCACATCTATTCCCAATTTTTTGCAAACTCGTGCATTTTTCATCAGATCATCTGCTATAGCTTGGATGCATTCAGGTGGAAAGCCCAAAGACTCCACAACAGCTGCGATTCTTTTACTCAGCCTGCGTTTTCCTTCACTGACAAGTGAACTGACATATTCATCAACAACAGAGTTTATTCTGAACCACAAAACATCACAGCAGAAGGAAATCCAGATTTCAAAAGTGTATGTATTCATAAAAAAATCATTTTGTCTTGTTAATAACAAAACAACCAAGTAGAAAGAGAAGTCACTTGCTTTATGTCTTCTGGACTATTTAAGGGTAGGAAAACTTAATTTAGTTAACAACCAAAAAAAAAATCCTCATCAATCACTTTTTTTTTGTAGGCAGCCTGAACAAATTGGACATATACACCAATGCAACACCTTTACCAGTTTTTTTAGAAAATTACACTGAAGAATATATTTGAGAGCAGTGCCACGGTTTGAACAACAAGAGGGCAATGTCGAAGTGCAAAGTGCACTTAAACTAGCAGACTGAAGGGCAGTTTTAACCCCTGGGAATATCACCTGTTCAATAGAGCATTATCAAAAACAGTGAGTATGTGTACTCACTGTCCATTTTACTAGGATACACATTTTAGACCTTTGACTTCATGCAGTGCTTGCATTGCATTAACATTTACATTTATAGCATGTGGCAGATGGCTTTACCAACAGCAACTTATTTAAACAACTAAGCAGTTGAGGTTTAAGGGCCTTGCTTAAGGACCACCACCAGCCTAAAGACAATGTATGTTCTAAAATGCTTTTTTTGCTCACCACAGTTGTAAACAGTAAGTATATTAGTACCCAAAGCCTTACTAGAAGTTCAATCCAGTCAAGTCTAACTATTCTTTTCTGATCTCTCTTATCAACAAGAGAGAACTGTTGCTGGATATTATTAGATTTTTGTACCTTTTTGGTGTGAACAATAACTGAAGCTCCTGACCTGCTTTAATCAGATAATTGTATGAATAGGCAGGTGTACATGTGCTAATATATAAAAAAAAGAAAGACATTAAGTGTATATGTGCTGTTAAGCTAGAGAGCTCTAGTGTGCACGAGGTACTGAACATTAGTGGACTCATTATTTATTTACACTTCATATTGCACATAATTAATTATGCTGCTGCTCAGGATAATACTGCACATTATTTAAACTTGGATTGCAATTAATACAAACCATCCTTTGGCTTTGGTTATATCTCAAGTTTTCTTCGACTCACCACAGTCACAATTGGCTTGCCAATTAGGGCGAAACTTCTAGAGATAAAAGAAAAAGGAAATAATAAACAGTGTGAGATCTAAATTTTAAATGCATTTTCTGAATCTATTTATTCCTGTAAAGCTGCTTTATACAATTTACAGGTTAATTGGTAAAATAACTAAACAGTACATTGTACAGTGTATTGCACAGTATATTGTGCAGTATAATGTTATTTCATAGTGCTTTCTTAGTGCTAGTGCCGAATCTTAAACATTGTCATAGCTTCCAACATGTTTCTGGAAAATGTAATCTAAGCTTTTATGCATATGCATTTAGAAATGTTTAGTCCAGTTTTCCGTATGCTGCAGGATCGGTTAATTACTTTGAGTACTTGGCCTAACATCTGCGTAGGCAGGGCACTGAAGCAGTCTCCTCATGACACACAGTAAATTACTCGCATTAATCATTCAGATGCATTATTTGGTTGGTAAAGGTAAAATCTAAACCATCTATTTACTTCATTCCCATTACCACTGCTTGCACAGCGACTGTACATTAGTTATCTTTATCGCAAAGTTGACTTGCAATTGATTTAAGGGAATTTAGTAAAAATAATATTTTTCCACAGCATTAACAGCTTGCTTCGCAAAGCCACATGTTATTGAGCCATGTATAGAAAAGCAACAATTGCGAGCTGCTGCCTGCTGAGAAACATTCGTTACCTAGAATATCCATTGTAGATCTCCTTAATTGCACCAACTAGGGAACCGATTCTAGGTCACCGGCGTGCTGTTATTTTCTGATATTCAGCCCTAAGGCTATGCATAAGAGAGCACAGTCACACTCTGCTTGTTTAAAACTTCTCAACATTGACATTCTAATCTGCAGAACACAATTTGATAATATTTCTTCTTTCTTGGCACACTCCATGCACCACAAGGTAAAACAAATATAAATTGCTAGTTAAATAAAAGATAAAACTTCATGCAAAAGTAGACAGACTTGAACAAAGGCCCACTCTATAATATTAAACATAAATTGCTGATAAACAGAATACACAGTATGACTGTGATAATAGACAATGTTGCAATATAATAATAAAATAGTAGTACTAAGGCAATGTAGCTGGAGGTCAGGGATGTCGGGGATTAGGAATATTCAGTGGGTGTGAGGCAGGAATACCAGGCTATCACAGGCTACACACACATTCACACACAGTACATTTCACTATGGCCTAGATAAACATGGACAACCCATCTAACAGCATTTTTTTGGGCAGAGTTAGAAGAAACCTGGAAAACCTGGAGGTCACCCATGTGGTAAAAGAGCTAAAATGCTCAGAAATGGCACACAAAGAGTAAATGTAGCTAATAGGATCTATACACCATGGCACCCAACAAGGGTAATCTATAATCAAAAACCATAAAACAAGACTCTAAACAAAAAAAACTGCATAAAAGTTTATCCCAAAAAAACAAAAAAACAAACAAAAAAAGATTGATCTTACAAAGTGACCATGACAGGACAAGGAATCGAGAAGCAAACAAATGTAAACACAGAAGAGAAAAACACAGTTAAACAACAAGTTAATGATATGTCAGGGGTGGAGACAGGACAAACACAAGCACGCAACATTTGTACACCATGGGAAACCGTGACAAATGTGACAGTGGATACATAAAAGGCTTGTCAATCAGGAGACCTTGATAAAGATGGGTTTGGGGTTCTAATTGCTGTGCTTGATGTGCATGCAGAGTCCTGTGGAAATTAGCTCTGCATGACAGCCATGCCCCCTCTGAATTAACCTAATGATGAGCATTACATGGAGCTTGGCAAGCCTCCATTACATAGATTTCAGCTTTCCCAGACATCCAGCCAGCAACAGCCAAATTCAATCCTTTTGAATGTATGGTGTTTAGAAGAGTCTAAACATACTTGTACCCTCTGAGCACTCTTCCAATCTTTTATAAGTTAATAAAACAACAAAGAGATATATTATTAAATTATGAAATAAATGATTAAAGTATCTTACATTTGATATGGTTATTTAATTTGAATATTAAATGTAATTAAAAAATAATAATTTTGCTAATCCCTAATGCTGTAATATCATGCTTTACAAAGCTTTAGAATTTTAGAAACCCTGTAATCTATAATTTGTGTATCAGGCTTGTATTTCCATTGTGACTTTGACCTAGTATCACACTATCACTGAAATATATATATATATATATATATATATATATATATATATATATATATATATATATATATATATATATATAATTCAGAATATATTTATTTTCTTCTTCTGTTGATCTTCAGGAAATTCAGATAATGTAGCTGCTTACTGAACATGTACATTGTGGAATATTCATATAGGATGCTGTATTGGAGTACCATGATTGAATGAATATTTTGGGGCTCAAATATAAATTGTTCATTGGAATTTCCACACTGATACAGAATGTATAGAATTTAAAGTATAATGTAGCAGAATTATAAGTTATAAGCAAAGTGACTTCTTGATTGTCACAGATTCATTTTAAATAAAAGACATTTGCAGACATTTGGAGGCTTCAGCAGCTCACCCAGGCCAGTCAAAAGCCCCAACATTTAATAGCTCTATTACAGCAGACCTTTGTTCTACATGCTCCTGTTTTCAACCTTTTCTATGTCATGCAGGGCATCGTGTCGTTGTGTGTGCAGTTGCACGACAGTATGCTTGGCTAACGTGCTACATGCCTTCAGCCCTCTTTGCTGTCAACAGGACAGACACCACTCCAGTCGTATGACAGGATTAGAGATAATGCCTTGAAAAGATGTAAGGCTGATGTCGCTTTTTTGGCTGCCTGTCAAACAGGGGCTTACAACAGAACAGTGGAACTGTGTAGCAGCTCAAGCTACAGAATAAAAAAGATGATGGCAAGGGATTTTGTAGAAGGGCAGAATGGATGGTGGTATTTTTTGTAAGGTTTAAACAGATTCTAGCTTGAAGAGCTAATGCAGATTGATCAAGAAATAGATCCACAACATTGTGAACCTAGAAAACTTACAGTACAAACACTCAGTATAATGTCAAACTAAATTTGCTGAATTGCATTATTATTGATGCCTCTTTTTCAGATGGACTAAGCATATTCCTCGTAATCCACTCACCCATGTGAATGCAGGAAATGTATATATACTGTATATCAAACATACTTGACTTTTCTCTCTAGAAATATATTGTCTTTGACTATGCTTGAATATAAATTTTCAACCACAGCAAAACACTTTGATGTATGTTGTATTTTAGAAGACAAGAATGAACAGCACAGGACATACAGTATAATTAAGCTGGAATACACAGCATTCTGGAAACGTCTTGCTAAAGGGCACCAAATCCCACAAGTAAAAGGGCACAAATTATTCACATCTAAAGAAACACCATCCACAGGGATAAGAAATAATCAAAATATTCGGCAAAGAGGCATTCTTTACACATTTTAACAAATAAAAAAAAACAATTTTCGAGCCTTTCTGTGATTTTGCGGTCACTTTTTACCCCTTACCTAAAAAACATCCACATCTCATAACCACATAGTTGCACTTGGCATAGTGGCTTCAAAGCCAAAAAACTATTCCATTAGAGTCTGTCCTACTATCAGTGCAGAAAGGATAAACTCTCCATATTAATGAGAGAAACCAGCAGTAAGACAGTCAGCAAGTCTGATAAAAAATGTGCAGCCTTGGGTTGGCTAACAGAAAGCACATGGGTGATCAAACGCCGACAGAACCTGGTACTGTACCCTTTCAATTTTATTTTAACATAAGCTGTCAAATTAAAAATGAGCATTTAAATTAGTTAGTACTGATGGCCTTATTACTTACTGTGTACACAAACCCTGATTAAAATGTCAACTCTGACAGATGATCAACAGAATGAGAGGTGAAAAGAAGATGAAAAATAGCTCATTGTCATTGCAAGAAAACAATATAAAAACAGAATTTAACAGATCAGCATCTTCCTATTGTTGTACCATAGAGGTGGTTGTGGTAGTTTGTAAAACAATCAATGAGGCTCTTTAGATATTGGCTTAGTGCTTTTACATTTGGAATATTTAATCCATTTGATTAAACCGTGGGGCTTTTTCCTTCTTGATGAAGTTGATTAATGCAAGTATGAACACAGCAATGATCTGTCAATATGAGCTGTTAAACTGATTTAAGAGACACAAAGTGGGTCAAAAAAAAGTTCTAACAGAGCTATAATGTTGCAGAAATGCAATGTGTTCTGAATATTTACATGAACAAAATGTGAACATAAACCTTAAACTCAATGCACATTATAGTTTAAATCATTATTTATATATGTATAAAGCTCTGTGTATATCATTCTTAGGCTTGTTTTTGTCATTTAATACAAACTTAAGCAAGTAGTAGAGAAGCAATAGGTTTGAAAATGCTGTCTCTAAGATATTTCTCAGCATAGAGTTCTGCTCATTTAATTACACAATCACCTTTCTCATCTTTAACTTTTAACAAGTAAAGGTTGAATCCATAAGAATACAAAAGTGGAATGGCAAGCTATGCATCAATATAGTGATCAATTATTACCAAATACAAATGTAAAATAAATGATTGGAGTATTTGCCTCCTTTGTTGTGAAACTTTTAGGAAACTGAATCATGCTGCATTCAGCTTCCCCTTTAGGATCTTGAGCTGCGTCAACACTACTTTGGGAACGCCTCTGCGTGGTTACACTCTGAACTGCGTGTATAATCAGTCCAAAAAAGGATGCTACATCACCCTCACTCAGGTGATTCCTGGGAGCGTAGCACGCTAATTAGGTTCTCAAGAGAGCCGGCAGCATGTCAATGCCATCACTCTGCTCCCAAATGGCACTCTCCGACGAGAGAGCTCATGCTCCTGGCGGTTCTGGCCCCGATCTCGCATAGGCGGTGCAGCACGCCAGTTCCTGGGGCTTGCAAATAGACCTCGCAGAGTGTTTTAAGCGAGCTTGTCCCTTTTTCCAACCTCACGCCTTTCTGCGGTTTCTTCCACCTGCAACAAGAGCATTAGCTCTGCCTCTCTTCCTCTGAGGAGTGGAGGCGCACTTTGCAAGTTAGGCTCAAGGAGCTATGGAGTTGGGGTGGAGCTAAGTTGGTTCCCGAGGGAGCCGGCTGCGCAATTCCGGTGCAGATTCTCTGCACAATCTGCATGATCTATTGCTCCGTGCTTTCTGCTCGAATTTCTATGCGATCGCTCCACTCCTGGAGAGCACTCCTCGAGAGGGGTGCTCTCACTCCTAGTGGTAAAATTTTTTTATCAAGAATTATAATAATAATAATAATCCAGTAAGCATTTTAGGGAGTTGTGATCTGCACCGAAGCCAACTTGGCCGGCTCATTAACAGTAAACTGGATGAGTGCTCTCTGACACCAGCTCACAACCTCCATGTCAGGGTCTCCTGTTCTTTCCAAACCTGAAAGTGAGGTGTCATTGTCATGGGCGAATCCCTGTCAGCTCCTTTCAACAATGTATTCACAGGTCATGGGGCGGAAAGTACACGGGTATGGAGCGATGCCGTGGGTTGAAGAGACGTTTGCGAGCTATCTCTTTCCCAAGATCGCTTCTTTCCTTAAGACCCCGACATAACCCACAATGGACCTGGCCCTCAGAGCCACTACAGAGACCGCTAGGGCCATTGGCCTGTCCATGGCCATCCTCATCTCGACAAAGAGGCACATCTGGCTCACTCTCTTGTTTCAGGGAATGGCTCTGGGCACACCAGGGTTCAGTCTTGAGAGACCGATGCCCTTAAGAGACTTCCTGGCAGCCTGGAAAGCTCTACCAGACATGTCTTAGTGGGTCCTGCCCACTGTAGAGAGAGGCTACTCGATTCATTTCGAGTCTCGTCTGCCCCGTTTCGACAGGGTTCTTTTCACTCTGGTGGGAACCAAACAGGCTCTTGTCATGTAACGAGAAGTAAGCACTCTCCTCTCCTGAGGAAGGAAAGTGTACATTACTACATTACATTACATTACAACCACAACTTTGCCTAAAGGAGGTTGTCAAGCAAAACCCAGTGACTTTTTAAGGAGCTGAGTCAGATCACAGATGGGGAAAAAAGTTGTTCACATACAATTATAGCTTCCTAGACATGCCACAAATCTGGGCTCTATGAAACAGTAGCAAGTTTTATTTGGAGTTTGGAAAAGACTCTCTGTAACTGTTAAATATGAATTGTACAAAAAAAATGGTTCTAGATTTGGCAGAAAAACAGCATAAGAAAACTATACTCACAGTATGCATGGCGGTAGTGGCATCAGCAATTTGAGTTATGCTTGACCTTATTGTGCTTCTATAGTTAATGCCCTGTTTTATTTATAAATACTTTTGCAGTCAGTTTAAAACTCTAACTCTTACTCATATACTAACAGAACCACAAAGTACATACACTTCACTTTATTTTTGACTTTGTGTAAATGTATTATTCCACTTAAGCCCACTTCAGTTCCAGGTGGCAACACAACAAAATGTTAAATGTTGGAGGGCAAAGTAAATACTTAAGTCAATGGTCACTAAGTCAATGGTGCTCATTGTTCATCCAGTCTTTTCAAACTACACCATTCAGCAGGAAAATATGGACAATAGGTCTGACCACATATTATGCATTATTAGGTTTAACTAACTATGAGTTAATATCATTTTTAATTCCAAAAATGTCTCTGGAATAAGGTCCTTTTGTTGAAAGCAACAACAATTTAATCATTAACATTTGGCTTTAAACTCAGGATGTGTTAAAACCTAAAGCTTCCCTTCACCCTAAAAACACCATGCCCACAATAAAGCATGATGGGAGTCAGCTGGTCTCTGGGTTGCCTCTTCAATGACATCTTTGTGCCTTTATCATTTGATAAACTATGTTGATCATTCTTATTGAACCCATTTTTACTACTTGCAAATAAACAAAATATATATTTAATTGGGCTTCGGGCATTGTTGCACTTGTGTTATGTTTACAAAAATAGAGCCCAAACTGAACTATAACTATAAGAGATGAAAATACCAGATAGACGTACAATACAATGTTACAGTAGCACATATGTTATACAGTGCCTGGACACCTGGGGGTAATTTACAAATGCCAGGCTTTGGAGCAAAACCCTTGTTGATATGGCTATCTGGCACAGCAGCAACATGATTCCTACTTGTTTGCTTTGGTTCACAACATCTGTATTTTGGAGCCTATTTCAGGCTGCTCGTGCTTATCGGTAAATGTGGTAGACAGGGTCAACATTTTGCCACTAATCTAAGTGCCCTGCATGTTAAGCTATTGCGTGCGGAGAGAGCAGTAAATGCCTCAGCGTGTCAGCCACTACCAATCAAATCATCAAGCTAATGCCTGCCATAACCAGGGTACAGCGGCCCTTATCACTAACCCCCAAGCATCTGCCATGCTAGTGGCAGCTAAACAAGGCACACTGAACAAGAAGCTTGCTGCCAGCTTTCTGGGCTGTGTGGAATGAGGCTACACCATGACAAAAGACTATTTGAGAGCTATTACAGCAACACATATTATGTTTTAGAGATTAACATGAGAGCTACAAACCAGTTACAATTACAATATTTGTATGAAATGAGAAAGTCATTGTATTGCTTTAATAATCCACTGCATGGGTCACTGATCAGAATAAACGGAATGCCATTTTGAATTCAACGTTCAACTTGAAGCATTATTTTCTCCTTTGAATCAAAACATGACTCTAAGACATTCTGAGTTTCTTGTATCCAATTCAACATGGGTTTTGTTGAATTGGTAAGTGGTGAAAAGTTACGGAAAATGTCAGAGTAGACCGAAGAGGGATATCGCCAAGCACACAAAATAAAAGTCAAATCAAATAGAATTGAAATGGATTTAGATTGTTTTTCTGTAGTGCATTTTATCAAACCTTTTTATCTTACCTTGTATTTAGAAGAGTGAATTAGCTGGCCATCATAATTTCTTCAGCTAAAACAATTATCTATTCATGGTATCTCATATCTAGACAATGAATTAGCTAGCCATCTTTCTTTCTCTCTCTCAAATAGTGAATTAGCTAACCATTGCAATTGGCTTTTAGATAATAAATGAAAGAATAATATTATTTGCAGTGAATTAACTTTTAATTTTATCCTTTTAATTAATTTGTAGCCTGTTTTTCTTCTCTGAACATTTATTATTAGGTTATGGCGATGAATAAGACTATTCAAAATGGTTTTGTTATGTTTATTGATATTGGACTGTCCATTTCTGTGTAAACACTTTGCCATTATATTATACAGTATATGTTAATTAATTATTAATTATTTAATTCAGCTGTCATCAGTTAATCAAACCACAGACTGCCAGTTGATGACTCGACCTAGACTATTAGCTTTTAGATTCGCTGAACTCAGCATAAATTCATTAACTAACTAAGACTGTAATTGCTAGTACTGTAATACTGCGGAGATACATAAAGCAATAAATAGTTTGCTTCTGCACCAGTGGCTTCTCTTTGAACATACTACCTAAATACTCTATGTACTGTATGCATACAGATACACCTATCCAACCTATTAAATATTCTTTAGATTTTACTGAAATGTATGTTTCTTTTCCAACACATATAAGTACTGGAAAATTCTGGAGAAATTCCTTTTAAAGTGCAAAAGCCAAATTGTCCAGTTTCCACCTCCTGCACCAGGTGCTAAGCAGAGACGTATTCGTAACAAAGCATGAACATGAAAGAGCGCATGGCTTGCCTGTAAGGTGCTGACATTTCTTAATGAAGAAGCCTAAATGCAAGGCCCAGGCTTGTAATCCAATCTCAAGGAGCTTTGCGTCTCTGTGCAGGCTGTTATTGACTGTATTGGGGACCATAAATCATGGGAGCAGCACACATTGTACAACCCAGTAACTTAGTTGATGCAAACACTTACATTCTGCTCTTAGGTCACTGATGCACCGAAGCGTGCAGAGCCTAGATGCTATAGTAACTACAACATACCTGCCACAGGCACACTCTATCTGTTTGTGATTGACCTGTGGTGGAGAGTCAGGGAGGAAAGTTGCTGTTTATTGGCAGGCACTGACATTTCTTTGAAATGCAAACAAATGGGGAACTCAAGCATGCTAGTCAGAAATGATCTGACATTCTTTGTGTAGTACAGTGTGGGGGAGGAGTTAATTACTTTTTACACCTTTTACTTCAGTTCTACAGAAATAAAAAGAATCATTTTGAGAATAATGTTACAGCTTTACATCTTTTCTTTAACTACATTTTCAAAAGGCTAATTTAACACCGATATTTGTTTGTTGGTTCATTTGTTTTCTTGCTTATTGCCATATCATGTTCCTGTCTGCTAAACCTAAAACTCCAGCCATATGTTTTCACAGAATTCCAAACTTTTTTTCATATGATTTCATTAGAAATATTATCAATGTGATATTTTGTTAAAAATACAGTGTGCTGTCTATTTTACATGATTACTGCAATACTATACAGTATAACATGCTAATAGTTACTCAAAGGCATTGTTGGAAACTACTTACAGTTTCATTGTCATTTCTGTAAAGTCATTGCAAAATACCTTGATACACAGCTAGTTCCATGTCGCGTGACTTGGACTTGACTCAAGACTAAACTGAGAAGCTTATCCACAATCAGCAGATTCATTATGAGGCATATTGGTACTCAATCACGCACACACTCCTCATGTGATTTCTATGTTATTCGCAAGGTGTTTTGTGTGAACCTTTAATTTCACATTTAAACGTGGTTTTATATGGTCAATCTGCCTATATATTATCAGCTTGGATAACCATGGCATAAACACAGCCTTTGTCAATAAGTGTCTCAGCCTGTATGGCAAACTGTAGGAAAAAGCCAGAGGTGACAGAGGCAGGGAAAAACTACCTCAGACAATATTGGGAAAAAACTTAAGCAGAACCAGGCTCAAAAAGAAATCTATCCTCGTTTGGGTGACAACGCATTTAATCATCTGAGTTACCAAGTTTGGTGATTTTATTTATTCACTAATGGAAAACTAAGTGTAAAACTGTTAGCAATTGCTGTCCAAGCCATTTCCATGGTTAATAAGTGGTATTATCCATCCATTTGTATTTGCATTATATTTTTAACAGAGGACCATGTCACAGTTTCACAGAAACCTACAATTATATTGTAATTATTAACAAGCAAGCAAAACAAACAACCCTGAAATGAAAAAAAAAAGAAACCTAAAGAGGAACCAACCTTAAAAAAGAAAAACTTAAATAAGGCTCCGTATATATGAGTATTTCTTAAATTGTTAATAAACTAATAATTTCACACACATTTTGTCTCTAGTGGTGTGGAAAACAAAACCAACAATGTATAAAACCTAAAAGAGCAAAATTGGCCAGACTTGTTCATGCTAAACAGGAAGTCTGTGGTAACTCAAATAACCACTCTTTACAACCGTGCTAAGCAGAAACACATCCTAGAATCAAGGCAAACATGAGATGAATGAGTTACAACAGAAAAAGGCCACTCACTGCACCATGCAAAACATATGTATGAATAATGTGTGGTCAATTAAGAATACTATGTGAATAATTTTGTCTTAAAAAAAGAGTCAAAGGCTTGTGAAACTAAATTGGACTAAACCGCCCCAAAAAAAACTGTTATGCAGAATTAATGTAGCGTACAGTTGTTTTAGGCAGTGAAAACTAAGAAGTGACTGTGACAAGAAAAAAAAAACTTAGAGAAGGAGCATACAATGACTCGATGAAAGCGAAGAAGGAGATTATGGGTAATGAGGGCCAACAATTGTTTCTGATTCTTGTAAGTATTACTATGGAGGTTTTAGAGACCGGGTCAAGTTTCCTCTGCTCATCAGGTAAGTAGTTCTTTGTGCTAGAGCATGGCCTAATCCTCTCCCATGGACAGAGACTGTGTCTCTGTGTAGTCGTGCGTGTCCGCAAATGACGACAAAGACACACTCGCATCTCTCTCCCTCTCGCTGTCTTCTTCTCACACACATACACACGCACAGTGTCACCCTCCCACACACCTCAATCTAAAATTGTACCTCCACTCCAGCAGAGCAAAATGGATTGCCATCAAATATTGATATCTCTTATCTGTTGCTTACACCAGTAACAACTTGGCTGTCTCTCTCTCTCACCCACACACACGTGCACACAACCACCTACACACACACACACACACACACACACAGACACACACATACACACACACACACACACACACACACACGGCCTATTATTCACAAAATGGAACAATCAATTTCAACTTGTCCTATGCTAGGCAAAAAAAAAACCCACCACTTAAAGTGGCTAAAAGAAGCTATAGTTATTCATGCAACAAAGACGAAACCTCTTCAAAGAGAAGAAAAGCGTAAACTCTGGACGAGTGCTGATACTCTTTATGCTTTATTCATGAAACTTGCACAATACTTCCCTCCTAAAAAAAAAAAAAGGTGAAACAAAAAAGAACAGTCTCTTTTACTTTACAGCAAGCTTAGGAATTAACATCCGGCGGATTACATAATTGCCCTTCAAGCAGAGAAATTAAGGCAAAATGTACTCGAAGTGTCTTCAACACACAGAACACGTGTGAGCACATGCTCGGAAATCGCACTTGTGAGACATTGTTGGAATTCATATAGCCTGCCTGCGATAATCAATCAACCAACCACACACTACTCCTAAAAAGTGTTTGAGTTTCTAGTCTGAATTGTATTAATCTTTCCCTTGTGATGCTGAATGACTAAACCAAAACAAAAAAAAAAACAACAAAAAATAGATAATGGACTATTTTTCTAAACCTACTTACACCAGGATTCTTCTTCTTTCGGCTTCTCCCATTAGGGATCGCCACAGCAGATCTTCCGTCTCCATATCCCCTGTCCTCTACATCTGCCTCTTTCACACCAACTACCTGCATGTCTTCCCTCACCACATCCATAAACCTCCTCCTTGGTCTTCCTCTTTACCTCCTTCCTGGTGGCTCCATCCTCAGCATTCTCCATCCAATATAACCCATGTCTCTCCTCTGCACATGTCCAAACCATCCCATAATCGCCTCCCTCACCTTGTCTCCAAAACCTACATGCGCTGTCCCTATAATAAACTAATTTCTAATCCTGTCCATCCTCGTCACTTCCAAAGAAAACTTTAAAATCTTCAGCTCTGCTACCTCCAGCCCCGCCTCCTGTCTTTTACTCAATGACACTATCTCTAATCTATACAACATCGCAGGTCTCACCACAGTCGTTAGTAAACGAATCAGGTACAAACGTATCAGGTACAATATTATGTGCAATATTACCTTAAAACATGACTTAAAAAGCGTACTTTAGTTTTTTCCTATTTGTATTATTACATTGTACTGTATATATACTGGTATTGTAGTATATGTATATTATTTTTTAGATATTTGCATTTATTTTTATTTCTTTGTTGTTATTATTATTATTATTATTATTATTATTTATTTTTATTTCTGTTTTTATTTTTTTGTATATTCTTCTTTTTATATATATTTGCATCTATTTTTATTTCTTTGTCTTGCTGCTGTAACATAGAAATTTCCCCACTGTGGGACGAATAAAGGTTTATCTTATCTTATCTTATCTTATCTTATCTCAGTCCTATAAACTTTCCCTTTCACTCTTGCAGATACTCTTCTATCACAAATCACTCCTGTCACTCTTCTCCACCCACTCCACCCTGCCTGCACTCTTCTCTTCACTTCTTGATTACTTTGCACTGTTGTACCTGAACTCCTCCACCTTCTCCACCTCTTCTCTCTGCAACCACACCACTCCACTGCCCTCCCTCTCATTCACACACATGTACTCTGTCTTACTCCTACTGACTTTCATTCCTTTTCTTTCCAGCACGTACCTTCACCCCTCCAGGCTCTTCTCAACCTGTTCCCTACTCTCATGACAAATCACAATATCATCCGCAAACATCATAGTCGACGGAGACTCCAGTCTGACCTCGTCCGTCAACCTGTCCATCACCACTGCAAACAGAAAATGGCTCAATGCCGATCCTTGATGCAGTCCAACCTCCACCTTGAACCAGTCTGTCGTTCCTACTGCACATTTCACTGCTGTCACAGTGTCCTCTTCTCTCAGCCTGGCTTCCACTACTCTTTCCCATAACTTCATGGTGTGACTGATTAAATTAATTTCCCTGTAGTTACTGCAGGTCTGCACATCTCCCTTTTTCTTAAAGATCGGTACCAGCACACTCCTTCTCCATTCCTCAGGCATCCTCTCACCTTCCAAAATCTTGTTAAACAATCTGGTTAAAAACTCCACTGCCATCTCTCCTAAACATCTCCATGCTTCTACCGTATGTCATCTGGTCCAACCGACTTTCCACTCTTCATCCTCTTAATCGCTGCTCTCACATCCTCCTTACTAATCCTATCCACTTTCAGCTTCACCATTTCCACACCATCCAACCTTCTCTCTCTCTCGTTTTCCATTTACTTCTTCACCACCACCGAGCCCCTGTCTGACCTATTCTCTGAATCTCACAGACTACCCATCCTACAGACTACCATCCGATGTTGTCTAGCTACACTGTCCCCTGCAGTTTCCAATCTCTTTCAGCTTGCAGCTCCTGCATAGAACATAGTCCACCTGTGTGCACCTATCTCCAGTCTTATACATGATTCTATGATCCTCCTTCATCTTAAATAAATATTCACCACTGTCATTTCTATCCTTTTAGAAAAGTTCTACCACCATCTGCCCTTCCACATTCCTCTCCTTAAGGCTATACCTACCTGTCACCTCCTCATCACCTCTGTTCCTTCACCTACATGTCCATTAAAGTCTGCCCCAATCATCAATCGTTCTTTCCTAGGTACACCATCTACCACTTTAAAATGTTCTTCTCCGCGATCTCACAGCCCACTTGTGGAGCATAGGCACTGATGACATTTATCATCACCTCTTCAACTTTCAGTTTCATGTTCTTCACCCTTTTAGAAACTCTTACTCACACCAGGATTGTGGCTCCATAATTATTTGTCAAGGTATGGTATGATTACATTATACACAGGAGGCTTGTAAGCATAGAACAATCCAATTAGCAGATCTAAATATCGAACATACTAAAAACAGCGCAAGAAGAAAACTAAGGTACACTCTGATAGTCACTTATTATTACCATGACAAAATATTAAGCTATGCAATGCAGATACTCCATGTACAAACTTTTTTTTTTTTTTTTTTTTCAATAAAATTGCTCTTGGGACCATCCCAAGATTTATACTTATGGGGTTGTACTGGAAATATTGAAGTCTTAATGAAAAATATTTTGTGATGATATAAAAATTTTTTTTTTCTTTATTATGGAAATTTGCTGCCAACACAGCTTCATGTTCCCAGCTCCATTATACTCGAGCCTGGTATCTAATCTGTGTCTAATTCTTTATGATCGTTCAAGCTTTTCTTAAAGCTTTATTGGTTTCCTTCCTTCCTAGTTAGACACATTGTCTTTACTAAATTGTCACTAGGTGTCAGTGTGTTTGGGTATGGTTCCCCTTAACAAACTGGCACCCCAATTATCGTAACATCTTCCACCTCATGCCAGTGTTTTCACAACTGGCTCCAGATCTACATTGACCCTGACCTTGATCCAGAAAAAGTGGTTACTAAGGATGAACAAATATACAGTATCTGTAGGAACCCACAGAGAACATTTAATTTATGGCATTTGGCAGACACCCTTCTCTAGACTGACTTTCTCATTTATTCAACTGAGCACATGAGGGTTAAGGGCCTTGCTCAAGGGGCCAAGCAGTTGTGGGGATTTTAACTCATGACCATCCAATCACAAGTCCAACATCTTAACCACTAGGCCACCTTTCAAAGGTAATACTACTTACTCCTTTTTTTGCACATACAAATATCCTATCCAATTGTGTGACCCCAGTAAATCCACAATTCAAAACTAATTCACTTATTTGTTTGTTACTTTATCAGATTCAGAATACTTTGTCGATCTTACAGAGAAATTGTTGGGTTGCAGTTGCTCACAGTGAATTGAAAGTAAAAATAAAGTAAAATTAAATATAAGAAATGTAAAATTAAATATACATATTAAGTTACAGCATATATTAATCATACCTACTGTACAATCAATTAATTTCCAATTATAATTTTGACACAATTGAAACAAGCATAGACAAACGTTTGCATTTGTTTTTTTTAATCCAACACGGTCTCAAATTTGCAGTAATTATCACTTGGCCAATATTAAGTGTTATAAAGTTTAAAGCCTAGTGTGAAATCGAAGCATATCCAACCACACTGCCCTTGTTCAATGTTTTCCACAAGATCAGTCTCTTTTACCATAACGTTCAAATTTTCGAATGATCAGTGGCTCCGTGTACTATGTGCTTGAGTGTTTAATGGTGTGATTACAGCATGAAGGTCACTTTGCACATGTACAAACAGCAAACCTATGACTGAAACTCCCAGTAATTACTGAATAAATTTTTTTAAGGCAGATGTGATGGCATGCATTTATCCAGCAATTTCAATGTAATGTTTTGGGCAAAAAATTATAAAAATGCATATTGCCCATGCATAAAACAAAGGCATATAAACCTATAACTATAAATAGCTTGACAAATGGCCAAATGAAGGAAAAAGTAGGTTTGATAAACGTGGGTTATGTGGGGTTCAATAAACTGTGAACAATCACAATAAACTTCATAAGGGGGAGTGAAAATATTTCACATTTACAAGCAGCCAGACGCTCCCATGCAAGTTAAATCAAAGCCAGAGTACCAGCATGTAATCCAGCATCCATAAATCACTCGTGATGATCTCCTTCTTAATCAACCTAAGCACAAACCACTAATAAAAGATGATAGTGTTACAGTTTTGCAAAGTCAAGGTAAAATATTATTTCAGAGAGGCAAGCCCAGAGAACACTTTGCACGTCAAATAAAAATTTCACACCATGGCGAAAAAAAATAGCTCAAACAATAAAGCAATTCGTTCAGTCACAAAGGTAAACCATGTTCTCAATAACTTCTCCAGATTGATTGAATGGCAAATTGCCAGCCACTGAATACTTGGCAGAATAAGCAATATGAAGATTGGAGCATATTCTTCAAGAGAATAACAGCCAATATTTGCACAAATGTGCAATGCTTACGAGGAGAAAAAATTAACTTAAATACGAGACATACCACAATAAAGGTAACAAACAAACAAACAAATAAATAAATAAATACTCATACAAACAAATACCCAAGCTGTTCGGTGTCACATAATGAAGCTATTTTTATTTTGGATTTGCACTCCATACACACCTGCCATGGCAAGATTTTGCTTGATGTAACTTCCCCTGCTCTCTGGTTCCCCAAAAGCCACCTAAGCTAAGCTCCAGTAATTAACTCCACAGTTCACCAGAGAGGTCTAATTTCCATCACCTCCTGACTATTTCAAGAGTGACGGCCACACATGATTGATGGCTTATGAAACCTTTTTTACAGTTCTGACATTTTGTTGAAACAAGCTGGTATCTGAACTCTCCATCTGCTCCTAGCTCCCACTTTCAGCCCTTTGTTTTTCCCCCAAAGTCCTCTGCTGTCCTTGAGCCCCAGCATTGCACTTTGATCATGCCTCTTTAGGGAGAGGCCAGGAACCTGCAAGATTAATGCTTTCCCAGGGCATATCGCATCCCACTGCCAGCTACTTTAATCACTCACAGTCGCTTATTGTGGAAGCAGAATGTGTTTTGAGCTGCTTACAAGTGCAACTGTGGCTGAAGTCAAATCTGCAATGTAGGTCCGCGGGGTACTACTTCTAAATCTGATGAAAGAGCAGTGAAAGAGGACCGGAGTATCTGGTCTATATTGTCACTTCATCCAGCAGTCCCAATATACCAGCGGTATATCAATAAATGGCTCACCATTACACATACTAAATAGCTGTAGGCCATTAGTAAGCAAATCATTAGCAAAACAAATGTCAAGTACACTAATCTCTTTACTATTTGAAGAAAAAAGTTTCATTTTACACTTGACCAAAACTGTAGACATTGAGACACAAAAGTTAGTTCCCCATTCGGAAACTCGAGCTGCGTCGTAAAGCTTTGGGCGTTCCCAAAGCGTTATGACGCAGCGTCTCATTCCCTCGGGAAACTACGGTTACATTCGTAACATAGAGACATTACTCCACAAGTCCACTCAAAAAAATGTTTACGAGAAACACAAGGAGTTGATCTGAACAATCATAAAAACAACAAAACAAATTAGGTCCTTTCACTTTTTTTTCTGTTCCTCTGGCAAAAATAGAAGTTTTACCACAAAATGAATAACTACTTTCAAGAAAATATGCAGCTGCCAAGAGTAAGGAAAGGAGGCAGATGCATCAAAAAGTGGCACATATCTTGTCTCCTGAAAATCACCAAAACAGCAGCATTATCATAAAATAACCCCACTCATAACACTCACTGTCATAAACCAGGCTTATTGGAGCTTGATATGCCTATTTTCTGGTGTCAAGAAAACATCTAAAAAGGAAGACACAATGTACGCCTGCCAAGCTACCACAAACGCAAACAGAATGATGCTTTATTTCCACGAAACATTTTAAATAACCTTTTTAATGTATGGCATGAAAAATAATGTCTCTCCGTCACAATTGCTTCTCTCTGCATTGCGGTTTCATGGTGACGGATATAATTTACAGGTATTTGTATTAGTTTTTGTTCTTGTCTTCCCCTCTGGCCTTGTCTTTGCCTTGTTGTCCTGTTGTGGTAACCTATTTTGTGTTAGTTCTTAATATTAGTTTGTTTATTTACTGTATATCCTCTCCAAGTCATTGCTTCATTAAAGTCTAATCATGCTTTTGTACTTCCATTAAAACGTGCACAGCCAACATACATATTTATAATGAAACCATAAGCAGAATAGATGGCAACTAGGGTTGAATGGCAAAAAGGGTTGGTAAATCTTATCTAAGATTCCTGTTCCTGTCTGACAGAAGTGCAATCTAATATGATATTAAGCTGTTGAAGCATGTCCGTCTCATGGTTTTAACATTCTGTGAACTCTGATGTAATTTTTTGCGTTGTTTACCACAGTAATACCAAGAAGTGATTTGGGCTACTGCACACTTCTTGTCAGTTCAAACCAGACTGTCCATTCACTTTTCAGCTTTTTCTCATTAGCAAGGTGTTTCTGCACACAGAACTCCTGTCCACTGGATGTTTCTTTGTTATTTACATCCTTGTAAACTTTAGAGACAGTTGTGTGTGAAAATCCCTGGTGGTCAGCATTTTCTGAAATAATTTAACCAGCAGAACTGCAACAGTAAAAGTTGCTCAGTTCACATTTTTTTCCACCTATTCTGCTGTTTGATGTGTACATTATCTAAAGCTCTTGATCTTGGTCTGTACTATTTTATGCATTTTGCTGCTGCAAAATGATTGGTTGATTGGCTTAATGCATGCATGAGCATGGGTACAGGCGTTCCCATTAAATTGGCTCTTGACAGCATGACCACCATTATGCCATGCTGGCTATTTGTGCTCCAGCTATATATTTTAGCCATTAAGCCATTTATTTGATCTGAACTATAAGCATTTCCCAGCAGGTAGCCGTTTTATGCCACTTCCCCTTATGAAAGTAATAAAATCCTTTTTTTTTTTTTTTTTTACATGAGACATTTTGGAAGTTAAAAGCCCATGAAACAGAAGCTGCCAAACTAGGTTCAGATTTGTAACCCTATGTGTTTGCCAGAAGTGTTGGGGCCAGAATGGGTCAGAACATAAAACTGTTAACAGAAAAAAAAGCCCACAAACTCAAGAAAGGCCAGAGTGTGTGTGCATGTCACTCTTGGCAGAGCCGTGGGTGGACACAATGTCTATCAGAACACTGACAGAATGAAAGAGAGCGTGGGGGGTTGGGGGGGGGAGGGGTATGAAGAGCATTGGGTAGTTGGAGCTTATTAACTCCCAAACACACAAAAGAACAAAATTCAGATTAGACTTTATGTCTGTGCCAGTCAGTTAGTATGGCACAAAAACAGCTCAAGATGGCTTGACAAGGGATGGAGGGAAAAATGGGTTAGAAAGGACAGACTAGAGTTTATAAAGTTAATGATGAGATAACATGCCAGTAACAGATCTGAAAAAGTTGCTGGTATATCTATATAGTGACACTTAAGATGCAGAGACACAAACCACATAAAAAAATATAACACTGAAGGAAAAAAAAACATTCAATGCTGTAAAAACTTTCTACATTTCTAAATGTCACCAAACACACTTGGGTAATATACATGCATTTAAAAGGTTGCAGGAAATTGAACAAAACAAACTTAACTCTCTCTCTCTCTCTCTCTCTCTCTCTCTCTCTCTCTTATTAATTAATTTATTTTTTTATATTAATTATTAGCTTTGGCACAACAGCAACACTGCACATGCACTGCAATATTGACTTAGCTTTATATATTAATGACTAGACACAATAACCATATTGATCCAAGGGAAGGGAACAACAGATTACAGCAGATACTGGGGCCAAACCAGCATCTAGTGATCTAATCCCAAATTCTGTGCATGCTCTAACTGAACTGCCATTAAAACCACCAGGAGTAAAACAAAAAGAAATAACTTGAATCATTTTGTAAAGTTTATATACAGAAGAAACCTAAAAGGGGAGAAAAAGATAAACAGAAAAAGAAAGTTATATATCCACAATAATGACACTGCTCAATATTTGTATTCAAGAATGAAGTGGGCTTATCTAATAGCAGTCAGTGTTCTGTAATAGAGTCTAGTGTACACTGCAAGCGGTCTACTTTGGATTTTTTAGCATTTTTCAATTGGCCTAAATAAAGTCTAAAACTAGGATTGATTCTGGTGATTGTAAGGAGAAAGGGTTTGTAATCACAAGTTTGCTGTCATATAGAAAAAAAATATTTTTTTGAAGTGTGGATTTTTTTTCCAATACCAGAACTCAAACTTGGAAGAGCAGTGCTTTTAGGGTGATGATATGTCATCATGCAGAAATACCAGCAAACAAGGAAAGATTCTCATATAAGAGGATTTCTGGCTTGCAGGCTCAACCTGTGCATTTTTGTGTTTCTATCAATGCAAGTGCTCAAAGCACAAAAGTGGACTAATTATAGTGCTTCAATTGTATGAAATATTGGTTTCATATACACTATCAATAAAGCATTCAATCGTATGAAGTGACCATAACAACCAAGCAGAAAACATGAAACAGGAAAATTACAAGAGCCAATCACTTCACCTGAAATGAGAGTCACAACTTGGGTTAGTGGAAGCCAAACCTGGACAACTCATTTCAAGATTGCCAGAGTTATGGTTTGTACATCTATACTTTAGCCCTTTACCAAATGTGAATTTGGCCAGGAACAGAATGCAAGTGTTAAAATAACTTTATATAAATTGTGACACATTTTGTGAGGAAGACCTCAAAGATCTTTGCACAGTCAAAGGTTATCAGACTAATAAATGAATGATCCAATTTAATAGTAAATAAAAAGGTCAATTCAATATATAAATCTGCAATTTGTCTTTTTATCAGAGACCACTATGAACCACTTTCAATCCAGCGTTTATTAGGATGCGATGCGACACAACCCTTTAATCTGGTGTGCTAGCACCAAACAATTAACATGCCAAACGACAGTCAAGCGGCGCATAAAATATAAGCAAAAAGTGTGGCAGATAAGAAGTCATCTTTGAGCAGAAAAGAGGAGAATGGTAAAAAGTGCAGTACAATGTCACAAACGGTTTGTATCTAAAGTCTGCAACGGCCCTAAGAGCACAACAAAAAAAGCATTTTCACATATTTATGTGTGAACTCTTGAATACCAAAGTAGGCCATGCACAGGTGTTCAGCTGAGATAAGACCTGCACTTTTCTAGGTTCCCCTTTTCCAAAACAGGATGTGGGTGGAGGGCTGTGATACATATTTTACAATCCATGGTTGTCAATCATTTTGAATGGATGGTACCATTGTGTGATTTTTTTTTCCTGTCCTTTTTTGTAACTTAGAAATGTGCTCTTGTAGAGAAATCCTTATAGATTGGTCCAAATAGAGGATCACCTAACAGCCGCCTAAATCTTTGGTCAAGGGTTATGGGGCTCACCTGGGACCAGTCAAGTCCATCATCTCCTTAGATGTGAAAAGACGATATGAAGCTTTAAATGCAGCAGTCAAGAAATCTCCTGCAGAAATAAGGTCTCTTTCCAATAAATGAGATCGCATGTACCATATTAATGTACTTGGTATATGTCTTGTAGACCATAAGAAATTCGATATGACTGCCAATAAGATATGATACAATAGCATATCATGAGGGGTTAAACACAATGGAACCAATTACACCACAATGACATGAGAGTACTCTCATAAGAATTCATGTAGACTATTTCATAGCAAATAAATTGGTTGTTCTGGTGTGTCATTGGAATGCACCCAGCCAGCAGGATCATTTTGGACATTTCTTCACTGGAAAGTCTTCAGGACAGAGGAATTAGCATTGTCTTTTTTCCCTTGTTAATTTTCACAGTAGGGCTGGTTTAAAGACACTACAAGATAAGATAAGTACCAGGAATTCTCCATAGGCTCAGGATTACACCTACTAGAACAAACCACATTTTTTAATAGAAACTTTTTATTTACTTATTTGTTCCACCTGTTTCACATTTTACTGAATATTAGCAATTATGTTAAAATGCACCATTATTTTGTCTTTTGATTGTGTTTTTATGTTTTCTGTCTTTACCCATGTTTAGGTTCTGTTCATGGTCATCTTGGTTATTTTGTATTTCAGTCCATGTATTTAGTATAATGTAAATATTTTTTAGTGCCAGTGTGTTTATTTTATTTTATTTTAATTTTAACTTCAAATGATACAGTAGTAATAATTAGAAATAATTGTTAGAAATAAATAAACTGCACTTGTATCTGCTGTCTTGCTGAAAAAGTTGCTGAAAAAATTAATGACGCCATCAAATAACAAATTAAACAAAAAAATTGCAAACAAAATGCTAGACGGAAATGAAACAACATCTTTTGCTGTTATTGAAAAGTAATCAACTTCAAGATTTCAGCTTGTTTAATTCATTTAATTAAACTCAGTAGAATCTGGATCCAGGGTAAATAAATAAATACATGAATAAATATTAACAACTTATATTAGTAGTTGTGTGCAAATTGTCAAGATTTGTGTGAACATCATATAATTTTAGAGGATTAAAGAAAGGTCAAACACAACTAATTATATACAAGACCGGCTAATTGTATTGTAAAAAAGAATTGAGACTCTGTATAAATAGTACTTCTCAACAGCTCACATATTTAAAGGAAGGAAATCCTTTAAAAACATTTGCTGCAAGTTTTCAGCCAGCTGGGGTTGAGGCAGCAAGTCTTCTTTAGTATGATGCTACAAGCTTGGCACACCTATTTTTGGGCAGTTTCTCCCATTCTTCTTTGCAGAACCTCTCAAGCTCCATCAGGATGGACTTTGAGCATCCAGAGATGTTTAATTGGGTTGGAATCTGGGCTCTAGCTGGGCCGCTCAAGGACATTCGCAGAGTTGTTTTGTAGCCACTTCTCTGATATCTTGGCTGTGTGCTTAGGGTTACTGTGCTGTTGGAGGATGAACCATCACCCCATTCTGAGGTCTAGAGCTCTCTGGACAAGGTTTTCATCAAGGGTGCCTCCCAGGTCCTGCCGCTGAAAAACATTCTCAATACATGATGCTGCCACCACCATGTTTCACTGTAAGGAAGGTATAGGCCATGTGATGAGCGGTGCTTGGTTTCCTCCAGACATGATGCTTGGCAAATAGGAAGAATTTAATTTTGTTCTAATGGTTTGAGGGTCCATTAGGTGCTTTTTGACAAACTCCAGGTGGGCGGTCATGTGCCTTTTACTAAAGAGTGGCTTCCGTTCGGCCACTCTACCATACAGGCCTGATTGGTGGAGTGCTGCGAAGATGGTTGTTCTGGAAGGTTCTCCTTTCTCCACAGAGAAACACAGTAACTTTTTCGGAGTGACAATCGGGTTCTTGGTTACCTCCCTTGGTAATTTTTCTGTATCCTTCTCCAGATCTATGCCTCGATACAATCCTGTCTCTGTTTCCAAATAATGTCCAATCAAATAAATTTAGCACAGGTGGACTCCAATCAAGTTGTAGAAACATCTCAAAGATGATCAGTGAAACATCTCAAAGAATGCACCTGAGCTCAATCTTGAATGGCAAAGGCTGTGAATACTTATGTACTTTATATATATATATATATATATATATATATATATATATATATATATATATATATATATATATATATTCACAAACAAAAAAACAACAACATTGCTCTGTTCTCTGGGTGTTGTGCACTTGAATTTGTTAAACAGATGTCAAAACACAGGAATAAAAAGAAGTGTGAACAATTTTCTGGCTTACTATCTAGTCTATCATCTAGTGTTAAACCTGCAGGATCAGCAACATCATGCTTTAATCGATCAGCAGAAATAGGAGATGAAGGAAAAAAACAAGAAGCTCTTTGTAAAATGCCCTCACTGAGGCGCTATCCCTTTTCCAGAGTCTCATAAAACCTTGTCGTTTGTCTCCTGTGACAACTGCAATTAGCTTACTCATCCTGAAAAAGCAGTCTAGCGTATCGCAAGGTATATCTAGAAACTAGCGCCTTGACATGTGGTAGTCTACAAGTGACAGGGCCCGCATATCTATTTGACTTTTGAAAAACAGTCTGGACAGATGATGTTGGAGAAAGAAGATTAGACCTCCACCTTCACTCCTAGTCTCCTTGGCCCAACTGCAAGCAACCAGATATGCTGATCATGCAGGCACAGTTCTCCCAAACGATTCTTATTTTACCCTTAATGTTCAAAAATGACAAATAGCCCAGGGTGCAATCTAAAATTGAAAAGATCAAGTTCAACCCTGGGTCTGCAGTGATCTCACAAGCGGGATGCTCGTGAATTTATTAGAGATTCCAAAATGTCACCGCACTGGGGATTTGATTTGAATGGACACTGTTTGTTTCCTTTTTTATAATTTATTCATATCCCCCCCCCATCTTTTTTTTTTTTTATTTTGACACTGGTTTTCACCAGGTTGCCATTGGTAATTAAAGCGGCACACCAAATGTGCACATACACAATGCTGAAATAGAAGGCAGAAGGACATCAAGACTGCAGACAACATTCAACAAACTACCAACTAAAAAACAGAAGACAGAGATGCCAAAGAGTCAACTAGACAAATGCACAAAATAAAAAAGAAAGGCCCCAGTGAGAAACAGGAAAAAATCTAAACAGCAGTATCCACTAGTAAAACATTCAAAAAATAACCTGTGTATATATATATATATATATATATATATATATATATATATATATATATATATATATATATATATATGTGCAGGGACAGTCAGTGCTGCAAGGCATTGTCCTCTTATTTTAAACAATATGGAAAAGACTCATATGTGCCAATACTCTCCTGGGAAAAATGCAGACTTGTTCAATTTAGCTTTTTCCTTAAAGTCCTTCAAGATTGATGGGTAGAAATATATTACAGCACAGACAGTATAAAGAAAGAGAAAATTGAGCAGTGTAAACTTACAGTTCCATTTAGTTGATTCAATCTAGATGAAGCACAGAAATGTCTAAAATGGCCCCCTTCATTTATCGGTGCCAAGGCCAGTACTCTTTACTGATCTCATGGTTTGGTTTTTACACAAGCTAGAAAGAGAACCAAGCACACAGCTTCTCTTTCAACTCTTCCACTCTTTCATATTCAACCTATTTTGGTGAAAAGGTGATAAATGCTAGAGTGCTATTTCATGGCACAAATGGACACAATCCACAAATTCAAGTTCGAATTATTAACATCAGCTTTTAGACGCAATCAGTCATTGGTGTTTAAAAGCTTGACCCGGTCCTTTCACATGCACTGCTCAATCTCAGAAAGTAATGGCTAGATCTATTCTACAATAGGTGGGTGTGTTATGTTTCATATCACATATTTGATATAAAAAGCTGCCCATTTGTAAACTTTGAACAAAATTCAAGTACATCTTATGAACTTACAATCTTACTTATATACTTACTTATACTTAAGCTTACTCATTTACAGTATGTATTACAATCAGAATCAGAAAGAGCTTTATTGCCAAGTATGTTTGCACTTGAATGAATTAATTTGTTTTGGTGACAGAAGCCTCCAGTTGCACTTAAAAAAAAAAAAATTTCAATATACGTAAATAAATAAGTAAATAAGTAAATAAATAAAATATTTTTTTTTCTTTCTTTGTTTTATTACTTGCAACATTATATGGAAAAAAACATTTGTGGACACCTGACCAAAAGATTTGTATGTGCTTTATGAGCATCCCATTCCACATTTAGCCCCTATCTGCTGTAATAATAACCTTTACGCTTCTGTGATGATGTACCACTGGATTTTGGATTGTGTTTGTGGAAGTTTGTGCTCATTCAACCACAAGGGTGTTAGCAAAATTAGGTACTGATATAGAGTGAGGTGTAGGTGAAGTAAGGTGTTTATTTGGGTTAAGGTCAGAGCTGTTTATGATTTATGATTTATATTCACACTCTTGACAGCAAACAAGGATGGGCTTCCCTTTTGAGTCTGGTTCCTCTCAAGGTTTCTTTGTCCTACCATTTAAGGGAGTTTTTCCTGGCAACAGTCACCCCAGGTCTGCTCATCTGGGATAATTACAAATAATTTCCTTATATTTATTAATTTTGTTCTATAATTTATACATTTTGTAAAGCTGTAAAGCTGCTTTGAGACAATGTCTACAGTGAAAAGTGCTAAATTACCTTGAACTGTATAGCAGGCCACTCAAGATTTTCATGGAGCTCAATTTATGCTCTAATGTGTTAGAACACATTTTGGACTCGAAGTTCATGTAAATGGAAAATGTAATTTTTGCATATAACCATTGAGAGCAGATATAATTGCATACTGTATGATTACATATATGTTGCTATATACATATAAAAAGTTATAATATACACATACATACATTGAGATATATATATATATATATATATATATATATATATATATATATATATACACATACATACATAGTGTATACACACCTACTGTATATCATAATCTATTTTTACATTGTTTAATTGTCAAATGAAAAGGGAGATTTAGTATCATGTTGGTTAGTTTATTAAAGCAGTGTTAGTGAAATATCAGCATTAGATGCTTCACCCTCTAAATACAATGTTTGTAACATTTATTTGACAATTTAACACTGGACACAAGCAACAGGATCTGGGAAGCTAGAACATGCTCTCTATAATTCTGAATTAGTTTTAGTTTACAAGAAAAAGTCTCTTGTCTGGTCATCATTCAGTCAGATGGCTTCTTTGTGTCAGAGTTGACAGTTATAATGGGTTTTTGTGCCCTATTTAATAGCAAAAAAGTGAAAAAACTAGACTTGTATGACATGTCACAAATGCTTAGTTTTAACATCATAAACTCGAAGAACTCATTACTGACTTCCATTTCACTTAGTTAAACTGTAGTTCCTGCTAATTCACAGTACTGAATAATGCATTTATGTTTACAATATTTAGCAGAGGACTTTTTCCAAACAACTACCAGAAGTGTGTACTGCCTATCAAAAACTTAAAAAAAAAAAATTCATGCTAATTCTTTTTTTCTTTATTTTTTTCTTAGAATAGGTTACTGAATATCACAGCTTAAAATGTGGTTAGAGAAATAAATAGTTTTCCATAAAGTAACACGAAGACAAAACAATGTCTGCAAGCCAATATTATTATAAAACAATCTTGTTAAACATTTATTTTTATGTGGTTGTGTGTTTAGAACCATACTTGAGACTCAAGTCCCTAGGTTTCTGTTCTGTTTCTTTATATCATACTTTAACAAGCTCATAGGAGTTTTAAAAATGTTGGACATTTTTCCCTTCTGGCAACTGGGTGAATTAAGTAAAATCCTTTTGTATTATGCATACAATAGCTGATGGCCTCTGCTTTTTTCTGAGATATATGATAACCCATGAAAAATGCATAGGGCTGACCAAATTGGCCTTGATAAAAACATCCTTTGAGTGGAGGAAAAATATTCATGAACTGGCCATTCAAAATGCCAAAAAATGCAGCATTTGTTTTTTATTTTATTAATTTACTTGCTTTTAACATCAGTAAAAGACCCAAGACACATTCGAAGTAGGAATCTTAACTAAGTTATTTATGTCTGAGCATCTAGCTATAGGGAATCCATACTACAGTGTCTTTATGCTTTCCCAGCCTGCATAAAAAAGTCAATTTGCTCAGACAATTCTACCTATCTTCCTAAAATACCTAATAATTATTGCAGAACTGGATCATGGACCATTATTATAAAAGGCGAACTCATGATGATAATTACTTCATTGTAATTTCCCTTTTTATTTTACAGCAAGAGCAAGTTCTCTAATAATGAGTTTTAAGTTCAGGGTTTCCATTTATATTCCTCTCCATAAGGTACTGCTTCTTTAGCCAAAATCCTTGGACCTCACTCTGACACTCAACACCTTCCACCCCATCCCATCTCTATTAGCAATAAAGCATGTCATAGCAGGTACCGCAATCCTACCTCATAAACATGTAAACCTACAGGCGAGCTACAGCAGATGGAGGCCACAACTGACTCCTATCGCCTGCATTTTAACATCCAGACAAATACAATTGCTCTATATACAGTGTCTTTTTCTTTGTTTGAAATGTGTGAAATGCATGGTGGGTTTTCTTTTTATATGAGACTTTAATAAAAATGAAGTGTGCCAATGACATGAGAAGTAAACTTGTGTGTCAAGTGACCCTGAATAAGTTGAGAATGCTGAAATAGTTGAAAGGACCAGGTAAACTGGTGACTGCTAGTGAAAATATATTTTTAAAATAAAGTGCTGCTAAAAAAAACGCTTCTCTACTTTGTAATTACTACGTTCGATCTGACAGACAGAAAAAGAGAGCAAAAAATGGAGAAAGGGTATAATTGACAAAATATAGGCCAAAGTCATCAAGTTCTTGACCTTAAATTAGACACCGAACACAAGCAAACCTCACTTAATTTAAGAAAAGACCTATTACATGTATTCCTGTACATTTAGCATAATTTGCGGGGAAAAAAGAGCAGGACAATTGGTTAAGATTGCTTTGGTGATCATAACCATGCTGCTTAATTGTTTATTTGCTTCCTAGTATTACATCTTCTCAAACCCTTTTATTTTTTTATTTATTTTTTTAAACCTGTCAACAAACTTCATCACAAGCTTGACAAATTAAGCATTAAGCACCAGGTAAGGGCTTTTTCTATTCATAAACAAGGAAGGGAGAAAAATGTGGACATTTTATTCTCCTTCGTGTCAGGCAAATACTATCCATGAACCAGCAATATTCAACTAAAATTGAAATAAGGGTGCAGTTGCTTAATATTCCTCGCTTGCAATCTTCCAGATAAGCAAATAATGACTGAATGACAAGTTCCCCTTTGTTTCTTAACCTTTAAAGATGTTAACATTGCTATATGAAAATGGGCAGCTTTGTCCCATAAGTCTAAACTTTACGACTAATGATTAGCACTTTTAATTATCTTATCAACAGATGAGATGTAACTGTTTTGTTCATCTTTAAACATTCCGTCAAATCCAGTTTGCCAGGGCTCTTCATATACTTAATTGACCACTGAAGCACTTTGGGTGCAAAAGTTTGAGATTGGAACAATACAAAGAAAAGTGTGTGTTGTAGCAACAACTTTGGAAACAGTAACCACCTTTACATTGAGTGGTAACTCATAAAGCCCAGATGCAGCTGAAGCTTGATGATGCAATGCATGGATCTGATAAGAGGCCAGGTTATGAATGCAAAATGAAAATGTGACATTTAATAAAAATCATTGAAAGTAATAAGGCACAAGTAGCATAATTGAAACCAGAGAGAATTTCAACAGCAACATAATATAAGAATGTTAAAATCTTTCACATAGAGTTTACAAAGAGGCAATATATTTAGCTCAGAAGTTAAAAATAATAAAATACTTTAAAAACAGTACCTCTTGCTTCCCAGTCATAAACAGTCCACATTAAGGCCCAAGTTGTTGTGTGTGTGATTGACAGGGAATAGCAGATTCACCGAAAATGTTATACACCAAGGTTTCCATTTGACTTTTGGATCTGGAGGCGCAAAGAGCCAAGCTAATCAATGTTGATAATGAACAATGCTCTGAGGGCAGATAAGAAAGGGTGGCCCACCACTGCTGTGATATCAGACAACAGCGATGGGCCTTAGTTTCCTTTGTAATTCGAACACTCATGTTTCAAAACGACCAGATGAACAAGTGAGAATGAGAGTGAGAAAGATGATATGAGGGCGGGGGGTGGTGGTATGTCATGAGACTCTGACATAAAAAAAAAACAAGGATGAGTTCTTAAAACACTTGTTTAACTGCAAAGGTCTGTTCAGACCCTGGGAGGAATGTAGCACCTTTCATGTCATTGACATATAAAAAGGACAATGTCTATGGTTTCAGATGGCTGCCCAATGAAGAAGGTGACTAATAATGGCAACAACATTGGTGGATTTACTTAAATAAAACGATTTGTCTTTGAACTATTCTAAGCCTAAAACATCAAGAATAAATGGCAGGAGGGTGGTTAATACAAGCAAAGGTATGCAGTACACCTTCCGAAGTTGTGAAAGTCAAGGAAAAATAAGTCATTAATATACTTTGTAAAACTGATCAGGGTTGTACTTTTGACCTGTAATGTACAATGCACTTTGATTACTTCCTATGTCATCAATCCGACAAACTGCTTAGCTGAACTGTGGAAAAATAAATAAATGAATATAGTACATCACAGAAATTTCAACATTAACATATCCAATGTGTTTCAGACTGGATTTTTTAATCTTTATCAGCCACTTATTTGGAATGCCAACCCAGCAGAGTAAAGCCATACATAACAGCTTCTTGTACACACACCTCCACATGGTGGAGTGAATACTGAACACTTCAGTCTTCCAAGAAACATATTATTCTCCCTAGAGCTAACAACAGGCTGCTATGCATGCACTTCCCAGTTTTTTTTGATGACCACACATACTGCAAACTTCCCCATTCTCATGCACACACACACATATGCAAACTCAATTAATTTGCATTTAAATTACGATTATATATGTTGGCGTACACATTCCTTATAGTTGCCTCTGTTATCCTGGTGGTGTCTGCTGCCACATGTTGTTTGCAGAAATATGCTCCGCAAGCACACTTGGTGCATTGACAAAACACACTGACATCTGCGAGGCACTTGCAAACATCAGTAAATGTCAAGAGTTTGCTGAAATATACGCTCTGAACAGCCAATAGTTTTAAACCGGTGTCTTTCAAGTCGACTACGCTTTTGCGAAAGTAAAATAACAGCTGCTCCTCGGGTAGTGTCATCCTGTGACTAACCTAATATACGTTATTTAGGACCACACAGGAGGCTGCCCTGCTGAAGCCTTTTAAAACAGACGGTGCTCTGCATGAGCCTGGGACATATATCCGCATCGAAATAAAAGCCTGTTGCACTTTGCACAAGTAGTCAAGCGAAGAAACATTTACCTTCAAAAGTTGAGATGATAGCCTTGTGTGTTCTGTCCTCTCTCTCTCTCTCTCTCTCTCTCTCTCTCTCTCTCTCTCTTTCTTTCTTTCCGTGCCTTTGACAGGAGAGCAGGTTAGCTAATAGCCTGCCACGTGGGAACACATTCACTTCTCTGTTACTCCGAAGTCAAGAAGTTATTCTAAACTGCTTCCTGCCTCACCTGAACTCATCCAACCTGTTCTGCATTTGATCGACACGACTTCCTCCTCCCCGCTACTTGTCTGTATGCACCTGTTGAAACCAGACACACCAGTTGCAAAATAATGCAGCATGAGCTAAAAACTGTTTAAAAACAAAAAATAACCCTATCCAATGTCACCTTCGAAAGGACATCTTTTTTCATCCTGTGTCCTATATTCTTTTTGCAGCTCTCTGCTTCAGACAAATGATATTTGATCATTTATATTTTTCACACAATAATATACGAGACGCTGGATAAAAAAAAATATTACGTTGATCCGTATGTGTAGATAAAACTGACGAACTAATGAAGCCCAAACCATAAAATGTCACCATGAGTGTGTGGTGGAAAAAGAGAACTAAAAGCAACTTCTCACTATTCAAATTTTGTCCTGGGTACCAAGGTAACATGATAAAATTTTTATAAACAATTTAAATTGTTATTAATTACATTTACTATAAACAATTTCTTTACTAAGCAAGGTAATCTGTCAGTAGTAAGCAACATTAATGACAGTATACGGTAAACTGGTTTTATGTTTGGTTTAAACAGTTAGTCACATGTGTACAGTAACAAGTGATTCTCTGAATATGAATGTCAGATCAGCCAATCAGATATTTTGAAACAATCAGATATGTTTAGTTTATCTATCACTAAACATGTTTTGCACCAACTAGCTTTACATTTGTTATTAAGACAGCTTAGTTTATACTGTATATACTATATATAAACCTTTGATGATTGTTTAAAGAAACAATTTCAATTTAAGTTAAGATACATTTTGTTTCCAGCATAAGCTGTATTTATTGATTGTTTTTACATTTATTTTCTTTTACTTTTTTTTTTTTTTTTTTGCTGTTGTCTTTTGTTCTGGGTGTGCTGTTCTGTTCCTGATTTGGTGTTGTGTTTCTGATTTGCGTTTGAATTTTTTGGTTTGCTTTTTACTATATTTTTTTATTTGCTGCTTCTCTAAGGAATTTACTTAATTTAGTATTGTGTAAAGTTGATGTGTTTCTGAATTGGGTTGTTGTGCTTTTATTTGCTTTGTGTTGTATTTTTCTTGTTGTGATTTTGTTTTGTTTTGTTGCTGTTGTTTTTTATTTTTTATTTTTATTTGTTATCTTCTTTCTTTTCTTTTTCTTAGTTTTTCAAAACAGCCAAAGGTTTTTGTGTTCATACTGTAGCTGTTCATGCACACCACAAACTATTTGCCGTCCTATGACTATTGATCATTATGGCTTTGTGGTTCATTGAAATATAATCATTTAAGTCTAAAAGCTCAGTCCTTAAAAAATCTTTAATGTCTGTGAGTTCAAATAATTCATGAATAAAAAATGTTCTGGGGGCAAAGGCCATCACCACAAAGATAACTGCAAAGATGTGTGTGTGTGTGTGTGTGTGTGTGTGTGTGTGTGTGTGTGTGTGTGTGTGTGTGTGTGTGTGTGTGTGAAGCTGATTAATGTTCAAGCAGAATATATAAATAAATAATAACAATAAAAAAAATGATACTCTGACCTCCCAAGTCTAGACTCTATATCTGAGCAAAACCGCTTTAAATGTAACATATCCAAATCTATTTGCAAGAAAAAAAAATAGTAAATTTTGGCCGGTTTGGCAAGAGCACCCAGAAAGCTTCCCCTATATCTTCAGTTTTTCATTAACATATAATTTCATCCTCATTTCCTGAAAGAAGCATTAATACCTTCCGGTGCATTCTTTTAATTTTCTCCCCTTTGAATGTTGTGACAATTTGTAGTGCTATACACTGGAACTGAAATGGATTTCATCTGCTTTTTTTGCCATTTGATTTATACACGATGCTGAATTCTTTTAAGGTGGAAAATATTTTATTGCTGAAAAAATCAAACAGACAAAAAAAGAAAAAAAAGCAGATATTAATGGGTAGAATAAGTGTCCACTGTAGGTCAGTACCATTTGGCTGCCTGTTGTCTAATTTTAAATGTCTTATTATTAATCAAATTACACAGCTAGATTCTGATATATTCACACTGAAAGTTGAATACTAAATCAGTAAATTCATGGCAAAGCAGATCTTGGTAATAAATGGAATTACCCATGGATGGCATTGGTAGGGTATGACCAGGGTTTGTTTAAATAATATCTATTTAAATTATTTCAAAACAACCAGTGTTCCAAAGAATTCCAAATCCATACAAGCATTGAATACTACCACTTCCCTAAGTCTTAATATAAACGAATGAACTAATAAGGACATTTTCCAAATGCCATAAATGTAATGTAAATGTTATTTGGTAAAAAACTGTCACCTGGGATAAAAAAAAAAACAAAAACAGATCACCACCTTAAAGCTATTGCATGATGATTGTTCAATAAACGTTACTGCCAGTGCATTATGAGAAATGGGGGTGTTTTGAACATATTCACATAAGGTAGTGATGCAACTAATATCATCTGCCCACTCCTACAGTACCTCCATTTGTAGTGATACCCAATGGTGGAAATGCAATCAGTAGAGCGTGAGAGCCAAGCCACTTCCAGCACTGTCATTAAACTTCAGAGCACAATAACAGAATCCACCATGTGCTGATAATTATATGTAAGAGCCAGCTAAAAAAAAAAAGTGCAAAAAGAAATGAAAACAATATTTTCCTCTACATCTTATTTCACAACAAGGCACATAACAGGTAGCATAAAATCCTCCCCTAAGCACAATTGTATAATTGGAGAGTACTATTGGGTGTCTTCTTCTTTTTACCATTTTCCATCTTGTCGTTTGAAAGCATTCTTCACAATGGCCGAAGTGCCTCAAAGTGAATGAAAAGCTTCAAAGGAAACAGCATCATCTCAACCAAGCCATGCAAGTATATTCTCTGCTTAGTCAGAGCTAGAGCTAATTAGATACATGTTTAACTCGGATAGAAAGGAATATTATGCAAAAAAAATACTAACTGGGCAAGATGCCATTCATCAGAGGCATCCATCATAAAAATTCATATTCATGTTTGCTTGTTTTTATTTGAGGTAATACTGATATGCCTAACTAATATGCATAACATTTGACCTTTGCTATAACCAGGGCTGCCAGATTAGCTTCACAACAACCCATGAATTTTTTGTCTATTTAAAAATATATCTATAAGAATAAATTAAAAACAACTGGTGTTCGAATATAATCCCAACCTGTGCAAGCATGGAATATAAGAACTTCCTGTTTCTCCACTAGGTGTCTATTGACTTTCCCTTTTTTATTTATAAACATATTTATAAGAATAAATTAAAAACAACTGGTGTTCGAATATAATCCCAACCTGTGCAAGAATGGAATATAAGAACTTCCTGTTTCTCCACTAGGTGTCCATTGACATTCCTCTTAATCCACCTCAAATTCATATTTATAAAGTAAAAAAAGAACAATTCTTCTTTTGTGATTATATGATATGCCCCACAGCATAATGTACCTTTAAAAGATGCTTGATGATTTTCTTAAACTAACCTCTAAATTCAACAGATCATTGGCAGAGTAATTGCATATTATTCTACACCAATTTAGGCTAGTTAACACAATTTCTCTTTCCATCCCTCTTAATTTTGTGCTGTTAGATAATAATTATATATTGATTTAAAGTGTTGCTGTATGTTTGTAAACATATTAAATCATTTGTATAAGATTGTAATACAACCTACTTAAAATGCCCTTCAGTCCACTGTCTGCACAATGCATACACATATTCAAACACTCATTTACACCTAGTAGACAGTCCACCTACTGTCATGATGTTAAAACCTAGAGATAAGCCTAAGAACCCAGGGAAAACCCAAATTACTGTACCTCTTTCTTTAAGGTTATCCACTTCAGAACAATCCACAATGATATGGCTACTTGGAAAAACAAGATAGTTGTGATCTAAGACAGGAAGTTACTGGATGGCACTCCATAGCATTTGCTACATTGGCTCATTGGGCTGATACGTTCATCTAAACGCAGCTTGGTCGTGTTGGGATTTAAATTTTTGACCTTCTGATCTGTAGCTCAAAAGCTTAACCACAGAGCAACCACTTCTCTCAAGAAATGGTATGGGAAGGACATGCCTTAGAAAGACTTATAGAGTTAGGGACTGCTAGTGGCTTGTAGGCAGTCTTTAATTTGTATAATAATTTGTATAACATGAGGTACTAAAACTCCAAGGGAGAAGTAATATGGCAAGAAAAGGATTAGGTCCCAGAAGCTTTAGACACAATCCAAGCATTTCCGCTAATACTGTAGTGTTAAATACTGTCACAAACCTAGAGCTAATAGTGTAGTTATGATGATCATGTCAAAATAAGGAATTGTTGCAGTATTGCTATAGCAGGAATGAAAGTGTCAACGGCACATTTCTTGGGTGTTAAACTTCATAATTTGCTAATAATATGCTAATAACTAATATTTACTAGTTATTTGTGACAAAATTAGTTATCACTACAATAAGCTGATTTTATGTTAGAAAATAAGTTAACAGGCTGCAGAGATGTCTAAACTATATAAATAAGTTACAAAATAGACACAATTTAAAACAAAGAGGTTTTAAAGACTGTATGATCCTGCAGATCCATACTGGTCCCTAGTAGCACCTTTTTAAGAATTAAGTGAAAATTGGTTTCAAAAGTTGGATGCTTTCCCCCATAATCATTCATTTACATTGGATAATAATTGCAATGTTAAATCATATGCACAAAAAAAAAAGAAAGAAAGAAAATACCATAAACAGCTTGAATTAGTGCCAAAAATGTGTAAGCTCCAGGCTTGGGAATCACAATTATTATAAAATGTAGATTTTTTTTTAGCATCCCACATGTTGTTGTGATGGGCTGGAGCCAAATCTGTTGAAAATGTAATTTTCCTTGTGCCTAAATTGAATGTCAATTAACATTGTATTTTTTTTATGATTTTTTTTTGCAACTTTGAAATTATTATTAAAACTCCACAGGGCTTCCTGTACATTTTGTCCCAATTAAATCCTTACCAAATTAATTACTATTTATTGTCTATACCATTTGTTTTCAAAAGCACATGACAAGGTTTGGCATCTTTGCAATTCCATCATGCTATTGATAGTAATTTATTGATACTGCAGCTAGTTTAAGTGTGCACGTGAGTGGAAGTACATTTCCGATCTGGCTGCTTATTACATTGCTGATCATATTTGATATGACAGCACTGATATGATATTTTACACACTGCGACACATCTTACATTACTGGTTTGGTATTTAATTTTGCTTTGCTTTGAGACAACAGAATGATAAGACAGGAATTGTGTATGCAAACATTGCCTTCTGGGAACAGATTGCTGACTCACTTGATGTGTCAATGTGACATTGCGATGGCCAGTGGTGACATGGTGACACCAATCATGAAGCAAGTACTAAATGACAACATGGCCTCTCAGGGTGTGAATGATATATTATTACTCTGATTCTGACATATATTTTCAGAGTCTCCTTACCGAGAATCTACATCTGGGAATTAGAAGGTGATGCCATTGTTAGAAACAGGCATCTAATCAGAGTTTAGTTTATTGCCAATGAATTGCTCTTTGAATAGTGTTATTTGTAATTATAACAATCATTGGAATTTGGGCTCATTTAACAGCATGGATTCCACTGTGGGAATGGATTTAATAATGCACCTTTTTTATGGCAATGTCTCCCAAGAAAAATAGACTCCAGTGCAAAGTAGAATTGTGTGTTTTATACACTCCACCACCTGAGGTCTGTACAATGTAATCCTCACTATGCATATTCACATCAGCTTTGTCTGACAGGCTGTACATGTGACAAGAATCTAAAAAAGTAATTTCTTCCTGAACTTGACTTCAGAGAAATCCACACTACTGGACAAAAGTTCTTTAAGTGAGGCTTAATCTACAATAGGTGTATGCTACATGATATTAACAAATGATGTGGACGCGAATAACCACCCGATGCAAAAAGGAGGCATTTAGCAAACTAAGTCAATAAGGAAATGTTTACAATAGATGTCACAATGCAACTGTGACCGTAGGTTACTATGGTTACAATTCTCCATAAGTCAGTGCTTTAATATATCACTAAACAGAACAACACAAACCTTCTAGTCAGTAAGAATTGAATATTCAGGCCATGACTACAGTATAATGTGCAATAGTTTTAGATCATTCATTAATGTTTCAAAAACGATATTTTTGTTTCAGGGCTCTATTGCTTGTATTAGTTTATTATTATTAGTTCGTTGTATTCGTTTAAATTCATGATCAGATTTTGTGACGATCAGATTAAAACTTTCCCTTTTTTTTTTTTGTTTTGCACAAAAACTGAAAAAAAGAAAACCTAAAGACGCACAAACCAGCAGCCACTTTTTTTGCTTTAGAGGACCAGATGCACAATAGCTCATTAATATTGGCTGCTATGCGTGGCCAGCAACTTGTAAACGGTGAGCAACACAATCAATCATGAAGCAGGAGCTTGTGATTCATGGTAATGCATTTCTATTAAAATGCCCTAAGAGAGCATCAGAGCAGGAGCTCTCCAGGCTTGGATTTCCTTTAATCAATACCTGCAACGTACAGGCCTTGATGTAGCACTACAGAGATGCAGTAAGCTATCTTATATAAATGAGCAAAAAAAAAAAAGTAAAGTAAACCCTTGCTTTAAAACAAAAGGGACTCAAATGTTGCAAGCACAATTGAGATGTTAACTGAATTCATGACGCTCTACACACTGCCCTTTGTTTAGATAGTTGAAGTTCTATATCTGTTTATTGTGTATTTTGTCCATATATAAGTTACTAGTAAGCAACTGTTTAGCTTCTGCACTTTCTCATCCTCGGCTACTTCACCTGAGTTCATAATTACTCTCAATGAAATGGCCAGGGGGAAATTCTAACAAACTTTCTAACTAATGTGCCTGAGCAAGCTAAAGATCTGCTAAAGTTGAACTTAATCAAATCCACCTCTAAGTAATAAACATCAAGCAGCAATGAGTAGATGTGTGATGTTTAACAGTATACAGTGACAAACAATTTAAAGGACTATAAAAGACTCAAAGTGCAAAGTTTTTTCATTAAAACATCAGTACTTTCATGCTCATGTTCATATGAAGCTCACACTGCACTAGGACCACTAGGACTGCATCAAGGACCCCTTACACAAGAGTTGCATGTGATAGTTTGGTTGAAATGATGGTGTTATTTTATGTCAAGCACCAGGGTGGCACAAAATTGTAAGCAATGTTCATGCAGCCTAACAAGCTCTAATAGCTGCATTCCTACTGGGCTGATAGAATCAAACTTCACATGTGCTGTTCAGCAAGCCTATACCTGAGGATTTGCACTATTTGAGTGATGTCTGTTATTTGTCTGTCATGGTGCGCCATGAGGACGTGTGAGGAATCAAAGTGCTGACTTTGATATATGGCCTTTATGAGTTCAGAAAGAAACTGCCCTGGTGATTTGAAATGAAAAGAAGTAGAACAGAAGGTCACAATTTGAAACTGTGAATGCTCCGCAACTGAGTAGATGACCACCAGTGGCCATGGGCTTGCTTGGGTTGACAAGGATAAAACCAAAATAGACATGCTTCATGAAGGATCAAAAGACTGTGCATTGGGTCTGTGTTTTAAAACAGAAATCCAGATTCACTGCAGTCCGTAAGAGAAAAGGATAACATTACTGAGCACTGATAAATAAACTATTACAAAAAATATTACATTTGAGAAACAATCTGAAATATCCTCCATGGAATGTGTTCTCAGCAGTTTGAGGTCTTACTAATATTGCTAATACATAAAGAATAAAAATAAATATTATTAGCTGTTTTCTGAGCAAACAAGTGAGGCCAAACTGCTTAGATCTGATCCAATTTCATATGAGACCTTAATCTGTAATGTTAGATTTTGTAGGGAAGTGGATGCTCAGTGGTTAAGATGCTGGACTTCTTTTCAGGTGTATAAAAAAAAAAGATAGTTGTTGCTCTTGATAAAGGGTATCTGCCAAAATACTGTAAATGCATTGCTGCATATAAAAAAGTAGTTTTTTTTTTTTTAAACAAAAAAAAGCAAAAAAAAAAAAAAAAAAAAAACATTGGGGGTGCTTTATACTTGTCACAAGTACATTATAGCACATTGAAATTCTTTCTTCGCACATCACAAGGGCTTTGCTCAAGGGCCCAAGAGTGGTAGCTTAATGGGGATTGGACCCCCAACCTTTAGTAACCTCAGGGCCTTAACCACTGAGCTAACACATTTCTAAATCAAAAACCCAGTAAGACAACCAAAACGCAATAAAAGCAACAGAAAAATGCTATTACAGCACTCAGTCAAACTCAATAAGGAACACCAAAAAGTACTAAAAGCACCAAAACCCCATTAGGAGCATCAATAACCCAATAACAGCATCAGAACATCAATAGCAGCACCAAAAACCCAACAAAAGCTCCAACAACAACTCTATTACAAATCTCTCAGTATATACTATGGAAAAAGAAAAACTGCACAAATAACATGATTTAACATTGTTAAGTGGGTTAACATAAGAATTTGAAGTTTTTTTCTTTTATATTAGTACTTACTGATGTCATGTTAATATAAATGTCCATTCCGTATTTAATGCATATTTAGAAAACTACACTGAAATGTAAAAAACAAAAAACTATTATTACCAAGTGATTCTTTCAGTGGTGCTTGAAAGCCCTACATAATAGGAAGTATTTGAGTATACCCTGGGACATATCTTTCTCACTTTTCATCATTACTTCATTTTTTGTCTGAAAAGCCTTGTTCAGATTGTAAGCACAGACAAGCTCGAGTGGGAAAACATATGGAGCTGTCCATTACCTTCACGTCTCAGTTTCCACAACACTTCACATACAGAAAAACGAGCTCATCTGTGATCCCCATTCCCACTATTTTCCCTTCAGCAGTTTTGCTCCAACCTTGTGAATCCAAGGACCAAAATGGCCAGCCGTAGACAGCTCATTTTACATGGGCTTAATGGAGCGGCTGGCGTCGCATTTTAATGCGAGCGTGACATCAAGGTATCGTGCTACAAGAAAGAATTCTCGCCTGTCATCGATGACAGGCTCGGCTAAATTATTTGTCATGCTGTGACTTGATAAAGACCTGCCGGAGTGGTAGCTTGTGGTTCCACCTGTATGACTTGGCACTCCCCGCACTTCACTCCAAATGTCAAATGAATTATAATGCAAAGCTAACCTTTGTCACAAAGATTGTTGTGCCGATACCTTAGCCTGTCATACAGTCAGGACGGAAAATAAAGAAAAAAGTCCCTGACAATATTTCATCCTGTATCATCTTGTATGTAAAACGGCTCACAAGACAGTTATTTAGGGTTAGGGAGGAATTCCTTTTGGAAATCGTTTACCCGCTACCACAAGCTGCTTCCTCATAATGTCCTGATGTCCAACAAATTGATTTAATGTACCAGTTACTAACAGATGTGATCATAAAAACATTTGGGAGGTAATAATATATTTAATTTACATGCACAGTTGTAATTAGTGTTGAGTGATATAATAATATAATATCAATATCCTGAAAGATAATGTCACAATAATTTTTCGCTGAGATAGTGTGGATATGGTTATCATGCTTTTTATATAGACTGTAATAATCCACTGCATAGAAGGAAGAGATCTGGTTGAAAGTTTGTTTATTAACTTTAAAATTGTAAACATATTAAATTTTCACAAATTCCCCTGTTCTTTTTTAGTGTTAGGTATTTCTTCAGGAAAATAAAATTAGAAAAACTTTTTTACTTAGTACTTTTTTTTTTTTTAAACTATCACACAGCAATACTACTTGCTGCTTAAGAGATTTTATTTATACAAAACAGAAGATTAAATTTCTAAAAATATAGTACAGTAGCTACTACTGTAAATATTTTATAATGTGGGAGATTCTATTGCCTTTATTCATTTTAATGTAGTCATTCTCATGTCCACCTAAAATATTTTGACTCTTTATGTTGTACCTAAAGGGACTGTATTAAAAAAAAAAAAAAAAACAGAATAACTCACTATTACTCTGAATTATTATCAGTATCTCAACCCATATGTAAAAAAATTATGTATTTTCTGTTAGTTTATATAAATTTAAATTACAACATTTATTTTAGTTATCAACCAATCAAAGTACCTAATTGCTACATGAAATTTAACAATAACAATATTGTAAGCTACATGTTTACAACAGTCCTGACTTGAATTTGTAATTCAAACTACTGTACACAAAACTCACAGTTCGGTATGTACTTGGATTTTAAATCATGGTTTGGTTCAATTTCGGTAAAATTAGAGGGGAAGAAATGCAAAACATAAAATTGCATTAACGCAGGTTATTATTAACATTTGTGATCATCAACATTTAAACATTTAAGTTTTTAATGTAAATAAAATGCCTGCCAGGTTAAATAATATATGAAATAACATTTAATAAAAATAAAATAGAATCATTCAAATTAATGCCATACATGTTATATATATAGGGATAAAATTTAGTAATCGATTAAACAGGCACAAATTAAATTAAAAATAATAATTCTTAGACCACAAATGTGTATACAAGTGTGTGAGTGAGGGTTTACATGTGATATTTAATTTTCTAAAGATATGTTCTACCCTTGTTATGTAGAATTGTGTGGATTTTCTCCTTTTAAGAGAAATACCTGAAGCGAATGCTAAAAAATCCATATCACAGCACTGCCGTAAAACGCTAAAACTGTGTTTAAAACCACAAAAAAAATGAGCTATACAATAAATTACAATTAATACTCAGTAAAACCACCAAAGACTATAAAAGCATCAAAACCACACCAACTATCCTTTTCTGCTTATCAAATTCTTTGAGTACCAGAGATTGTATTTTTTTTAATGTTATCTTGTAGACCTGCTGCTGCATTCCTCTCATTCATCAACAGAACTTCGTAAACAGCCCAATGATCCTGCATTTGAGAAACTGAATGCTGTTTTGGGTCAATCACAGTCATGGCATCCCAATTGGACTAAAACATTCTCTTCATGATCATGCCATATGTTAAAAAAAAATTGCCCCTGTAATTTCTCAGCCAATTCTAAAATATACTGTTCAAAACTGCTGCCTTTGGGACAGTCTTGAGGAAATTGGTTTGATATGTTCAACATTGTCTTTAACAGTTTACGCCATGTAATAAAGGTGCACATAAATAAATTGGCTTTGATCTCAGCTGTAGTGCCTCTTGTTTCTTTTAAGTCTTCCAGCATATAGATTGTCATTGTCTGCGACTGACAGCAGGGAATCTTTAAAGCGTGTCTACCCAACTTTCCAATCTGGTGTAACTTTATTTGGAAGGCCACACTCACCTATAGGTTGGTTTATCACTCCCCAGCAAGAGGCAGACAAAAAAAAAAACAACTGTGAAAAAAGTTATAAACCAGCTGTACTGTTGTAAAGAAGTCCACTGAGTACAGACCTGATGCTGCATCATTAACTACCAATTTGACAGAGTGAGCACTGCAGGGCATATAGAATGCTCTCGGATTTATATCTTGCACTCGCTCTTGTGCACCATATTGTTTACCTTTCATATTTGATCCCTTGTCATAGCCTCAATCCCTTATATCTAAAGATCAATACCCATCCCCACCTGTAGAATCTTCTAGCTTTATAAATTACAAGAATTTTCTACGGTATTTCCACTGGATGGAAAAAATGGAAAACAAATTCAACAGTCTGTTTTGTGTTTTGTGGCATTCTCACGCACTGCTATACACATCAAATATTTAAATCATGCTCTCGCTAGTTACGCTATGGTACAGGTAGGCAAGTTTTGCTAGCTGCAAAAGAATTTTAATAGAAAATAAAAATATATATATATTTTGGTTTACAAATATTGTATTGATTTTCACTTGTTTTTACATCTGTTAATTTTGCGGTCATGGTTTAAATTGTGGAATTTGGTGATTGTCTACATGCTAAACTTGACCACTGGGAATATTTATACTTGGGAATTCTGGATGCTGACTGAGCTAGATGGTGGATTGTCATCTGAAAACAATTTCTCATATTTTGGAGTGCTTGGTTTTTCAAAAGTCTCTATGCCACTTTAATGAATTCCACCGCTGCCTATCTTATGTTTCTCGTAATTTCCTTTAAGCATCTGTTAGATTGTTATGACTATTATTGTGTTGTATAAAAAATGTATACAGAAGTTCTATGTAGGGGATGCAACCTGAAGGAGATTGGTAAGGTGTTGGCAGGGGACTGTGTAGCTAAACAGCATCAGATGGTGGTCTGTAGGATGGTTTGAGAAGTGAAGAAGAAGAGTAGGGGAGTAAGAACTGAAAAAAGAGAAAGATGGTGAAAACTGAAGGAGGAAGATTATAGTGTAGGATTAAGGGAAGAGGTCAGACAGAGGCTCGGTGGTGGTGAAGAGGTGTTGGATGATTGGGCAACTACTGCACAAGTGATAAGGGAGACAACTAGAAAGGTACTTGGTGTGACATCTGGAAATAGAAAGGAAGACAAAGAGACGTGGTGGTGGAATAAGGAAGTGCAGTAGAGCATAAGGAGAAAGAGGTTGGCAAAACAGAATTGGGATAGACAGATTGATGAGGAAAAGTAGGCAGAAGTACAAGGAGATGCGGCAGCAGGTAAAGAGGGATGTGGCAAAAGCCAAAGAAAAGGCATATGAAGAGCTGTATAGGAAGTTGGACACAAAGTAAGAAGAAAAGGATTTGTACCGATTGGCCACGCAGTGGGACCGAGCTGGGAAGGATGTGCTGCAAGTTAGAAAAATAAAGGATGGAGATGGAAATGTGTTGACTAGTGAGGAGAGTGGGTTGAGAAGATGGAGGGAGTATTTTGAGCAGCTGATGAATGAGGAAAATGAGAGAAAGAAAAGGTTGGATGGTGTGGAGATGGTAAAGCAGGAAGTGGATAGGATTAGTAAGAAGGAAGTGAAAGCAGCAATTAGGAGGATGAAGTGTGGAAAGTTGGTTGGACCAGATGACATACTGGTAGAAGCATGGAGATGTTTAGGAGAGATGGCAGTGGAGTTTTTAACAAGATTGTATAACAAAATTTTGGAAGGTGAGAGGATGCCTGAGGAGAAGGAGTGTGTTGGTACCGATCTTTAAGCATAAGGGAGATGTGCAGACCTGCAGTAACTACAGGGGAATAAAGATGATCAGTCACACCATGAAGTTATGGGAAAGAGTAGTGAAAGCCAGGCTGAGGGAAATGGTGACCATCTCTGAGCAACAGTATGGTTTCATGCTGAGAAAGAGCACCACAGACGCCTTATTTGCTTTGAGAATGTTGATAGAGAAGTATAGAAAATGTCAGAAGGAGTTGCATTGTGTGTTTGTGGATTTAGGGAAAGTGTACAACAGAGTGCAGAGAGAGAAGTTGTGGTATTGTGTGAGCAAGGCTGGTATGTCAGAGAAGTATTTAAGGGTGGTGCAGGACATGTATTGTAGGTTGATGGACGAAGTCAGACAGGAGTCTCCATGGACTACGATGTTTGCGGATGATCTTGTGATTTGTAATGAGAGTAGGGAGCAGGTTGAGATGAGCCAGGGCAGTGGAGTGGTGCGGTTGCAGAGAGAAGAGGTGGAGAAGGTGGAGGAGTTCAGGTACCTGGGGTCAACAGTGCAAAGTAATAAAGAGTGTGTTAGAGAAGTGAAGAAAAGAGTGCAGGCAGAGTGAAGTGGGTGGAGAAAAGTGATAGCAGGAGTGATTTGTGATAGAAGGGTATCTGCGAGAGTGAAAAAGAAAGGTTATAGGACTGTGGTGAGACCTGCGACCAGTACTTAAGTACAGTAACGGATTACAATTACATCGTTACTGTCCACCAATGTTACGGACAGTATAAAATTTTGATCTAACAATACAATACTAAAGTTATATATCTATTTAATTTATTTTCCATTGTTTCGTCCTATTTTTTTGGTAAAGAATAGAGATTAGGGGGTTGTGGTGAAAACAAAGGACGTAATAGAATAGAATCCTAACTCTTCCTAAAAGAGTTAGGAAAATACATAGAAAAAAGTGAACGTTTGTCCAAGCAGCTATTTTTCCTTATATTTCTTTAAATATATTTTTTGCCGCTTTGAGCTCATCGCAACTGAATGTTGGATACAGTGCAGGACCGCAGATGCGACTCGAGCTACAGTACTAGGGCGTGTGATGATGACATGACAAGTGAGTGACTGATTGCCATGGATACGTATACGTATAGACTATCTGGTCTCTTTGAATTTTAAATCACTCTGCATTTATATACATTGCTCAATTAAAACCTTAACATGTCGTGAACACACACACTCTCCACTAAAAAAGTGAGGGGGACGAATGAAATTTTTATAAAAAGTGCGTGGGACACCCGCATCCCCTATGTAATCTACGCCCCTGATTAGGAGCAATTCGGTATAGCTACTTCACCCACCAACATGTCTTGGAAGGTGGGAGGAACTAGAAGACACACATTGAGAACATGCACAGAAACTCCACAGAGACAGTAACTCAGAATTAAATCAGGGATATTGGAGCTGTGAGACAAAAATGCTATCTACTGAGCCACAAAGATGAATTGTAGGCGTGTGTTCTTGGCTCTGGTTGTAATGGGAGGAACGTATTGCTAGTCCAGTTGGTCCTGTAATAATATAGTATGTGTCTAAATCACAGGGTTCAGTGCCTTATTGAAGAATTGAAAAGAAAAAAAAAATTAGACATCACCAAGAAAAGACTACTTTAATGCAAATGCCAACCAGATGGTCTGATCTAATGGTTGCATCATCCTCTGAGGAATATATTATTTCAGCCTACGCTGATTTGCCAGCATACAGTATGTCAAAGTCAAAAATAAGCTTATTTAAAAAAAACTTCATTTCAGTTTCAACATCATGATGCTAAATATTTAAACATATATAAACATATAAAATTATTTATGGCCATGGGAAAGAATGATTTATTGTTATTCAGAACTTAAGCAATAACCCAATAAGACCTTGAATAAAGAAAACTCCAGTAAATGATGACTGGATGACATTGGTATTTATTGCAAACTCACACACTGTAACTGTCACATTGCGATTTTATTTGAAAAGTCCCAGCAGGCCTATGCATAGACACAAGAAGATGTCCAGGTGATTCTCACTGCCTATTCTAACTATCCAGGTGCATTCATTTCGGGTTACACATACGATGAAAGCAAGAGTATAAGCTTAAGTCTGAGAAATACGCATTAAAATTCAGCACAGGAAACGTCACTTAGCTACATTTAACTAACAACCTTCCCATTAGCAGCCTTTTTAATCATATTAGCAATTATATCCTCTTATGGTGATTTACTCTGCAAATCAAAAGTAAATGATGATCGTTTTTAATAAACTTGACCTTGAACTGCTAAAGCAATTTTGAAAAATTCAAGGAGAGGAGCTGATGTAACATAATAGAAGGCACTGCATGAATGTCAATGCACGCTTAAAAGGGTCCCCTGACTGACCTTTAAGCTATCTAAAAGCGAAAGACAACATTTGAAGTTTAAAGAAACTCACATTACCTCTAGGGCGGCTGTCAAATATCAATCAAGGCACGCAACGTCCATGCATTCTAATGCGATTCTTCTCTATCAATACAACCACAGGCTAAATTTCATACATGATGTACACTAACCTGACCACTTTATTAAACATAATTTTACACTGTGCAATTATCTGATCATGACAGTGGTATAAAAACATAAAAAAGCATAACATCAAGCAGATATAGGTCAAGAGGTCAAACTAGACAGTTGAAAATTGGGGGGAAAAGGTAGCTGTACAGTTTTGGTGATTCTGTCCTCACTGTTCTTCTTCTTGACTGGTAAGAAGTGGAACAATTGTGGTCTTCTGCTGTTGTAATCTCAAGGTTTAGCAGTCTGTCCTGAAATACTATTCTGCTTTTCTTCGGCACAGAGTGGTCCAGTCTGGCCATTTAATTTTCCTCTGAGCAATCTCTCATAATACACAGAACTTCTGGTCTTCTCCTAAAGACTGCTGTCCATGAAAATCCTGAAACTCAAACCAGCCGGTTCCTAAACCTGAATTTAATCATAATCCTGTGAGTTTGCTGTCAAGCCTTTATGTACACTTTAGATGCAAAATCTCTCAGAAATGGTTAGAGCATGGGAACTAGGCTGTATGGAAAACTTATTCGTGTACAGAGAGAAGGGAATTAGTGTTTCTTTCATTCTCTCTATTCAGCTTCCAGTTGCAGCCCATCAGACAAAAAAGGTAACAACAGGTGTCCCACACCATCTCTTTTCAAAAGCACCTGGCTATCCTCCATGGTTCCCATGGTGAATATTATGCACCGTTTCCATTCTCCACAGTTATGAACACCTCTGCAAATCTTTTTGGAACTCACATTTTATTGCTGTTGTAGATGTACCTTGTACAATAACGATTAAGTTGAATCTAATCTAATCAAATTAGTGCACATTTTCACAGTTTCCTATCATCTCCCAGCAACCTCTGAGGTTTATGAAAGATTTTGAAAGAATGCATGTTTTTTTCAGCTGGTTCATATCTGGGGTATCGTTTTTCTCAAAACTTTTTTTCAAACTAGACAAATTAGTTCATTTTTGATGCCTTCATTTGAAGTGCATAATAAATAAAAGTCCATGTGCTTTAAAATTGAATACAGACTAGAAAACTGAAAAATGTTTGTCAAAATCTATTTTCTATCAAACATTTCACCAAAGAACACTAAAGTTAGGTAACTTAACCTTAACCCCAACCCTAACCCTAATCTTCTTCTTCTTCTTCTTCTTTCGGCTGCTCCCTTTAGGGGTCGCCACAGCAGATCATCCGTCTCCATACCACCCTGTCCTCTACATCTGCCTCTTTCACACCAACTACCTGCATGTCTTCCCTCACCACATCCATGAACCTCCTCCTTGGCCTTCCTTTTTTCCTCCTACCTGGTGGCTCCATCCTCAGCATTCTGAATATAATTCATGTCCCTCCTCTGCACATGTCCAAACCATCTCAATCTCGCCTCCCTCACCTTGTCACCAAAACATCCTACATGCGCTGTCCCTCTAATAAACTCATTTCTAATCTTGTCCATCCTCGTCACTCCCAACGAAAACCTTAACATCTTCAGCTCTGCTACCTCCAGCTCTGCCTCCTGCCTTTTACTCAATGCCACTGTCTCTAATCCATACAACATCGCAGGTCTCACAACAGAACTATAAACTTTCCCTTTCATTCTTGCAGATACCCTACTATCACAAATCACTCCTGTCACTTTTCTCCACCCACTCCACCCTGCCTGCACTCTTTTCTTTACTTCTCTAACACACTCTCCATTACTTTGCACTGTTAAACCCCAGGTACCTGAACTCCTCCACCTTCTCCAGCTCTTCTCCTGCAACCGCACCACTCCACTGCCCTCCTCTCATTCACACACATGTACTCTGTCTTACTCCTACTGACTTTCATTCCCCTTCTCTCCAGCGCATATCTCCACCTCTCCAGGCTCTTCTCAACCTGCTCCCTACTCTCACCACAAATCACAATATCATCCGCAAACATCATAGTCACCACTGCAAACAGGAAAGGGCTCAGGGCCGATCCTTGATGCAGCCCAACCTTCACCCTGAACCAGTCTGTCGTACCTACTGCACACTTCACTGCCGTCACACTGTCCTTGTACATGTCCTGCACCACCCTCACATACTTCTCTGACACACCTGACTTCCTCATACAATGCCACAACTCCTCTCTTGGCACTCTGTCGGACGCTTTCTCTAAATCCACAAATACACAATGCAATTCCTTCTGTCCTTCTCTATACTTCTCCATCAACATACTCAAAGCAAATAAGGCATCTGTGGTGCTCTTCCTCGGCATGAAACCATACTGTTGCTCACAGATGGTCACCTCTTCTCTCAGCCTGGCTTCCACTACTCTTTCCCATAACTTCATGGTGTGACTGATCAACTTAATTCCCCTGTAGTTACTGCAGGTCTGCACATCTCCCTTATGCTTAAAGATCGGTACCAGCACACTTCTTCTCCATTCCTCAGGCATCTTCTCACCTTCCAAAATCCTGTTAAACAATCTGGTTAAAAACTCCACTGCCATCTCTCCTAAACATCTCCACGCTTCTACCAGTATGTCATCTGGTCCAACCGACTTTCCACTCTTCATCCTCTTAATCGCTGCTCTCACTTCCTCCTTACTAATCCTATCTACATCCTGCTTCACCAACTCCACATCATCCAACCTTCTCTCTCTGATTTTCCTCATTCATCAGCTGCTCAAAATACTCCTCCACCTTCTCAACACACTCTCCTCACTAGTCAACACATTTCCTCTCCATCCTTTACTGCTCTAACTTGCAGTACATCCTTCCCAGCTCGGTCCCTCTGCCTGGCCAATCGGTATAAATCCTTTTCTCCTTCCTTAGTGTCCAACCTCATACAGCTCCTCATATGCCTTTTCCTTGGCTTTCGCCACATCCTCTTTACCTGCTGCCGCATCTCCTTGTACTCCTGCCTACTTTTCTCATCACTCTGTCTATCCCACTTCTGTTTTGCCAACCTCTTTCTCCTTATGCTCTCCTGCACTTCCTCATTCCACCACCACGTCTCCTTGTCTTGCCTTCTATTTCCAGATGTCACACCAAGTACTTTTCTAGCTGCCTCCCTCATCACTCCTGCAGTAGTTGCCCAATCATCCAACACCTCTTCAATACCACCGAGCCTCTGTCTGACCTCTTCCTGAACCTCACACTACACTCTTCCTCCTTCAGTTTCCACCATCTTATTCTTCTTTCAGTCCTCACTCTTCTCCTCTTCTTCTTCGCCTACACAACCATCCTACAGACCACCATCCGATGCTGTCTAGCTACACTGTCCCCTGCCAACACCTTACAGTCTCCAATCTCCTTCAGGTTGCATCTCCTGCATAGCACATAGTCCACCTGTGTGCACCTTCCTCCACTCTTATCGTCACCCTATGATCCTCCTTCTTCTTAAAATAAGTGTTCACCACTGCCATTTCCATCCTTTTAGCAAAATCTACCACCATCTGCCCTTCCACACTCCTCTCCTTAAAACCATACCTACCCATCACCTCCTCATCACCTCTGTTCCCTTCACCTACATGCCCATTAAAGTCTGCCCCAATCACCAATCATTCTTTCCTAGGTACACCATCTACCACTTCATCTAATTCACTCCAGAATCTTTCCTTCTCCTCCATCTCACAGCCAATTTGTGGAGCATAGGCACTGATGACATTTATCATCATCCTTCAACTTCCACCTTCACGATCATCACCCTATCAGAAACTCTCTTCACCTCCACTACACTCTTACTGTACTCTTCCTTCAGAATCACCCCTACACCATTTCTCTTTCCATCCACACCATAATAAAACAGTTTAAACCCACCTTCAATGTTCCTGGCCTTACTTCCTTTCCACTTGGTCTCCTGAACACACAACATATCTACCTTTCTCCTCTCCATCATATCAGCTATCTCTCTCCCTTTACCCGTCATAGTACCAACATTTAAAGTACCAACCCTAACCTCCACTCTCCTATACTGCTCCTTTCCCTGCCGTCTCTGTAGACGTCTTCCTTTTCTCCTTCTCCTTCTTCGGCCAACAGTAGCCCAATTTCCACCGGTACCCTGCCGGCTAACGATACCTGTGGCGGTCGTTGTTAACCCGGGCCTTGACCGATCCGGTATGAAATTCTCATTTGTGATCCGCAACCCTCCCCATTTACCCGGGCTTGGGACCGGCACTAAGAGTGCGCTGGCTTGTGCATCCATAATGGCTGGGTTTATATATATATATATATAGCAAAAGCCCATGTACTGTAAGTATGAATGTATCTATCTATCTATCTACACACACACACACACACACACACACTAATGTACAAATGTTTTAGGCAGATGTAAATGCTGTAAGATGTAAATGTTGTAGAAAGTAAGAATGTTTTCAAAAATAGAAGTGTTAGTAGTTTATTTTTTATTAATTAGCAATATGGAAAATAAATGAACAGAAGGGAAATTCTAATCAAATCAGTATTTGGTGTGACCAACAGTTGGCTTCAATTCCTACACCTGCACAATTTTTATACTTGCAAATAATCCTTTGTAGAATTAATCAACTATACCAAGCAGGTGCTACAGAGCATCAACCTATAATCAATTGTGGGTTGTAGTTTTCCTACAAATTTGAGAAATACAGGCAGGTACTTTAAGTATCAATCATGCAATAGCATTTGGAAGGCATCTGATTGGCCCCAAACATTTGACCGTATATACACTTTGCTCTCCTGCCATCTGGGAAAATGTAACCAAGCATCCATATGTCCAGACTGTTTAACAGTTTCTTTCTGCAAGCCATTTGACTACATAATACAAAGGGACTGGACTGGCACACACACACACACACACACACACACACACACACACACACACACACACATACAAACAAATGAATAAACTCATTGACTGTTTGCAATATCAATTTCACTAATTGCTGCAAAAACAATTATGTGTTTTTCATGTACAGTATTTATAATTATATGGAAAATTAATTGGCACTAACACATATATCCTCTTATAGTTGCAGCTGTAGTATCTACTCTTTCACTGTCCTATGTTGTTTTTTGTTGCATTAAATTTAGCACACAAGTAGTTGATTTTGTGGCCCAGAAAATGTTTGTGTGTGAATGTAATTTAATTTAATTTAATTTAATTTAATTTAATTTAATTTAATTTAATTTAATTTAATTTAATTTAATTTAATTTAATTTAATCATTCTGACATTTAGACTTATCCAGCAATTGTGATTTTTTTCTTATCTCAAACCTTCAATTCAATTATTGCCAAAATTATTATATCTTGTTTTTAGAGAATGCATCAGATACTAAGTAAAATTTCCAAAACCACAAATAACGGGGTAAATAATGCAAGTGAATAAAATGCAAGTGTCCCAATACTTTTGTCCATATAGAATATGCTAGCAATACGCATATATTAAAACATTTTTCATAGTACATGCATTAAAAATGAAAGATTTTATGTTAGACCTGACATGGAGCATGAACATTTTCTGGGTAAATTCACATATCTTAACATTCAAGTGGCAGTAAATATGTTCACACCTTTAAAATAAACCTCATGCATCTGAGCAAGAGGATACAAACCAGTGGGTGTGAAATTGATAAGCGAGATAACAATAAGTTCTTCTTAATTATGCAGCTTAAATGGTAGCATTGACTCGTGCAATGTGTTCTCCTTCACCCAGCAGGTATCAAGACAGCTATTTAGAAATCTCACGCTCCAACCTGAAATCAGCACACCTCATTACCATTTTGGAATTAGATCAAGTACTGGCAGAAAAGTAATGAAAAGATGGATAGTGGAAAAAAAATGTTATTTATTAGTTTCAATTGGCTACCAGCAATGCACATGAGTTCAACAGTTCAAGGAGTAAAATTTGCAGTACGCCTGCTTTACTGCCAACATGCCATGCCATTTGGAGCTCTTTTCCCCCACCATCCTCTTTCAACTTACCGCTCATACCAGAAGCATTCCCAGCAGGTGGACTCAACCCTCCATAAAAAGGTATAATAGCAATGTAAACAGCAGGTTCTTGTCTATGGGCTTTTCACTTGGTAATACAGGGTCTGAGCTGTTCAGGACCATGGACAAGCATGTGTTGGAAGCAGGACCTGCAGAGGCGAGAACAACAAAGTCAGTTTCTGACAAAGCTGACACGCTGTATTCTCGGACAAGCGGAATCCATTGTGACATTTTTCATTTATTTGTAAATGCATCTTTGGCAGCACGCTCACTCAAAACGACAGGTTAGCTCTTACGCAATAAGCACAGCAATGGTAAAATAGAGGAATCCTGACAGCTGCTTTAATGAGATTCTGCATTAGGGCCACTCATCGTACACCTTCCCCTTGACCAGGAGCAAACCTTTCACTCTCGATCTCGCAGCTGTCTTAAATGCGGGGAATGTTAACAAATAAACACCTGAAAAAGACTCGGAGGGAGTCCTTGTGCAGAGTTTTAGCATTATTTTTTTTCCTTTCTTACTGACAGACAAAATACAATAACCTTATATATGTACATATGGGGTTTTTGAAACAATGAGGGATTATCACGGCTTTTACATTTTTACAGGGCATGTAATGTTAATTAATCAAGAAGTGACCAAAATGTAACATTCCCCCTAAAAAAAACTTCATATTTCAATATTTTCTTTTTTTCTACTCATTTAAACAATCAAACAATCAAATAAATAATTGGGCAGGACTAGTTACTCTTGGAGCCCCTCAGGCTTTTTTAGCCTGCCTCATAATCTACCTCAGACCTGCTTTGGAAATGAAATGAGCTGTACTACATCACAGAGCTGGAAATGATGAGTTCCTGTTCCAGTAGTGACCTTGTACGACACTGTGTTAAATTGACCAAATGTCTTTTCTTTTTTTTTTAAGTTATCGCCATTAATTGCCCACCAATTTTTCATTTTATTCTGTCACTGATGCCTGGCAGGTTATAATGTTCGTTTTCTCACCTCGCTTGAGCCCACTCAGGTAAAGATTATTAAAGATTATTAAAGATTATTTCAACAATAGGCAGTGTTCTCGGTTGTGGTCGGGGAAACATTTCTGCCCCCTGAAGGCCAAAACAGAGAAGATGAGGAGGAGCTTCTTCCCACAGGCAATTTAAGCCTTTAAACAGGATCAGACAGAGGACAAAAGATTAGATCCTAGGGTCACATGAACACCACCATTCATCCATGCTGCCTCTTTGCACACACATATTTGCACATCTTACACAGCTGCACTATTTTTAGGTATTATATTTTATGTCTGCCTCTATGAATGCAATTGTTGCTCAATGCAATATGTGTTTATATTGCCAATAAGATCCTACTGTTACAATTGCAAACAAATTTCTATTTTTATTTTGTATTTCGTTTTTATTTACTCCATTTTTTTGTAAAATCTTTTATTTTGCCAAAATTTTAGAAATAATTTGATTCATATTATTCTACTTTTATTTTGCATTCTTTTATTTTACCCTTTATAAGTAAAACTGGAGCATTGCCAATTCAAGCCAGAGGTCCCCAACCACACTGTCAAAGCCCAGTACCAGGCCTTGGAAGAGTTGCTACCGGGTTGTAAGAACATTCTAGGGAAAATGTCTAAGATAGGATAAATTATATATATATATTTAATATTTTGTCCTTTAATAGCAATTATCCAAATTTACATATGGTGCGATTTCAGAAAACAATTTTTTTAACAACTTTCCCTTTAAAATTATTTTAGTGAAGGAGTTACAAAAATAAATAAAAAGTACAAGTGATGACAGTCTGAGAGCCAGTCTGCAAAAATGTTTATCAAACTAATTTAGTCAGTGGTGTACAAAAGGTTAGAGATCCCTCATTCAGGGTATCTTTATTATGCAGAGTTAGTTATACTGTTGAAATCAAATCAGCTCCTTCTCCTTTTGTTTAAAACCTGAGTAGGTCCATTCAGCCGTGACATTTTTGTAATGTCTTATGTTCATATTTTACTCACGGATATTTTTCATTGTAAAATGACTCTCTGTAATATAGAAGATGACGGATGCAAAAGCAGGAGGGAAAGGAGAAAACAAGTATCCAACCAAGAACCAAATCTGTGAAGCAAGAATCATAACTATAAACACTGAATATAAAACAGGCAAACCTTGAGCAAAGCTGTGGAATAAGTACTGTCAAATAAACAAGACAAAGTCAATATCCTTCAAATGAGACAGACCAAAATCTGAACTTAAATAGATAATTAATGACATAAAACATTTGTGCAGTGGTTGATGGGTAATGTATTCATTGTTTATAAGACTACATCCTGACAATAGCGGGCTACCGGAAATATATATTGTTTTGTTTTCTCAGTCACAACCTTTATTGTATTTTATGTATTAATAATAATAATTCAACATTCAAAAGGTTAATAAGGTGATAAAACCCTACAATATCCTGAATCTCTGCAATACTGTTAAATCTGGTAACTAGCAACGAAACTAGCATCATTGCCTTATGGATTCAAAACATAAAGATCAGCTTTTCTATAATGGATTTTTAATGATGGGCCATTCTTGTCTCTCTTTAGTGTTCAAATGCAACTTTGTTCTTCATCCATGTAAAATCTGTGAGAACTCTAATGCTAATAAGGACTAAAGGAAACCTCGCACACGTTTCTTTTCCTTTATCACAGGTTCGAGAGGAGCAGAGTTGATTTGACTAAATATATCACCAGTAGACATAATTACACTTCTAATACATTTATTTAAACTTTTTCCACCAATCATCACAGAAAAGGTTTATGGTGGCATTTATAGTCACAAGGTCAAAACTACAACTCAAATTAAAAGTGATTCTATGATGAAATAGATGTGCATCAATCCATCCATCCATCAATCCATCCATCAATCCATCCATCCATCCATCCATCCATCCATCCATCCATCCATCCATCCATCCATCAATCCATCCATCGCTAGCTATAGTACTGATTATTATTCATTTTCTTATCCTGTGGCCAGATCATATCAGAGGACTACTGACATGACTGACATGCATAACTGACTCTTATTCACTCTCCATGCCTCTGTGGCCCGTTAGGATGCTCAGGGCTTATTATTTGCTGTAACTGTCTGCAGGATTATCATTCCAACTTAAATAATGCAATTTGCTTCATGCTGTTGTTTAATTTGTGTCATTACCGGCAGCATCAAGGCTCTGTTTCTGTACCTGCAGGATCATAGTAAAGGTCAAGCAGCATTAACCCATGTAAATGTCAGTGGAAATGTGCACTAAAAATGTATAAGCATAAAAACAGCAGTAATGTATGCAAAAAAAATGCTAAATTATCAGTTTTGTTATATTAGCTCTAAATGTTTAAAAATCTCAAAGATCATTGTTTTTCTGTATGTGTCTCTTCTTCCGTTTCTGTCTTGCTGTCATCCATCCGTGGCTGATGGCCAGTCCCCTCTTTTTCGCTGCAATGTCACAACTGACAGCTCTCTTCTGTGTCAAACTTGCAAAATGGTGACATCGACTCTGCCCTGTCAATTATTTATGGCCAGGGTTCAGGTTTTACCCCAGCTCTTACCACATACATTCCATTGTTTTGCTCTGCCACATCCACCACCTATTACATCAAGTTTTTGAAAACTGGCAAATACATAATATAAATTATATAGCAGACTGTTGATTTTAACTTTAATTAAAAATAAAAATAAAAACTTAATTGAACTATTTGAGGTGTTTTCCTAGCACATGCTGCATTTGGATATATTTAATACAACATTCAATCGCTACCATGTGAAGCTTCATAACGTAGAACATAAAACAATCAGGCTAGCAAGTCAAAGTCGCTCAGCTAGCTAATGGCTTACCTCTACATCTTTTTGAGGGTTCAATGTTGAGCAAATTCTGAAATCTTCACAGGGGTTTGACTTACCTCATTTTTGCTTTTGCTTAATTTTTCAGCTGTAGATACCTGATCAGTTGGGCCTAGACTTTCCAAGCCGCTGCTTTCTAAGAACTTGGTGCTTCAGCAGGATTTTAATTGATTTACAGTCCTCTGGAGTTAACGGCAAGATTATTTTAATTTATACAAGTACAGTGGAACCTCGGCGCTCGCGAGGGTTAGGGACCAAGACCGGTCGCGAGTTCCGAATTTTTGCGACCTTTTGATACGCCCCTTCCAACCCAGTAAAAACCCAAAGAACACTATACGAAATCGATTTAAATGAGTAAATAACACTATTTCACTCCATAACACTTAATTATTAGACTATTTTAACAATACTTTATGTAAATTAACAGCAATTACAATGCTTAATTAAAAAAAATAAAGTACAGGTACAGGAAAGTATGCAGTAGAGAAGTACAGAAAATACAGTACAATACAGTACAGAAAATACAGTAATGGGTACTCACTTTATATAGTATGCTGAAGTGTGTTTTAATGAGATTGAAATGTTGATTAGAAATGTTAAAACTAGCGTTTTGAGCAGCTCGCGGTTGCTCACGAGCCGATCTGAATGAGAGTCGCCGGTCGGAATGAAAGTCGCGAGCATGCGAGGTCGTGAGCGCTGAGGCCGTGAGCTCCGAGGTTCCACTGTATATATTAAGTGAACTATACAGTATACTGTAAAATACATTAAATAGTGATATGATATTGAAATACTTACTTTACTGATGATAACGTTTATAAACTCCTGTTTGCTAGAAAGACAGGTTGTCTTATGAGGCAATCCGTTGTAGTGTCCTTTTGGAATCAATGTTTTTTAAGGTTTGTATTTCTCAGTTTTTTAACCTTTTATATTTCTCATTTAAACTTAATAGGCAATTCCCTGCAGTTACTGTGAAAAAAAGCGGCGGCCTCTGTCTCCTAATGTGTTCTTTGTTTGAAAATGCAGGAAATCTAAAGCGCTACGTCTCTAATGCTAGCCCCCAGCTTATTTCCTTGAGCCACATTTATTTTTATATATATAAAAAAACACATTACATTGTTTAAAATGGTTTCACTCGATGACTTCAATGATATAAGCTCACCCCAAATAGTCACCATTTATCATGTGTGAAATAATACATTCACAGAAACACTTTCATTCTTCATTTGTATTGTCCCGCAAAGAGTCATTGTTTGTAAAACATGCATGGCATCTCAACTGCTATTGATCAAGAGAGGGGGATAAAATAATTAGCAAAACACAAAATAGAATGTATCATATGTTCTATAGAACACTGTAGAAGCCCATTATGAGTAAATAAGGAAAACGGAGCAAGATGGTGACATCACCATGAAAAGGACATCTCTTCTTAACGTACAAAAGGACAAGACAAAAAGGTACTAGAGAGACTGCCAAGAGACCAACAGCAACATTCAAGGAGCTGCAGGAAATTCTGACAAGTACTGATTACTCTCTGCATGAAACATCAGTCTCTCATATCCTTCACATGTCTGGGCTTTGGTTTTGGGCAGATAGACATAAGCTTTATTTCACACCATCCAAGTAAAATTGTGTGCCAGTTCCAAAAGGTATAATAATTCTATAATTCCTAAAGGCATGTTTGATGCCAAAAAACATCACCGAAAGAGCACCATACCCACAATGCAGCATGGTGGCAGCAGCTTCATGATTTAGCGTGGCTTTTCTTCAGCCTGAATTGTTTAGTTTGTCAAAAATGTTACCAAGGATGTCATGAATAAGTCCAAATTCCAGTCAAAACCTTCAGATGTCTCCTGGTAATATGAAGATAAAAGGAATTTACCTTTCAAAAGTAGCTGAATGTTACTGAATGACCTACAAACTGAGGATTAATTTTTTAGGTCACCCCCTCCCCCACCACAGATTCACCTTGGTTTAAGTTTTTACATCATGAAAACCTGTGATTTTAATAGAGGATGTAAACTTTTATGTCCATCGTACATATCTGCCAAAAAAGTTTCATAACTTTTTTACAAATTTACAACATATAGAAAACCCAAAAGTTCAGCTCAAGTTCTTGCACTTGTGAGTAGTGGCAGTATAGAGCCGGACTATCCTGCTGCAGCCCAGCCGTAACAAGGCAAAAAGAGTGTCTTCAGATCAACACTTTACAGCTTCTGTGTCATTTCATCACTCCGAGCCAAACAGATCCCAACACAATAAACTTGTCAGCTTTCCAGAAATTACTGCAACCAAACTTATTTCCTCGCACACAGGGAGATTGGCTGACATTGAATCTTTTATAAGACTGGGGGAGGTCACAGCAACTGCTTCTGCTCGGTGTGGAATTAAGGTTATGTGGTGCAGTTGATTTATGGTCTACTGTGGGGGGGAGCAAGGTCTCATTTGAGCTGTTGATTAAGGTACACTGAGAAAGATAGAGTGCAGTAAATTATGATTGCATTTGCTATGCAACAAGTCATAATTCCTACACCCAAGAAGTAGGTTGTGATTTTAAAGGACAATTATTCGTCTGTCACTGAAAATAGCCCAGCGGAAATGTATAGCTGAAAGCCTTTATTTCAGATGGTCAGGATGTTCAGAATTTGTAAAAGTTTCCTGCTTATTATCTGAGTTAGCCAGTGTAATGAGGGCCTTGCTCAATGGTTCAGCAGTGGCATCTTAGGTGCTGGGATTTCAACTCACAAGGTTCTGATTAGAAAGCCAACATCTTAACCACTGGGCTACTGTATGTGAAATGTTACCAGAATAACGAAATAAATGAAAACAAATGTATTATACATTTCTCTACACCCTTGGATTGATTATTCAATATTTGAATTTGCTGCCTAGACAGTTGCAATAAGCTACTGGAAATGATTGTAGTTTACCCTGAAATAAGTAAACAGCATAATTTATTTAAATATAGCAAGTATTTGGTTGCAAATTAGTGAAACAGAGTCAATTGACAATCAGTTGACTTCTAAGCGGAAGGTCTTGAATTCAAATCCCAGCACACCCAAGCTGCCACCGCTAAACCTTTGAGCAAGGCCCTTATTAAACCTCATCAAATACACAAGTGTATGAGAAGCATAGGCTTTTAAATACATATATGAAAGTACATATTTATTTTCCAATGGCAATTCTATGTCAATGACAAATGCCCCCAAATAATACCTAAGAATGATGAGTACCATTAGATCAAACAATAAAGAAAGATTGAATCTTACAGCATGAATCCAAGAAAAATGTTGTTAAGTTAAAGAAGACAACCATACATGAGCCATGTGCTGCTTTTTTCATGCACTCCATCATTTGGCAACCTGCTTTACAGCACCATCTTTGAGCCCAGGCTTTTATGGGATTTTTCGGGTTTTGTACCATGCCAGCTGTGATGACAAAATGTCTGAAAATTACCAGTCTGTAGAGATTACAGATCAGAGTACAAATATTAGAGAGCTGAGGATTCTAAGATAACATTAGAGTCCTTCCAGCTCTTTCAAGTCAACCTCATGTGGGACGTCTGGAACAGACAAAAAAAAAAAAAAAAGACGAAACACCCAGTGCCCTGAAATGCAGAGGAGAAATAAGTTTAACAAACACTAACTGCTTTATAAAAGTAATTAAACCAGGCAATAAGGAAAATAAATCAGTAAGGCAGAAAAAGACATTAATTAATTCTCAACTTTATATACAAATCATCACATTAGAGTCAAGAGCTGAAGCTCTTATGTGATATGATGCCCATATATAATTCTTTGGGCCTGTGGTGCATGCAAATGTTTTGCTAACAGACCTGTCAGAATTTCTTTCAAATTATTAATAAGAAACATGCAAGTTTGATTTTTTTTCTTTCCAGTTACACATCCAGTTGAAATAAATAAAGCTATTTATATAGTAATGTTTGTAAAATTGCATTAAGGATCACAGTGGTGAATCTAAATGTAGTTTAATCAGTGAGTTTTAGTCAGATGTATCCTAAGTTTGCAACCTAGAGAACCAGTGTTGATTTATTTATTGATAGAGACTCAAAGCACTTTTGTACATCACTCTGGATAAGGGTGTCTGTTAAATGCCATAAATGTAAATGTAATAAAACAGCTCTAACAGTAATAATACAGCACAGCAGAAAACTGACTAAAATATTTGCCATCGTAGAGGGTGACAAGAGACAGATAGAGGATTATTAAAATAGAATCTCAGTGACAGTGATTTGGTGTAGTGATTTATGTAGACATTAGTTTGGGTAGAGTTGTGTTCAGGATCCAAAACTGGATGCATTAGACAATTTTCCTTCGAGTTTATCCTTAAATACCTTTTGCACAGCGTCAGCCCAGGTGAACTGTTGATAATCCCTGATCAGCTCGATGGTATTATAGTATTAACAGTGACATACAGGTTTGAGAGACCAATGTTAGATTATCAAGTCCTGCAGATCTTCTGGTTGGGTGGGGAAAAATAATGGCATTTGTGGATTAATTCAGTGTGTTACAATCAGGTCCCAAAGACAATACAATCAATTCTTTTTAAAATGAGGAAATTAATTAATTAATAAAAAATTCTAAAAATAAATAAATAAATAGATAGCACAGCTTAGTTTTTGGCAAATAATTAGAAAAAAACGAGTATTTTTGTATTTTAGTCATCATTCTTGGGCTAATTTCTTACCGTTTTAAGACCTGTGATCTAATGCATTTGCCAGTGTCTGGTTTAATTTCATTCAATTGAATTGCAAAATGAAAAAATATATAAAAATTGCTGTGTGTGACAGCTTATATTAAGAAGACACTGATTTAATTGGATTCTCACGACTTTTTTTCTCTGGCATCTGTATATTGACATCTCAATAAATTCAGTGCCCTGGGCTGCTATTAATTCTCTTTTATCCACTAGCTGGTCCCAGATTTTCCCATCTTCAGACAGTATCAAATAAATGGCAGGTCCGATGTCCTCCATGGCCAAAGCACAGGCTTGTGTTGTAACGTATGTCATTTTGGATTAAATTTATAGCAGAGGATGGGGTTTGCCTTGTTACCTTGTTTAATGGAAAACAATGAGTCTTCCACTGTAGAGTCTCCAGGCTGATGCATTGGCTTGGACAGTTCCACTCTCTCCTTTATTATCTAGAGTGCAGGATCTTCCACTACCTAGCCATCAATAAATGCTAGTTTCAGAAAAAGAAGGATAAAAAAAGACCCCAGAAGGCCTTTCTATGTTAACAGACTGTCTACAAAGTTTATTCTTGCCAAGCTTTTATATAAATGCATGACATGAGATTTAAAAAATAGCTGCACTCTTATTTACTGATATACCTATTGAAGTAAAGAGGGTAGGACACTGTAAGAAATAGGACAGGAAGTTGAGGGGTGGAGACATAGAGCATTGGGACTTACAGAAAAAAAAAAGATTGAAAAGAGTAGGAAAGAGACAAACATATTAGGACACATCCCTTGACAGAGGCCATCCATCACAAGGTGAAGCATGGAACAAACACAATAGTCATCACAGTCGGAAAAAAAGAGTACTGTCAAGGGTGAGAGTGGATTCCAGAGACACACAGTGCCGCTTTTGCTCTTTCTCAACATGACAAGCAGACTTTCATTAGCCAAATAACTGATGGGGCATGCAAGCATCTATTCATCTCACAGGAGAGTCAGAGAGACAGGAAAGAAGGTTAGAGAGACATGATGAGATTGACAAAATCCCAACTGATTGGTAATGGTTCATCTTTTTAATTTCACTCTCCTCTGGGGCGGATATGAGAAACTCATTGGATACACAAACCTGAAATGAGCAGGCAGTTTGACAGATTGGGATGCGGTATTAAGACATGACAGCTAGGCTCCATCCTGACCAGACTGTGCCTCTGGCAGAACCTTTATTAATCCACATTAGATGGCATTTGAGGTCTAGGGATATAATAGAAAATGCCATCTGGCCAACTGGAATTCAATAATATCGAGGCTTTGCATATGGAAACATGGAGGCACTATGAATAAATTACTGTGCAAACATCAAGTACTACAGTATACACCGGTGTTGATCTATGTGTCAATGGGAACCTTACAACATACAAAAGTTTCCCTTGGATCAGTACCAGCCCTATAGTGTTTTTAAAATCCTGAAGATGAAATGACATGGACTGCTGATAGCACTGTGCTTTATATATACAGGACACTCCTCTGTGTGTAGGACAGGTTCCAAGCCCCCTAGTGGATGCCCAATACCTCAGACTGCATTGAATAGTATATGCATGATATGGATGCAAGCATTGGGACACCTGACTTTTCCAGCCATATCTGTTTTTTTCATCAAATTGTTACCACAAAGTTGGAGGCAAACAATTGTATAGGATGACTTTGTATTGTATTGGATGTGACGGCATTACATTTTCCTTTGCAGATCCAAACCTGTTCCAGCATGATAATTCATGAAGCTATTGTGTACACTACATGGGTTGGAGATGGATGTTCTGAAAGCACATAAAAATCTTTTGGTTGTTTTGATGCTGTTGCTGTTTTTGTTCACATTTTGTGTTTATATTTACAAATACAAATGTTTACAGTTCTCTTTTGCACATTGTACTGTATAACACATTATACGGTTACGATATCAGTTTACTGGTGGCACTATTCTGTATTTTTTGTATCTGTCATACACTGTCTTGTGTTGTCTGTTTGCACAGGGTTGCACACGATGCACTTTATGTGGAGAAGACAACTTACTTTAGTCCTTAGCTCTGTGTTCTGTTATGTAGCTTTATGTTGTGTGATGTAGCTCTATATCTTTTTTCATGTAGCACCAGGGTTCTGGAGAAACTACGTTTCATTTCGCTGTGTACTGCATCAGCTATATATGGTTGAAATGACAATAAAAGCTTTTTGACTTGACTTGACTCTTGACTTGATTAAGTGTCCACAAACATTTGTCTATATAGTGTATAATGTTTATAGGTATGATAATTTGTATATTAGGCACAATAATATATTAACTACAAAAGCATCATTATTCTTATTATTATTCAAAATAAATAATACATTAACACGAGCACTGCGATAACACGCGGGATGATTTGGTAATCTAGACAACTACAAAGTGGATAAAAGGATGATCCATGATTATATTTTTCACATAAGCAAATTTAGTATTTTTGGACTATTCTATTCACATTTTATCAGATTATAACCAGCTGTGGTTAAATAAAACTATGATAGCAGATTCAGATGGAACAACAGATTGTGAAACTACTTTCAGTAAACGGGGCTACTAGGTGTACAGTAGGGGGACTAGTATAAAGGGGTGTCCCAGTTACATCTTACTTTAAACCTGAGATAATTTTTCTTGCACATCATTATTAACCCATATAAAAATTAAAAAATCCACCAATTAGAGTTAATTAATGAATACTATTGTGCCATTTAATTGCATCTTAATTGACAGAATTTGACTAAAACTGAGGACAGACATGTTTAATGGAGATATTTCTAAATTAATTTTAATGTTAGTCGTGTTTTGTGAGCTTAACAATGTTAAAATTAGAAATGTAACAAATCTAAAGAGTGAATAAAAAGCTTTAAAAGTAGATAACCTTTAGAGCACACGTTGCCATTTCATAACCTTGAAAGAAGAAAAAGCAAAATCATCTATTTATTATGCTTTTAAATAATGTGTTTGGATGCCAAATTATTATTATTATATTATTATTATTATTATAAAACTTGCACGATTTATGCAGCGATAGCTTTGGATAAATACTAGACTCCTATTAGTTGGTCATTTACTTGTTGTCTACAAATTTATATATTACAGCCTTTCTTCTGATTTGAATTGGTTCTTCTTCATAGACTGGTCTGCATTTTCTTGCATTATTAAGGCAGTGGAACAAATGGCATTGAAAAACCGTATTTAAATGCTCCTACTGAGGGAAATATGGCATCCTTGGCAGATAAAACAACATTTGTGCAATCTGAATGGCACATTCCGTAAATCTACTAAAGCACTTGCATAACCCAACTCTGAATACACGTAACTTACAATACACCCTTGCAGATATAGGCAGAACTTTTTAACTTGATTCAGCAACTCTAAACACGGCCCAGTGAGTGCAGCTGTAAGACAAAATGAGAATTAATTCACAAGGTGTAGTTACAGCAAAACCCTGCGGAACTGTTATTCAGTAATAACCTTTAAAAGTTCAAGACGATAACGTCTAATTATTTAAGAAAAGCATCTGAATGAATACAGATGCCTCTTCCAATAGGTGGTGAAGGTTTTATATGTGGTCCGTCCGTCCGTCCGTCCGTCCGTCCGTCTGTCCGTCCATCCTTCCATCCATCCATCCATCCATCCATCCATCCATATATCCATCCATCCATATATCCATCCATCCAACCACCCTTCCACCACCCACCCACCCATCCACGGTGGGTTCTGTTAGTAATAATAAGGAAAAATTAAATGTGACCATGTTTATATAACTTTGTCGGCCAGCAAAACATATATATATATATATATATATATATATATATATATATATATATATATATATATATATATATATATATAAACATAAAACACCTAAAAAAAAATTAAGTGTAAAATGTCATAAATGTTATAATAATTTATAATTTTTTTAAATATTGTTATATTTACATTACATTCAGTTTCTATTATTCCAGCATTCTGCTGCCAGTTCAAAGCAATTTATTCAAACTTGCATAGGAGTTATTTACAGTGTCTTGTTTGCATCAAATTTGTAACTTTATGATTTGTCTCAATGGTGATGGGGAAGGTTTTTACTGCTGGTGCTGTTGCCTGTGCTACTAAGGGACATGATATTTCAATGGCAGATAGGGTAACCCTCATATCATGCCATGAAAAGGGTAAAAAGATCGCTGCCATAGCTTATGCTATTGGCTTCAGTTGGACAACAGTATGGATATTGATATGGGTAATGTTCACCTTTGGTCCATTGAGCACATTGACGTCATCCATTTTTTTCTTTAAACTAGCATAAATAATAGTGTAAAGAACGTGTACAAAACGACTTGAGCGGGGGTATTTTATTTTATGGAGTGTCTATTTTTTAAAGGATTTGTTTAATTAGAGTAGTGAGTCTTGAAATGAATTAATGATGTAAGGTGATGTGTATATGTCTTCTAATCTGTGTGATATCTGAGGAATGATTGGTTGAATGATTGTAGGATTAACACCATCTACTATAAATCCAATAGTCAGTGTAACCTGATAAGTTTTTGGAATTGATCCAAACAAGGTCAATCAGGGTCAAATGTCTGAAAGGTATAGACCTGTAGGCAGGGAAAGTATGCTCTGTATTTGTTTTAATTTGATGTTGTTTACTTTAAGGTGCTATCACCAAAACATTTCACATGATCTCCATTTCATTCAATGCAAGTGCTCCAGGGCTATACCAAGTGTCCGGAATGTTCTAGATTCAGTTTTAATAGCAGTTAATTTTCATTCATTCCAGATTGTTTTTCCTAATTTTGATTAATTTGATTTTTAACATGTATTGTGTGTGTGTGTGTGTGTGTGTGTGTGTGTGTGTGTGTGTGTGTGTGTTTAATAGAAAGAGAAAGTCAAGAAAAAATGCAGAAAGACCAAAAGACCAGAAAAGACAAGACAGAATATAAACTATGTTCATACAAAACAAAGAGTAATCAAGAAATGATAGAAATTCAGCTTAATAAAATCATTTATTGTGCTCCAGAAGAGTAAGTCCTATTTAACCAGAAATAAAGACATAATGACAAATAATCTACATTACAACCGCCCTCTGATATGGTTCCCATGAACAGGCATTCTGATCGTCCCTTTGAAGCTTAGATAGAACAAATAAAATAAAACTAAACAAAGAAAAACAAAAATAAAAACAAATAGTAAATGGCACTCGATGTTGTAATACATTCAGTCGTGAGGCTCATCCTGTTGATGGTGTGTGAGATTGAGCCTTGCGGCTCTCCTCGGTAACTGATGTTTCCCAGCTCTCACCTTGGTCCTACATGCAAATATATGGAACAAATCCTCAAAGGAGCCCTGGTATGAACGGCTCATTAAATGTGAGCGCTGCTCAAAAGGAGTCTCGTTTGGAAAGGAACTCGGGGCAGGGCTGCTTTGCATATACATACCTGCATTGATTGAGCGAGCGAGGATGGGCTTTACTTAATGTTCCAGCTTCTCCTGCGCTGTATTTACTGCACTGCTCTGTGGGAACTGAGCGAACAGGAACGCAGAAGCTCAGTGGAGGCCATGTTCTAGAAGGGAACATCATGTTTGGGATTTGCACTGTAACACAGGTCACCTGGGTCCTGGGACAACAGCATCATTTTCTCCTTTTTTATTTATTTATTTTGAAGTTTTTTTCTCTGTCTTATCCTATCTCTCACTCTGTCTCTCTTCACTGGCAGTGTGCCTGTGTGTCACTGTGACTTTTCTAAATAACCCATATCTCTCTGAAGTCACAAGCGCTTTAATTAATCACTCCTCGACAGCACAGCATTAGTCATAGGGCTCTCCGATTCAAATACATTAAGGTCAATTGGAAAGTGTGTGTTGGGGAGAAGGAGTGGGCAGTATGCATGGGCAAAAAAAAAGAAAGAAAAACATGGTCTAATGTACAATGATTATGATATCAATATTTATCAGGGTAGAAGTCACGGCTTCAAGTTATGAAGCAGTATGTTTGGTAATCTTTGGCTTCCTTGTTGCACGAATTATAAACTGAAACCAAGTTTGCGTTGAATGAAATTTACGTTATTGGCTATAAAAATAAACCACCCCCTTTTTTTAGATATCGAGTCATCTGAAACAAACGCGAGAGCCGATCCAAGCACAGCAGGCAGGTCCAATGCTGTAAGGTTTTCTTTCTAATTTATTTCTATGCTAGCCACACTATTTATAATACATTCATACATTTACCTGTCACGATGTCTGTATATAGACATTCCAATGTTCTAGGAAACCCCTTTACCATCATTAAAAGTTATTTTTATTTTTTTTTATTAGTGGCCTGTCTTATAGCCGTAATGCAGGACAGCACAGTTGTTACCTTTTCCCATCAATACGAAACAATCTGACAGTATTTGTGTCTCTATAAATAATCTCATCAAGAATTTGATTGCTCACTAGCATTGTAAAATAACTGTGCAAACTTCTTTCCAAGCTTTTTTAAAATAATATATTTCTAAATAATATCTTTATACACATTTAATGAGATGTATATGACATGGCAACATGAAACAATGGTAAACAGTTGTTCTTGTTTCTTTTTGAAATGGGAACAAATTGATCGCTGGAACTAAAGGGAACTAAAGAAATGTCAGACCACACAACGGCTGGCGACTTCACTGGAGACAATATGTTTGGATAAATACAACAGAAACCGTAGCTTCATGTCGCACAGGCACACAGAGAACGATCTGTCGCTTGCTGCTTTGCCGCTCTCCAGAGGGATGGAAAGCAACTTGTTGTGTTGTTACGCAAAAGGCTTTTAAAACCTGTACTTTTATAAGACCTACAACTGATATTTGGGATCAGCTGTCATACCGCCCAAGACTATTAATCGACAAGATTAGGAAAAAGTCAGCCATTCCTGCAGCAGCTATTTCTACCCTCACAAATGCATGGAGGATTATTATTATTTTTATATATAAATGGCTCTCAAACAAATCCAAATATTATCAGCATTTGACAGGTAACTTCTCAACGGTGCTAGAGGAGAAGTTGAATAGGGGCAAACTGAACACTGAATGCTGATGAAGACAGAATGCGTAGTTGCAGCAAAGGATAAACAGTAAGACTATCAAAAAAAAAATATAAAATAAATCTAACACCTATCTAGGAATGAGAGCAATGATCTAAAGAAGAGCGAAAATGAAAGTGACAGACATGCTAATCAATATGAGAAATGACTTTTGAAGGTGTTTCTAATGATAGAGTGATGTACTATGGAAACTGATCCTCTACTCGCATAGCTCAGTTGATTTTTTTGCCTTCATATTTATTTATTTATTTATTTATTAATGTACTTATTTATTCATCTGGTTTTTTCCCGACGCCATCTCGCCACCTGCTGTGATCAGATGCAGGAGAAAAGAAGATGAGAGGGCCTTCAAATCTATACTGTCAGCAAAGCCTCTCAGTAACAGGGAGAAATTTAGAAACATTCATTGTAGGGCTATGGGGGTCCATCTCGATAAATGGGGATGAGCAAAAACAAACAAAACAAAACAAAAAACTCAATGCAGTCAATCTCATTCAATATAAAACATTATGTAGAACGATTCCTGGCAACTTAATTTATTGGGGCTTCTGTTTATGGAGAATTCCTGATAAGTGTGTCAGAGAAATGTGCTACATGATGAGGATTATTTTCTAAGGTAAAAGTGGATAAAAGTGGTAAAAGTTTATAAAAATAAAATAAATAAATAAAAGGAATGGAATACAGCAAGCCCAAACAAGCAAATTAAAGAAGAAGAAATAAAAGAAAATAAAAAACACTATGATTATCCCACAAATGGGATCTCAAACAGCAACTGACTCACCACTATTAAAAAGTTTTACCAAGACACATTGTACAAAACTAGTCCTTATAACCACGTTCACTCAAGCTATTTGTGAATGCACTCTATGTAGCATATCCCTGCCCACCCCTTTTAAATTTCCCCACCTTCTTTTGGGAACTGTCGCCTTTGTCCGGCGCCAACGTATTTCCGATTTTGTTGGAACTGTGAGCCAATCGGAGCAGTATATCCTCAAACAGATCCAGTGGGAGATTTTTTTTTTTAATAAAGACTTAATCAGCAGAACAGCCACCAAGCAGATAAAATGTCATGCGCTTCGTGCTAAAAAATATCCAGCTTCCCCTTTTTTGTCCTCCATCCAGACAGCACTTGTGTGATGAAGCTATATCTGCCAGAAAACCGGTGACACTCCCACCCCGCTATAATGAACTGCTGGCAGATTCTCCAGTACTGATGCCCCAGAGTCAGAGCTTAAACAGCTTTGCGTACATATCTAGATATGTAAATAGATTCTATACAATAAAAGTGTTCCCCAAAAAAAATTGACCAAAAAAAAAAAAAAAGATTTCAAGACATTGTGCATATTCTTGAGAAGTTCCAACCATCTTTTTCCAATTATGTTCTATTCCATATCTTACAATGATTCCATCTAAAGGAGAGCACTTGCCTAAAGTAAGTAAGCAGCATCTCCTGTTTGCTCCAGAGAGTACTCAACAATCGAGTGCCTCTAGAAACATCAAATTTTCTTTGATTTACACAGGGCCTCCCACACACCCTCTAGCCACAGCCTCTGTAACTCTTTCAAGCCAACCTGTAGTGATATTTCTAGGTCAAGAAATAGGCCTGGCTTCCTTTGTCCCTTTTACCAGGATAAAAAAAAAAAAATCTGTGTTTGTTGTATTTCATTAAATCTGAAATTGTTCCGCGATGATCTCTTCATTTCATATTTCTAATATAAAACGATCTTTTTCCTCCGAATGGAGACAAAAGAAATTCCATGGTTTATTCCATGTTCTGCAAAAATGTATTAGCACTGATATGCTTCACCAGTACCCAAATCCTTTGCGAATATGTGTGTGTGCATGTGTGTGGCTATACTCTGGTCGTGGAGTGCGAATGGGGGTGTGGGTGGGGCAGTGTGTTGTTGTGCTGCACTCCTGCGTAGCTGTTGAACGGATGCAGTGGTCCGAGGGCGCTCGGGATGGTGCTGGGCAAGACGGTGATGGTGTTGGCGCTCATGAGTGGTACATCGTCAGGTGACCGACGCATGGCTAAGGTGTAGTCAGGTGGACAGCTGCTCCTCAGGACGAGCGGACACTCACGCTCCAGCTCGCCGCGCTTCATCTGCAGAGACATAAGCTCCTCGTCAGGGACGGGTGCAAGCTGACTGGTGGCGTTGGTGCGCTGAGGGCTTCCGCGCCTGTGCCCATCATGCCGCCGCTTATCCTTTTTGTAGTAGAGTGCAGCAAAGGCTAGGATGTTGAGAAAGAGCAGAGAAGCTCCAACGGCGATGGTGACACTCAGCTCAGTAGAGTAGTCACGCTGCTCCACCAGGAACGGCTGGTTGTGGTTCTGGTTTGGGTTTCCGTCCTGTGTCTCGGTGGGGAACGGGGTAGGGAAGGGCCTCTTGGTGTTGGCCGGCATCTTTTTGGGAGTCCGTGGGGTCTCGTCTGGCGCAGGCACCTTAGTGGTGGTGCTGGTGGATGAGACTCCCTGTGTGACCTCGTTGAGGGTGTGCAAGTGCGGAACAAGCTCGAGCCACAGGTTGACCTTGTTGGCCCTGTAGTGTTCCTTGACGCGGGGTTTCAAGCCGATGTGCAGATACAGCTGCTCCTTCTGGTTGTACCTCGTCCACGCCACCTCCTCAAAGCGGTTGGGTTTGGTGTGAATAAACTTGGTGTCCTGTGGCACCGGTTGGTTGGGGTCCCTGCAAAATGAGAGGCCACAAACAATGAATATAACATTATGTGCACTCTTTACATTGCAATAAACACATCTTTTCACTAAAGCCTGGCATACAGACATATGGACCACGTGAGTGCACACAGTCATCTGCCTGCGCTATAAAATATGACAGCAATTTATTGCGATCCTGTGTGATATGGCAGTGCTATGTTCTATTCTATATAAAAGTCGTTATCGGTCATATAGTCCCTCTGGGCTTGTGTGGTGGGGCTGGGAAAAGGCTACGCTGACCCATTATTGCTTGAAAAAACATTTGCTGACATGGAGACATGCTTAAAGGCAACGGGCAAGAATGTTTATGCGTTCTCAGTGAATATGGCTGTCTGCTGACATCTGCCCCTGTGTTCTAATTAAGAGGAAAGAGGCAGAGAACAGAAATTGCACATTTGCCAGTTACACAAATAGATTTTCCATCCTCACTTGTGATGACATCTTGTATGGCAAAGTCAAACTCACACTAAATTCACCCCGTTGCCAGCTTTACCATCATTGGATAAGATCACATGTAAATTATAAAAAAAAAAATCTAATTATTTATTATATTCGAGGACAATGAATCAGATTAGAGTCAAATTCTATAATATATATTTAAATTATATCAATAATGCTTTTAACTTTAAATACATTTTATACTGTGCATCTGCTTAAATTTCATTTAAAGAATGACTTTTCAAACTTCTTACACACCCAGTCTTAGCAAAGTTGGTCCAGTATGTCATGACCACCGCACTGAGCATCACGTCATTCTTGGAGAAGTTGCAGGGAAAGAGTTCGGTGGGTCCAATCATAGGCAGGCCGAAGACATAAGGAATCTCGTCTCCATGAGCTGCATCCGCCCACGCGGGGACCTGCTCCGTCTGGCAGTGGTGGTAGAAAGCGTAAAAGTAAGTGGGCGAGCCGAAGCTGGAATGCAAGTCGGCCGTGGCCACAGCAGGCGCTACCCACTGGTGGTCAGTGAAGAGCGCCAGCAGTGTTTTCCTGCGGGTCTCTGGATTGTGCCGGTCAGCCCAGTCTGTGTACATGAACTTGATGGTCTCGCGCAGCACATCTTTGCCCTCAGGGTATCCGTACAAGTCGTCCACAAAGCTGGACACTGCATAATCAAAGTCATTTGCCTGCACACCACTATCTCCGTCCACCACCAGCTCGACAAACTTAAGACCCTCACCCTGGTTTACACCTAACATAATGTCATAGTTAAGGAACTCGCCCTGCTCCATGAGAATTTGCGGGTCGTCCGGGATCACGTCGCCGTCGATGACCGGCCCGAAGGCAATGTGGTACCGTGCTGGCTGTATGTCCTGCTCCACCAGTTCCTTGTAGTCCTTCTTTTGCAGGCACTCGACCAGTTCCATTGTGTCATGATAGTCGCATCCCACCTTCCGTGCCAGCATGCGAGCATATTTAGCTGGTTGGAAGCTCACTGCCCAACTGGACAGAGCTGTCCCGCTCTGAGCTATGGCTCTCTGAAACAACCCTGGGAGACAAAGATTATAAATTAATAACACTGAAAAACACTGTTAACAAACAAAAAACATTATGCAGAGAGATGAAATAAAACTCATAGGCAGGGACATTCCACGCTTTATCGTTTCAATGAATTGTGCAAACAACAGATTTGTTATGACATTGTTAATATAAATGATAGCTTTTAGTAGAAATGATGAGGCGTAAACACAATAAATGGTTGTCATGGAAACGCCATGCAAATCAATTAATGCCAAGAGTGTGCTGAAAGAGAGAGCGGCATAGTGTGTTTAACACCTGCCAAAAACCCCCAGTATTTAGCAAATATTTGCAAATAAAATCATACAACACCTCACAAATTCAGCATTGCATCATGCTTATCATGAGGACATGAATATTTAAATATGCATTTTCCTGTTTAACCACTCTTGCCTTTTCTTCAGCTCCCCTGACTACATTTGACGACTGTGCTGCATTTTATAAAAAAGAAAAGAAAAGAGGAGAGAAGAGTAGAGGAGAAGCAAGAAAAGAAAAGAGAACATGAGAGGGAAGGGAGGGAGAGGATAGAGGAGAAGGAAGAGAAGAAAAGAGAAAAGGAGAGAAGGGGGGTGGAGGAAAGGGGAGAATAAGGAAGAGGGGTAAAAGGAGAGGATAAAAGATGAGAGGCAAGGAGAGGAGAAAAAGAGAATAAAAAGAAAATGAGAGGAGAGAGGAGAAAAAGAGAAGAGAAGAAAAGAGAAAAGGGAGGGAGGAGAGGAAGGGAGGATAAAGAAGAGAATAAACGAGAAAAGGAGAGGAGAGGAGAAGAAAAGAGAAGAAAAGAGAAAAGAGAAGAGAGGAGCGGAGAGGAAATGGGAGATGATTGGAGAATAGAGAAGAGAAGAGAAGAGAAGAAGAGAAGAGAAGAGAAGAGAGGAGGAGAGGAGGATAAGGAAGAAAATAAAAGAGAAAAGGAGAGGAGAGGATAGGAAAAAGAAAAGAAGAGGGGAGAAGAGAAAAGACGAAAGGGAGAATCCAGTGGCTAATAGGTCGGAGTAATACTTTGCTCTGGAAGTTGTGAGCAAGAGATATCATTTATAAAGGCCAGAACTTGTGAAAATAATGCTTTTAAGCTGATTTTTGAGTAAAAATGAAACGATGTAAATAAAATTTTTCCATAGAACTGACCTCACAGGTTACTCTTCTAAAAAAAAAATAGCAAGAACTGATAAACGCTAAACAATTTGATCTAATGCTGGAGCATGGAGAGGCTATGACCATTATGGGGTATAAAAGATAACTATTTATAGAGTCATCCTCAGATAGAGTGGCACCTCTCCATATAATGGGCAATCCCTCCATGTTTTACAATCTTTGCAAGATAAAAACGAGGCAAATGAATGCTGACATACACAAGCCAGGAAATGCCTTAACATGCAATGAAGCAGAATTTGGGTCATTAAATAAAGAAAATTGCATTATAAACAAAAAGTTGTTGTCACTGGAAATACAGCAGGGCTCTAATGTTGTATTCAAAATTTAATTATTGGACTGTGTATATGACATTAACTATTATTTAATTTGGGGGCACCAATAGCAGTTTGCAAGAATAAATATATAGCTGGCTGTCCCTATAGGTGTATTTACAAACTCAATATTCTACTCATTGCATGTGCATTATTTCAAAGAGGGTGCCTATAATTTGGAAGTGCACTACCGGTAAGTATTTCTCTATAGAAAACCATAAGTAGAGTAGTAGAGGCAGGTGATAAATGGATGTATTATTGTAGAAACAACATACACACACACACACACACACACACACACACACACACACACACACACACACACACACAAGGATGTATCAGTATGCAATGCTTTTGCTGGAAACAGAACCACAGAAGGTATGGATGGGTGTTGGTGTGAGGACTAGTCATTGAGGACCGCAGCAGATTCTGCAGATTCTAGTCAGCAGGTTATTTGGATGAAAAGAGAAAGATGAATGAAAAAGCCCTGCGGGAATTTTCCTCTGGGAGGTTTCGAAAGCATATGATGCATATAGCAAGTATGTTGTGTTCGAAAAGAAAGGAAGAAAAATAAAAAAAAATACACACAAAAGTCCATGCAAAAACATCGAAAAAAAAAACTAAAGTTGCGAGCTCAGCACTGTACCTTTGGTTGAATTGCTCCAGCGGTTGCCTTCAGAGTAATGGGACAGCGTGAGCAGGTTCACGCACGACGCCCCGGCCCCAGAGCCGAAAACTGTAATGCGTAAAGGGTCACCACCGAAGAAGGCGATGTTTTCACTAGTCCATCGCAGGGCTTGGATTTGATCTAAGAGCCCATAGTTGCCTTTGGCCGCCTGGTCTCCTGTGCTCAAAAAACCTGTGAAAAGAAAGGAAAGAAAAACACAGCATGATTTAATGTTCGTTTAACACAAAGCAAAAGCGGTAATGCAAATGAGCTGTGTGCTAATAACATCAGAGGGAGTTAAAAAGATTCTTGTATTCATCCTCCTGCCATTTTTTTGCTCTGCGCTGTTCGGGCTTGTGTACGGAAGCGAGATGATGTGGAGCGGACTCGCCCCCTCTTAACATCCATTAATTGTTGTTATGACAGCTGGCCACCTCTGGAGATCTTAAGTAACTATCTCTTAATGGTTGTTTATTTCATGGAGCTCATGATTGCCTGACCTCCCTGACAGAAAAAAAAAAATAGATCATTAACCATTATTAACCAGGAGATGGGTTTGTTTACGCTGGACTTTTGGTTATATATTGGGTGAGGATTCCGGGTATGTGCGTGAGTGTGTAGCTCTTACTTAAATCTAATTGAACTTCACAAGGCAATTTTTTTCGTGTGTTTTACTGCAATTGTTTTTGGAATAAGATGCCTTTGAACACTCAATGAAGCATTTGTAAAAGATGCGAAAATAGTGAAAGTTATTTTATTTGTGCAGAGCATGTGGTTACCAAGTTGTCAAGTTACTATGACTTCTACCCAGGGGTGAAGAACAATATTCAAAAGAACATACAGCTAATGTAAAATGTTTTAGGCAAATAGCACTACCATGACTTCAGAACACAGAAAGCAAACACAAACAATTCAAATTCCAAACACAAGTTTGAGCTCAGATAAGTTAATTTACAATTTACTAAATAATGTTGTTCCCAGAATAAATTTCAGGGCAGAAACTCAAATTTACTTTAGGTATATAAAATACAAACGAAATACTCATAGTACACACTGTTCCCTTTCAGGAACTCGAGCTGCATCGAAACACTTTGGGAACGTTTCAAAGCGTTTCGACGCAACGTCCCGTTCCGTCAGAGAACTAGGGATACATACGTAACCCAGAGACGATTTTTGTTTGCTTTATTTGTGCCCTTTCAACCCAGCAACCCAGGAGCATGTTAAAAATATTAGCAAAGTTTAACTAACAATAGCTTTAGCTCAAACGCTATGGACAGTATAGACATTGTGGACACTTGATTACAAGATTCATGTGTTATTTTGACATGTAGTCCGCATTTGCTGTTGTAATAACCTCCTCTCTTCTAGTAAGATGTTCCACCACATTTTGGAGTGTGCTTGTGTAGATTTTGAAAATCCAGACACAAGAGTGTCAGTAAAGTCAGGTACTGATGTAGGTGTAGGTAAGGAGGTCTGGGATGCAGAGACATTTCCGAATTATCCCAAAGGTTTTTAATAGGGTTGAGGTCAGATCTCTATAGCAGGTCACTCAAAATGTTCCATTTCAACCCATATAAAGCATATATTTATGGAGCTGACTTTGTGTACAGGGGTATTGACATGCAGGAACAGGTTTGCGTCTGTTAGTTCAAGTGAAGGAAAGAGTTTATGCTACTACATCCAAAGACATCCTATACTATTGTGAGAAGAACTACATATTGCTGGAAATTTCAGGTGTCCCAATACTTTTGTCAATATAGTAGAGCATAATACTAACCCTCTAACTATTATTACAAGCTGTGTGAAAAGATACAATGTGTCCAGCTGCAGAAATATTTCTTAAATATTACATTTACTGCTTTTGTTTTATCCTTACAATGTAATTTGTGTTCAAAATCTTCAGATAAAATAGTTACCTTTATATTTATAGGGTTATTCATTATCCATAGGATTACTTTTACAATCTACAACATAAACTTGTGTTTGGAAATCACTTCATATAAAGATTTTAGAATGCCTGCATTCCTTCATGGATTATATATGGGACAATAAATGTGACAAAATTGACTGCCTTAAAATCATTAATCTGCTAGATTTCCAGGAAATGAAATGACATTTCCAGGTACTCCAGTGGAGACCAATATATTTTCAATAGATAAATAAATAACCTTATTTTACAAAAAAAAAAAAAAACAAGTATAGTACAGCATTAACTTTTTTTTTTTTTTTTTTACAATCTGTGTGATTTTAAGGGCATTTTATTTTTAAAAGAAAAACATTTTATTATTATTATTGAATTGGCTATGTCAGAACATGCTGGAGTCAAATATTGTAATTATCCAAAAAATGTAAACAGAAAATCTTTTATTGTATTGCAAAAGGAGCGGTGTCAACTAATAAATGTTGATACTGTAGATGTAAGAAATGTTCCTGTCATCACTTTATAGCAGCTATAATCAGTCATTCAATTATGAAGTCTCTTGACATTAATAAGACAAAACAACTCTCAATTATTGTAAAACCCAAGCACAAGTTTTCAATCCTGTAGACTTACTGATTAGTACATAGAAATGACACAAGAGGCTCCACCCATAAATGTCCACTAAGATGAAATTTCATATAACACTTAGTTGAAAGTGTTCATTATTAGATTATATAACTCGCCCACCATACGAGTCCAGCTGAATTAGCTGTTGCTGTTCCTATAGTAACAATAGGAGTAGTAATTGTCCTACAATATCCAAGCTGGAGCTGGAGCTAGGGGAAGGCTATAAAAAAGTCAAGACATGGTCTTAAAGAAATCTGAGCAGTAAGGTGTAGTTTACTTTACATAATTTAGCAAAACAGAGCAATTTACATTATATAAAAAAAACTATACGGTATATTTGTATGTGGCAGAGACCGCGTAGACAAGCACTGGTTCACGAGTGGAGGGCGGAGCTTCGTCATCGTAAGATTAAACAATCGTAAGTTGAACCACCCTAACTCAGGGACCACCTGTATATACTGTCTTTGAGAATTACGGCGGCCACTGTGCTTTTGCGAATCTTCAGTGCAGCAGCAATTCTTGTAGCCTTACCCAGATATGTGCCTTTCAACCTCGGCTTGGTTTTGCTCAGATATGGATTGTCAGCTGTGAGGCCCTCTATAGAGAGGTTTGTGCCGTTCCAAATCATATCCAATCAATAATCTTTTCCACAGTTAGACTTTAATCAAGGTGTAAAAAGATCTCAGCAATGATCAAGAGAAATAGGAGGCACTAGAGCTAATTTCTAACTGTTGTTGCAAAAAAATATTGTTTGATATTATCAATAAATGTTCCCAACCAATAGGGGTAAGATAAGGATCTTCAGTTCAACAATCATTAAAGTTAAATGATGTTGCATTCTTACACAATTAATTGTGCTTTTTTTTTCCCCGTTTCCACTTAACCTTTCTACATTCAAATACACTTGTTTAACCAGGAGGAGAAATAAATGGTTTAGATCTAATCTTAACAGGTGCACTAATTTAAAAGCAATAAAGCAACGTTGTTAAAAGAACACGGTGATTCTGGGAAACAATAAAAACAGAAAAGGAAGTGGAACAACACACACACACACACACACACACACACAATCACACGCAAGCACACTCAGATTACCTTTAGAACACTGGCTATTTTAAATCCAGCATGCATTTTAAATTGATTCAATTCAATTAATCTGGTTTTGTTGCTACATCAGAGGCCCAAACTCCTGGAAGCGGACCGTCATCTACAAGCATGCGTTTAATTGATTCCATTTAGCCAAAGTCGCCTGCAGCACAAATCAAGAGGCCCAGCCGCGGGCTTGTAAGTGATTAGCTGGCGAGCAGGCGTGTTCTTTGCTGCTGATACCATCTGAAAGAACATCTGAAATGGCCAGCAATGCCACACTAGAACACCGATACAGAACAGGACTTCTGAATTCACAAATGCCACATCCAGAGTGAATCTCTGAATCGCTCCTGATTGTACGCCATCAAAAATACTGTTGCCATGGCAATGTTTGGACGGCGTACTCTCGGGTTTGGTGTAATTTTTTTCCTTCCAACTCATTTCATCGGGAATGAGTATCACTCCGACTGAGGACGGAGCAGGTGAGATCTCATACAGCACTGTGGCCTGATAACCTATTCTGTAAATAAATGATGCACAGAGCGTTCTGGAAAGTGTTTTAATGGTTTGAACACGATGAGGTTTGACGTAGGAATATCAGAAAGTATCAGGAGTGTGAAATATCAGTGTGTGGAAGAAGAGCAATTTCCTTTTTTTTTTTATAGCATTACATTACGTTACTAACGTTCCTCATATACCACAATTACAATCGTTTGTTTATTAAATAATGACATTGCATACTTTTTTTTATCCATTTATGTGGTTAATCAGTAATGTTCTCACTTGCATGGGTACAGCAATAAAAATACATTACAGCAGCTTTAAATAATCCATCCCTGAGCAGCCGCTCTCTTTTTTTCTTTCTCTCTCTCTCTCTTGAAGTTAGAAATGCATGTCATATAACTAAGAATCATATAAACTCTTCACAGAAGTAGTCACCACATAAATAACTAAATCTAATTGATCTAGTTCAACAGCTAATTCGATTTTTTTAAGCTACCCTCAAATTTACTAATAAGAGCATCCTAATGGTATATCTAGAGTCACTGTTAGAGCTGATGTTATAGAAAAACGAATCAACGCTTCCCAGATCAATCACAATCAAACATTCAACAGTGCTGAGGTTTAACATGATCATGCCTACTCAGCCTCCATCCAGATGTTTGCATGGCCTAGGATCCCTTCATCTGGTCTATTAATAGTAATTCATTTAACAGGGTCTTTAATGATCCTGTTAAAAAAAATAGCAATGCTACTATCTTTTGTGAATATAATTGTATTCAAATAGGGTAAGGATTGAAGAATAACACACAATTGTGCTGTGATACTTTTGTATATTCCTCTGTGATACTTTTGAAATTCTCTTATACCACAGCATTTTTCCAATTACAACATTGACGTAATTAATAAGTGACATGTACTTTGTAACGTTTTCATTGGAATTAATTTTATTCATATAGCTCTTTTAACAATTGTCTCAAAGCAGCTTTACATTGATAAAGAGGTTTTAAAGTTGTATAAAAGAATACAGCTTAGGGCATATACGTTTGTTCCTTATAATTATAGGTTTATGCCTAATAAGCAAACTAGTGGCGACTTTGACAAGGATAAACTCCCTGAGATGGCATGAGGAAGAAACCTTTAGAGGAACCAGACTCAAAAAGAAAAGCTATCCTCATCTGAATGACATCATTACATTTAATGTTGTGGAACATCTATCAGACAAATGATTTCCCATGATCACTTTCAGCATAGAAACAATAAACAAAAAAAAAAGCCATCTCTCTTCACCCTTTCTTTCATAGTAAATGGGACCAAAAATGTAAAATAGTCTGAGCTCTCCTCTGCACACTGCATAAAAGTCTTTGTTACACAAGTACTCATTAAATAAAAGTCTACCATGTACACAACTCCTCCTCAAATATTTGTTTACAAAATGCTTGTGTAATCCGTTTATTATTATTTCGTCGTACACTGTGCCATAATCTTGTTTGGTCATGATTATAAATGGAAGGAATGTGAACAACATTTGAAACAAAATGTGCAAATCCGGTGTCGTGTTGCCCACGAGGAGATGACTAAAGTAGATCAAATGGCATCTCTGAAGCTGGTGCATGTGACGTACAATGAAACCGAATGATATTCGGATGGGATTTGGCTCCATGAATCATGTTCTTTAATCATTTTCCTGCCGAATGCCAATACGTCTGACATGTCGAATTATCATCCATTTTTGGCTGAAGGAAGAGAGGGGACAGGGTAGCAGAAAATCTAATTGGGATCCCTCTTAACGTAATGTGAGAAGTATTATTCTCTCCTCTTTTCAAGGTTAGCAGACAGAACAGAGCAGCCGAAAAAGCCGACGAGTCATTCAATTGTAGTGCTCGCCACTTCTCAGTTTCCAAAGACGGGCGTCACAGCCGACACTGCTTTATTTGCTCATTCTTCCTGTTCTTGCATGCTGGGGAGAAGCAAATAGCACCCTTCACCACGCGTTGTGTCCCTAAAAATATTCAGTGTGGCAACACCTTCATATGTTTTTTCCCCCGCTACATTACATGGCCATCATCTATCTCCGAAGACCCCATGAGTGAGGCAGGAAGCATCTGTTCTCAATAGTTAGGCTGGCAACATTATACCATAGGCTTCTGAAAGAAAAATGAAACTGATTGTGGAGGGGGGTGTCTAAGGATTTCGAAGTTGTCATAGACATAGTGCATTGTGATTTTATTACTCATTATGTTAGAAAATGTTTAGAGCTGCCATTAAGTTGTATGTATAAGCCCTTGATTGGAGGCAATATACATAATTATTCTTTTTAAATCACCACAACCATCTCTCTTCAATCGAAGTACCCTTCACTGAAATACCACCAATAAACAAACCGACATCCTTCCCTAACCAGACTTTGAGACAGGTCAAACTCCTTTGGAACCCTGGGAGAATAAACAGCAATGTATTAAGAATGCCTACAGACCTTATAATGTTTTAATCAAATGCATATGCCAAAAGAGTTCTCCTCCCAGAGGCAAACCCAGCTGATGAAAGCTCAATGTACTTTTCAATGATGAAACAGATCATAGAGTTAAACCTCCGGTCAGAACGCTGCATCGTTTTGCATACATTACCCCCTGTCTGATATGTATCTCGATGTAACCATTCCCATCATCTATTTCTATGAAGACTGCCAGTTTCCTCACTAAGCTTATAATTTGCTCTTAATCAGCTTCTTATCTTATTAAAATAAATATTTGGACAGGATAAGATGTCTAAACACACATCAGAAGAACATCTGTAAAAATTAAAATAGATTTATAAATTATATTTGATGTCTGGAAGTGTCTTAATGACCTTCTATGTGTTCTGCATTACATACACTTCATGTCTTGAATGATATAAGATATTATATGATATTATTTCACATATTGTATTGGCCTCGATTCCTGATCAGGGAACCAACCCCAGCCATTGGGGTTGCACAAGCCAGTGCACTCTTAGTGCCGGTCCCAAGCCCGGATAAATGGGGAGGTTGCATTAGGAAGATCATCCAGCATAAAAACATGTGCCAAATCGAAACATGCGGATCATGAATACGGATGATCCGTTGTGGCGACCCCTAATGGTAGAAGCCGAAAGAAAGTTTTTATATTGTATTGGCCTGGAAATTGGGGTGTTGGTATTCATAAGTCACATGACCATATCTTTTATATAGACAAAAGTGTTGGGAAACATGACTTTTTTCAGCCATATTTAGTTCTTTCCCAAACTGTTGCCACAAATTTGGAGGTACACAATCCCTTCACTTGAACTAGGCGATCCAAACCTGTCCCAGCATGCCAAGGCCCCTGTGCAAAACCCAGTTCCATGAAGATATGCTTTACATTGGTTAGAGTGAAGGATCTTGGCCTGCAGTAAAACTCAGACCTCTGACTTTACTAAAACCTTTGTGGTTGTATGAGCATATATCTCAATATGCACACATCTTGCCAGGACAGCGGAGGTTCTTGTTTCAACAAATTGGATCTAAATGTGGAATTTGATGTTCAAAAAGCACATACAACTTTTGTACTTAAGTACTGTATGAACACTTTACCTGGTTTTGGATAGGAAAACTAAAAGCAAATACCTTGAAAACATTTTCCACTTTTCATCCAGAATATAATGGAATATTTAGCAACATGCTAATTCTATTGATAAGATGTTATTTGTAGTGTTCTTAATAAAAATATAAAAACAGATTAATAAATATAACGTAAAATATGACATTTGGATATTTAAATTTAGTAAACGTAAGATGACAAACATCCCTAAAATGTTATGGCAATAATACAATGGAAAAATGTTTTAAAAAGGTTCAAATGAATATAATAAAATAAATATTATATAACACCACAGTGATTATGTAAGGTTGTGTCTAGGCAATGATTGGGTAAAAAAACAAAGTTGATATTTTTCTGTCAGAGCCTGTAGGCCTAAATAAAATAGCATGAATATTCATGTTCTAGTTGTTGAGCAGGGCTGTATGTGTAGTTTCTTGTGTTGAGGTCTGCAAAAAAAGGTGAGGCGTTAATTACCCTTTGCCCCTGGCTGAACAGCACTGAGGGGATTAATGAAGGCTAATGCAAACACGTTGCACAGCGTTTCTTCCACTCGGGTGCCTGGACTTAATTGATGCACTGAATCTAATGACACGACTAGAAAAGTGAAGGTCCTCTAGTCACCCCGTGGAGACTCCACAGGCTCGAGCGGTGTTCTAACAACATTACAGGGGCGCGAGGTGTTCTTACATGTTCAAATTGATTCATTTATGTGATTAGATCATAACTGACTATAAAAGGTGCATTAGGGTCAGAAATCGATATTGTTGAACTGCTATGGGGGGGGGTTTGGGGTGGTGTTGTTAATGACAATTACGGTTAGAATAGGTTATTTAAATATTTTTTAATGCCCAATAATGGCAAATTATTGAGAAAATAAAAAAAAATCAATAGATGAAAATATGAATGAATGAATCAATTAAACAATCAATTAATCCATGAGGAGTCGAGTTTCATTTAAAAGTTTTTCCTTAATCAATTCACGACAGACTTGAACGACAGCTCCAGAACCAGGATTAAATGTAGATTTGTACACATATCAGCTCCAAATAGCATTCTACAGACTAACAAAACAAGAAAATTAAAGATTCATAACATTTTCTAGGGCAAGCATTGATAATCCCGATCATTAACAGCATGATTCCTCGCAAAACAACAGCAAGCATAGATTTCACTAAAACTGTGCAGCTGTTTTCTCTTCAAGGTAAAACTCCTGTGTAGCTGCAGTGTTATGAAATCTGCTCTGAATTGTTAACCAGCTTTCTTTTCTTACAAAATCACCACATTTGCATAGATACCATGCTTTCCTGAATACAGACAGTACTCTCATTCTCTTACACGTGCCAAACACAAAGGCAAACACACACAAAGATATACCTTGTAACCATCCTAACAAATTTCCTAAGAGAAGCACTGAGTAATCAGAAGAAAATAAGGAGTATAAAGAGAAAGTCATTTTAGAAAACCATTTTATAAAAAACTAAAGTCTAAAAATAGCCCCTAGTGTCCGTACTGAAATTTCTCCACAGCGTGTGAGTGAGAAACTGCAGAGTGCCGTTGGCCCAAACGCTGCAGAAACACTGACCCGAAAAACTAACCTCGGCAAATGGAGGACACCCACATATTACAGATACAGTGCTGATAATGATCCAAGGCCCATCTAGGGAACAAGAAGTGCTCAGGCCTTCCCTTAGCACTGAGCTGAAATGACTCCAGAAACCTGCAAGGAACCTGCAGGCAAGGTGTCACTAATGAGCCCAGACGATGCAAAAAAAAAGGGAGACAAGACAAGACCCCATCGTCGATGCACCCTCCAGTAACAAAGTATGTTTTTTTTTTTTCTTCTTTTTTTTGAAATGGTAATTTGGAGAAGAGGCGGGACCAATTTCCATATAACATTGTCCACCATCATGTTTTGAGTTAAATGATCCACATTTCTTTCTGTTATTTTCTGTACATTGCAGATTTAAACCCAAAGTTGCTGTAACCTAAACTGGAAGGTTTTTAAAAAGCCGTGCCCACTGTACCCTGTCATATATTCCCTTGAAAGTTGCTGGTTGCTTTTTCTTTCAGCTGCTCCCATTAGGGGTCACCACAGTTGCTCATCTGTCTCCATGTCACCCTGTCAGCTACATCTGCTTCTTTTAAACCAACCATCCACATGTCTTCCTTTACCACATCCATAAACCTCCGCCTTGCCTTCTTCTTTTCCTCCTGCCTGGTGGCTCCATCCTTAGCATCCTCAGCAACTATGTCCCTCCTATGCACATGACCGATTTTAATCGCGCCTTTCTCACCTTGTCTCCAAATCGTCCTACATTTGCCGTCCCTCTAATAAACTCATTTTCAATTCTGTCAACTCTCAACATCTCAGCAACCAGCAACTTTGCCACCTCCAATTCTGCCTCCTGTATTTTGGTCAATGCAGTTCCTTTTTTCCATATTAACACATTTTAACTAGTTACTAGTAAACCACCTAACAGCCTGATTTAATTCAACACAATCCTGACCAGGAGGTTTGTAAGAATGCTGTGCAGTGCAACATCGACATGGTCTTTCATCATACTGTATCTGTTTGCTTCCCTGTGTTCGCATGAAAGTAACCCCCCACCAACCCAATGTCTTGTGCAACCTTTTTATGTAGGATCCAAGTCCTGATCTTTAGCAATCATTAGAAGTTCAGTCTGAACTGTGCAATTATACAACTTTTTCGCAATTAAACAATACATAATGTGTGACACAAATTTGTCCTCAGCTCATTTCCCCCCAAAGACCAAAGGACCTTTCATCTCCAGCTGCTGTCAGACTGATAGTGACAACAGGACAGTCAAGACAAGAATGAAGGGCACTGTCAGTCCTTTCTTTTACAAGTTCCAGCCTGAATCACAACTCCTGCTGATCGTCAGCCTGACCAGCTACAATAAAGTTATCTTTTAAACCAAGACAATCTTTAGAGCAAATCAAACTTTGTAGGAAGGATATCACTGTTCACTGATGCTTTAATGGGTTGCTTGATTTAATATATCTGACCTTAGAAAGACCTGCAAATGTAGATCACTATGTAATCATGTTCTTTATGCAAAATCATTACATTGTTTTTGTTTTTGCTTCTTTTTTTTTGAAAAATGAAAGAAATGGGTCTTTTATCACCTGCCTGCTGAAGTGAGAAAAGTGTGTGACGCATTTGGTGGAAAAAGAAGATATGAGATGTCATTGAAGGCATGGACGATGCTAATGGAACAGTATTGAATGGTATCTCACGGGTCGAGGCGGTTAACCGTGTTTGACAGCCATGGTTGCTGGAGCTATCAACAGAGCTGCTCATGCCCAATGGAGCACCAGGTTTCAAACCGGCAGCTGATGAAGCGCCAAAAATTCCCTGTTAGTGCACTCTGACAGCCACCCAAATGAAATGTCACGGGCTCCTCACACCATTCACCTACCCTGGGCCAGGGGTTAGACACAGCTATTGATCCATGCGCAGACTCCTAAAGCTAGCTCATAATTATCTTCATTATTCAGTGCTCTTCTGCCAGTGGGTGGGGAGGGAGGCGTTCTGAGACTTTCATTATTATGGAAAATCTTTATGTTTCTTTACATTTTAATGAAACATTGTTTCATAGGTTATGATGGTCTATGTATAGATTTGAACCATTGCTGACCTAGACCCATAAGCTGTAAATAATTTAGCACAGTTCACTTCATGCATTACACATAGAGTTTAGAAATTAAGCATTTAAAGCTCTATGGAAATATTGTCAATTTCTGTTCAAATGACAATACAGCCTACAAAAGGCGAACAATGACCTTTTTCTGATGTTTTAAAACAATATTTAATTCACAAACATGAGAGGGGAAAAGTGGTTTCAAGAAATATGCTAAATAAAATCACTGTGTGATGTGTACAATTACAAGTGCAGTAAGAAACATGATCATCCATTTTGGGTGGTTGCCAGACGGTACTAGAAGCACGATTTAGCATCAACTGATACACTTAGGAAATAAAATACTTTGACAGCTCCACTCAAAAAAGATCAAAAATAAATAAATTCCATTAATACAGCAAACACTAGGCATACATCTCACTTCATAAAAGCAGATACCGTATATGGTATCTCAAAAAAAATGAGTACACCCCTCACATTTCAGATATTTTTTAGAGTAGTCAATGAGCAGCTTGTATAGCAGGTCAGATTTACTGTAGTCTGAAAATAACTAAACATACAACCATTATTGTCAAAAAGTTAGTACACCCTAAGTGAATGTCGAAACTGTGTCCAAAGTGTCAATATTTTGTGAGATCACCATTGTTATCTAGCACTGCCTTAATCCTCCTGGGAATGGAATTCACCAGAGCTGCACAGGTTGTTGCTGGGATCCTCTTCCACTCCTCCATAATGACATAACAGAGCTGCTGGATGTTAGACATATGGCGCTTCTCCACTTTCCCCTTAAGGATGCCCCACGGGTGCTCAATAGGGTTCAGGTCTGGATACATACTTGGCCACTCCATTCAGCTTCAGTTGTCATCTTGGCGGTGTGTTATGAGTTGTTATTACTTTGTAAAATGCCCGCTTACCCAAGTTTCTGAAGGCATGGCGTCATGTTTTGCTTCAGAATGTCACAGTAAATGTTGGAACCCACAGT